>NC_061809.1:14504644-14821519 GCF_021462225.1 Girardinichthys multiradiatus
ATATATATATATATATATATATATATATATATATATATGGATATATATAATCAAAGTGTTTGTTTTCTTTTGGAAAACTTACTACAACATCCCGCCAGCACTATCCTCAGTTCTGCAGCTTTGCGATACAGACGGGACTATCCCTCATTACTCGCCCCTCCACCTTCCTGGCTCTAAAGATAAGGCGGGAACACCACCTGTCCTTTGTTTCTATCTCTGTTTCGTACCCACAAAGCTCCTGTTGCAAGAGGAGAACATTCACACCTACTGGAGATAATTTCACCTCTGTTTGCAAACTGATATCTGCTCTATGTTTTACTTTGTTTTTCGTCTGTTGTCTTGTTTTTGTTTGAATACATTTTCAATCAGTCAGCTGCTACTTTTGTTTGTAATATTGGACAATTAGTCTTAATCATTAGCTGTTGGCCATTTTCTATTAAAGCTCTTCTACTTTAAGATTGTAAACAGTTTGATCTGGTAGATTTCTATTTATTTTCGGCAAGCATGACTAAGTCTAGGAAAGTGTCCGTTTAAAAAAAAAAGGCTATTTGCCTCAAGTTGCTCTAATTCCTTTTTAAAAAGGCTTCTGCTATCTTGTTTTTCTTTTTTAAAAATCTTCTCTTCTCTGAAGAGTCCAGACAATATATGAAAGAGTTTTTCTTGAAACAGAAATTCCTGCATGTTACAGCAAAAACACGTTTGTCTAAAAAGTTCAAACTTTGATTAAACCTGAAGCCATAACAAAGTAAAGAAGTACAGTTGTTCACTTCTCTGACTTGATTCTACTTCAAAATAACATTAGACTTTAGACCTGTAAGCAGTTTTCTTATATCTGATTGTCAAAGACGAGAAAATTGTATAATGAAAGTTGACAAACACACTCAGGTGGATTTACACAATAACCATAACTTTTTTTAGTTTGAAAGTGTTCCTCAAATTGAATACTCCTCTTCTTTTTGTATTTTTATTTTTTTTATTTATAAAGCCCAGATTTTCTATGAATATCATGTCAAGACACTTTGAATGACAATTCATAATTTCTGTTAAAATGTGTACAATCCAATTTGGCCCAAATTTAGTCCAGTTAGAGAAACAGCTGAACACAAAAGCATTTGGCCTGGAGTATTCTCTATCCTAAAGAAAAACAGAGTTAAGGGCAGCTCTATCAACACCTTTATCAATGACTGTCCAGAAAAGGGACACGGCTAAACAATAAAATCTAAGATGGGGTAATTTTTATGAGCAAAAAACAGAGTATGCAGATTTATGGACAATTATTCTGAGGAGCAACTGCTCTAACAGTGGCTTGTCCAGGAATGATGAAGATTATTATATTATATTATTATAAATCAAAGATTACATGGAGAGCGAATGACAGCGACAGCTTTGTCAGAGACATTGTCTATAACAGAGACACAGCTAAACACAAAAGCAATGAAAACAGTCATATTAAGTAAATTAGAATATTATTGAAAAGTTCATTTATTTCAATAATTCCATCACTGAGTGAAACACATTAGATAAATTACACACGGAGTGCATTTCAATCCTTCGTATTTCTGTTTAATTATGATTTTTAACTAACAGCTTAACTTCCAACATAAACATTAGAATATTGCATCAGACCAATAAAAATCATTAATTCAGAAATGTTGGCTTAACTGAAATTTGTTAAATACCTGTTCTTATTTTAAGAAGGTGATTATAATTAGACAAACATGCCTCAATGGAACACGTATTCTCATTTATTGAAGACAACTGTATATTTTACATTATAATACATTTTCTGTTTTTTTTTTTTTTCATTTTTTTTTTCAGATGATGTCATCGGGCAAAATTACCCAGACTACAGTCACAAAGCTGAAAGATGGCTTTAAGCTGCTTCATGATACTTTACAGAGGTATGCTGCTGACAAAACTTCATATATTTGGTTCAATATTTGACTGTACTGGTCATTTAGGTACCCTTTTTTTTTTTTTTTTTTTTTGCTTATGTGATGACAGTAAGATTGTTATTCACGCTGGCGGTAATGACACCTGGTTACGTTAATCGGAGGTCACCAAAGTTAGTGTTGCTTCGGTGTGTAAGTTTGTGAAAACAATGTCGGACTCCGTAATTTTCTCTGGTCCCCTCCCCGATTTGACCAGTGATGACAAGTTTAGCCGCATGCAGTCATTCAACCACTGGCTGTCTAGGTGGTGTCCTTAAAACAACGTGGGTTACATTGATAACTGGTGAATATTTTTGGGGAAAACCTGGTCTGATCCAGAGAGACGGCATCCATCCCACTTTGGATGGAGCTGCTCTTCTTTCTAAGAATCTGGCCGAATTTATTAGTTCTCCAAAACTCTGACAACCCAGGGTTCAGACCATGTAGCAGGGTCGTAGTTTAATACTCTTCTGTGCAGCTTCTGTACTGCTAGCCACCCATTACCCTACTAAGACAGTGTCTCGCCCACGGCCAAAATTGAATATATTGAAAAATAATCTAAAATGAGGAAATTAGGAAAATCTTATAAAAATAAACACAACTCAGACCGAAAAGAAAAATAAAACAATTAAATGTGGCTTACTGAACATAAGATCTCTCTCTTCAAAGACATTGCTAGTTAGTGAACTGATTTGTGACAATCAGATTGATTTATTTTGCCTCACAGAAACCTGGCTGCAGCAAGAGGATTATGTTACTATAAATGAGTCAACTCATACTAATTATTTAAATTTTCACATTCCTCGAAATACTGGGCGAGGAGGAGGAGTAGCAACCATCTTTCAGTCCGATCTATTGATTAGCCCCAGACCAATCAAAGCTACAACTCTTTTGAATATTTAATCCTTAGTTTTCCTCATCCAAATTGCAAAGCACTAAAACCACTTCTGTTTGTTGTTTTGTACCATCCACCACGCCCTTACTCTCAATTTTTAGATAAGTTTTCAGACATTTTATCTGATTTATTGTTAAATACAGATAAGGTTATTATAGTGGGGGATTTTAACATTCATGTTGACACTGAAAGTGATAGCCTAAATATAGCCTTTAAAACTATCTTACACTCAATTGGCTTTGCTCAAAACATTAACAAACCTACCCACCTTTGACTTCATTCTCTGGACCTTGTGCTGACATATGGCATCGAGTGTAAAGACATAATATTTTCTCATAACCCTGTCCTGTCTGACCATTATTTAATAACCTTTGAGTTTAATTTAACCGAGTACTCCACACCTGAAAGAAAATTTCATTATAGTAGATCATTATCAGACAATGCTGTAACAACCTTTAAAGAATCTGTTCCACTTTTAATTTCCTCATTATCATTCTGTTTCTGCCCCTTCACAAATTGATTCTTTTGTTCACAGTGTTTCTTCATCATTGCGTGATGCATTAGACAATGCAGCCCCTTTGAAATAGAAGGTAATCATTCATAGGAGGCTACCTCCCTGGTTTAATTCAGAGCTGCATACTTTAAAGCACAATGTTAGACAATTGGAGAGAAAATGGTGCTCTACACACCTACAGGATTCCTACTTAATCTGGAAAAATAGCCTACTGTTGTATAAAAAGACACTTCGCCAAGCTAGAACAGCTTATTTCTCATCATTAATAGAAAAGAACAAGAATAATCCTAGGTTTCTCTTTAGTACAGTTGCTAAACTTACACAGAGTCATAGCTCTGTTGAGCCATCCATTCCCTTAGCTCTTAGCAGTCATGAATGTATGGGATTCTTCTTAAATAAAATTGATTCTATTAAAAGGAAAATCTTTGACATACTCCCGAAGATGATTACTTCATCCTCAGCAAGTGAGACAACATTGGAAATAACTGCAGAACCTGATTTGTGTTTGGACTGTTTTGATCCTGTGAAGCTTCCTGAGTTATCAGAAATATTAGCTTCATCTAAACCTTCAACTTGTATGTTGGACCCAATCCCAAACAAATTATTTAAGGAAATGTTCCCTCTGATTACCAGCCCCATTTTAGATATGATTAATCTATCTTTAGTAAATGGATATGTACCACAAGCTTTTAAGGTAGCTGTAATTAAACCTTTACTTAAGAAACCTTCGCTTGATCGAGATGACTTGAAAAATTACAGACCTATATCCAATTTTCCATTCTTATCTAAAATTCGTGAGAAAATAGTTGCTAATCAAATGTGTGAGCCTGTACACAGCAATGACTTGTTTGAAGAGTTTCAGTCAGGCTTCAGAGCTCATCATAGCACTGAAAGAGCTCTTTTGAAAGTCACTAATGGTATTCTTATGGCCTCAGATAATGGACTTGTGTCTGTACTGGTTCTGTTAGATCTCAGTGCTGCATTTGATACAGTCGACCATAATATTCTCTTAAAAAGGCTGGAATATGCTGTAGGGATCAGGGGAACAGTGTTAGGCTGGTTTAAATCTCATCTGTTTGACAGATTCCAGTTTTGTCATGTAAATGATAAATAATCTTTAAACTCCAGGGTTAATTGTGGAGTACCACAGGGTTCAGTACTCGGGCCTATTCTCTTTACTATATATATGCTTCCAATAGGTCAAATTATCAGGCAGCATAGGATACATTTTCACTGTTACGCTGATGATACTCAGCTTTACTTATCCATAAATCCTGATGAACCCAACCAGTTAGATAGACTACAAGCATGTCTTGAAGATATAAAATCTTGGATGACTTTAAATTTTTGCTTCTAAATTCAGACAAGACAGAAGTTGTCGTCTTTGGACTAGAGTCTTTAAAAAAGAAACTGCTTAGTCAATCACTTAACCTGGATGGCATTAAATTGACCTCCGGTAATAAAGTAAAAAACCTTGATGTTACTTTTGACCAGGACATGTCATTTAAATCCCATATTAAACAGGTTTCTAGGATTTCCTTCTTTCACCTCTGGAACATTGACAAAATGAGAAATATCCTATCCAGGAGTGACGCTGAAAAACTAGTCCATGCATTTGTTACTTCAAGGCTGGACTATTGTAATGCTTTACTATCAGGATGTCCACAAAATGCAGTTAAAAGCCTTCAGCTGATTCAAAATGCTGCAGCAAGAGTTTTGATGAAAATTAAAAAGCGAGATCACATTTCTCCTATTTTAGCTTCCCTTCATTGGCTCCCTGTTAAATCCAGAATAGAATTTAAAATTCTCCTCCTCACATTTAAAGCCCTTAATGATCTAGCTCCATCATACATCAGAGATCTGATTGTTCCATATGTTCCTAACAGAGCACTTCCTTCACAAGACTGCAGGTTCACTGGTGGTTCCTAGAGTCTCTAGAAGTAGAAAGGGAGGCAGATCCTTTAGTTATCAGGCTCCTCTCCTGTGGAACCAGCTCCCGGTTTTGGTCCGTGAGGCAGACACCTTGTCTACTTTTAAGGCTAGGCTTAAAACTTTCCTTTTTGATAAAGCTTATAGTTAGAGTGGCTTAGTTTATCAGGGAGGGAGCCTTCCTTCCTCCCTGCTGGTTGGAGTAAGGGGGAGTCAGGTTTAGCCTAAACCGGCTCAGTTATTGCTGAGGTGCAAACACACCCTCCATTTCTGCTACCTGTATGACCCCTTCTCTTTTCCAATGGTTATAATCAGTCTGACAGAGGGAAGTATCCAAATCCTTGTGGTTTTTAGTATAACAATGACCATCAGTGTGACCCTTTGTGGGGTGCCTTGAGACGACATTGTTGTAAATAAGCGCCATTTAACTAAATACTCTGAACTGAAACTATCTCTGTAGTTATGCTGCTATAGCCTTAGGCTGCAGGAGGACATAATGACCACTTTCACCCTCTTCACTACATTCTCACACTACTCTCCAATTTTGCATTATTTGCTGTTATTTCAGCTTTTAACTTTGTTCTCTCTCTTTTCTCTTCCTAAAAGCTACACCTGGCCTGGCTCTGTGTCTACATGTGACACCTTTCTGGAGAGGGGCATCCTCCAAGCTTCTGCTGGCAACAACTTAAGGCTCACCCTCTACCGATAATCCACATGGCCCTGTCTTTTAGTGTTTAACCCTTTCTCTCTCCTAGACATGGCAATTGACTGAGCTTTTAATGTAACTAACTGTATGTGCTCTCTTTCTGACTCTAACCTTGAAAACTGGCTCAGAGTTTATCTGTTCTTTCTTTCTAGGTGAAACGACTAAAGGAGCTACATCCACTAACATTTACTTTTCCTTCCCATAGAAAGGACTCCTGGATCAGTGCTTCTTTGTTCTCTTTGTGTCTCTGCTCTGTTCTCTCAAACCCCCAGTCGGTCGTGGCAGATGGCCGCTCACACTGAGCCTGATTCTGCTGGAGGTTTCTTCCTGTTAAAAGGGAGTTTTTTCCTCTCCACTGTCACTACATGCATGCTCAGTATAAGGAATTGCTGCAAAGTCAACGCCAGTGACTGTCCACTGTCTCTACGTGCTCATCCAGGAGGAGTGAATGTTGCAAGTCACTGACTGGTTGCAATCTGCTTGGTTTCCTTAGACAGAAAAACTTTTTATCCAATTTGAATAAATAACTAACTCTGACTGCACTGTTCAGTGGTTAGGATTAATTGGAATGTATGTACCTGACTGTTGTGAAGTGCCTTGAGACAACATGTGTTGTGAATTGGCGCTATATAAATAAAACTGAATTTAATTGAATTGATGAGATTAATAACTCTGATAACTGATAACAACTGCATGCAAACTGTAACAGAGTCAAGAATGGATCAGGATCAAGCCCTGCATCTAAATGAATATCCTGACACTTCTCATCAGATTTTTTAAATATGTTAAATTATCTGCTCTATGAAAAATAAATTATATTTATTTTTGTTTTTCTGTTTTTTTGGGGGGGGCTACTATAATTATAACTATTTTCTCTGTTCTCAGCTGTGTTGTTAATTTGCAATGCTTGTATATACACGCTTGAAAAACAGAACTGCAATAATTTGCTGTGACAAGAGTTTTCTTGAAGCTAAAGGTTTATGTAATGTAATGTTACATTTAAAGCTTAGTTTTCATGAAAGAATTTGAGTTATTTAATAAGACATTAGTATTCTAGTTAGAATAAATGCAGTATGACCAAGCATTAAAGGCCAATTGACATTCTCTCTTGTAGGAATTTAATGGATCACTAGATTAGTATTTTTTTCTAGGGACAAATAACTGAATTACTGCAAGAGTAGTCCATGCTTGTCCTCTGTTTTCTTCTTATGGTCATAAGGGTGAACAGAATAACAAGACTGTAAATTAATGCAATAAATGTATTTCATTGTGTTATTCTGCAGTGCGCACAGTTCTGAGATCCAGCTTTTGGGAGAGGCAAAGAGGTGTCGGGGTGAGCTGGAGCAGCTCCAGGTTGAGGTACAGAGTCTGGAGGAGCAGGAGGGCCCCTCTGAGGAGCCTGATGGTGAGGTCAGCAAACTGAGGCAACAGCTCCTGCAGGCGTACAATGAACGGAAAGCTGCTGAGGAGAGAGAGCACACAACACGACACGAACTGCAGTGGTGAGACAGATGCATGCCTTTACACGCAGCAATTGCATATCAAAAGTATGCATCACAAATGGAAACTTACAAATGCAAACCTGAAACAACTGAGAGGAACACAAGGATAAAAGTGAGCAATAAAAGAAGACAGAAGTAAAATTGGAGTGCTGAAGGAGGAAGTTATGTTTTGTAGGAAAGCTTCCATGCGCATTAAGACACACACAAACTCACACAGCTGTAACTGGGGACCAAACACTGATGAGCTCCATGAGGCAGCATCTTTTTATCCACTTTAGGTAGAGGTGAGGGTGAGAGAGTATTGGACACGCACAAATATATCCTTAGAAATGCAACGTTTGTTAGAATTTTCTTTTACAGCATTTTTAATTCACTCAAGAAAAACAATGAATCACAGTATTTTTTATGATTTTTTGTATTACCCATCTTGTAGGGGATTTCTAGTTCGCTGGTTCCAGTTGATTCCAGTACTCTAAGCACTGCAGTGTTATCATTTCCTACTCCAAAATTATTTTACTTTTGCTCTCTAGAGTCCTATTTCTCAACTCCACCAATTTCCCTCCTTGTTGCTGCAGGTTTCTCTTCTTCCTTCTTCAGCTCACTGGGTTCCACTCATCCAAAGGGTCAAACACACCCACAGTTGTGGAAAAGAACCACTTGCTTTAGTATCTCTGTACACAAACTTCCCTTTGTCAGGTGTCAAAGAGAGGTTAGTGGAAATTTACAAGACAACATGATAACATATCCCGGTCTTTCCAGAATATTTTGCCAAATATGTTTGCTTCTGAGCCTTAAACAGTGCAACATGTGCTTGCAATCTCACATTAGTGGTTGTATATACAGGTCCTTCTCAAAATATTAGCATATTGTGATAAAGTTCATTATTTTCCATAATGTCATGATGAAAATTTAACATTCATATATTTTAGATTCATTGCACACTAACTGACATATTTCAGGTCTTTTATTGTCTTAATACGGATGATTTTGGCATACAGCTCATGAAAACCCAAAATTCCTATCTCACAAAATTAGCATATTTCATCCGACCAATAAAAGAAAAGTGTTTTTAATACAAAAAACGTCAACCTTGAAATAATCACATACAGTTATGCACTCAATACTTGGTTCGGAATCCTTTTGCAGAAATGACCGCTTCAATACGGCGTGGCATGGAGGCAATCAGCCTGTGGCACTGCTGAGGTCTTATGGAGCACTTTGGACCACTGAGCAACAGTCCAGTGCTGCTTCTCTGTAGCCCAGGTCAGGCGCTTTTGCCGCTGTTTCTGGTTCAAAAGTGGCTTGACCTGGGGAATGCGGCACCTGTAGCCCATTTCCTGCACACGTCTGTGCACGGTGGCTCTGGATGTTTCTACTCCAGACTCAGTCCACTGCTTCCGCAGGTCCCCCAAGGTCTGGAATCGGCCCTTCTCCACAATCTTCCTCAGGGTCCGGTCACCTCTTCTCGTTGTGCAGCGTTTTCTGCCACACTTTTTCCTTCCCACAGACTTCCCACTGAGGTGCCTTGATACAGCACTCTGGGAACAGCCTATTCGTTCAGAAATGTATTTCTGTGTCTTACCCTCTTGCTTGAGGGTGTCAATAGTGGCCTTCTGGACAGCAGTCAGGTCGGCAGTCTTACCCATGATTGGGGTTTTGAGTGATGAACCAGGCTGGGAGTTTTAAAGGCCTCAGGAATCTTTTGCAGGTGTTTAGAGTTAACTCGTTGATTCAGATGATTAGGTTCATAGCTCGTTTAGAGACCCTTTTAATGATATGCTAATTTTGTGAGATAGGAATTTTGGGTTTTCATGAGCTGTATGCCAAAATCATCCGTATTAAGACAATAAAAGACCTGAAATATTTCAGTTAGTGTGCAATGAATCTAAAATATATGAATGTTAAATTTTCATCATGACATTATGGAAAATAATGAACTTTATCACAATATGCTAATTTTTTGAGAAGGACCTGTAGGAAAACAGTCAGTTGTTTGGTGTTGAAATGGAATTAGTAAGTGGAATGAAAATGTATAGTGTTTTCATGTCTTCTCACATTTGAAACACAAACTTCAATTTATTGGGAATTTATGTGATAAAACAACACAAAATGCTCATATTGTGAAGTGGAGGAGAAAGGATACATAGTTTTGCTAATACTCATATTTGTCGTCTTCCGCTTGTCAAAGTGTGGTTTTGGGTTGGACCAAAGCGCAGACAAGAGCTTGGCAGCAGCATAATCTGAATAATCTTTAGTTTTATTCCAGGGTACAAGCATACAAAATCGCTGCAGGTAAACCAGAGATCTAAAAACTTACATCTGCACAAACATGGTAAACATGGCAGTAGCGGGTTAGACACAAGTTGTGCAACGAGCAGGCAGAACAGAGTGTAAATGAACAGAGGAACAATGAAACAAAACCAACCAATATGCAGAGAGAGAACAAAGGCAGGTAATCAAAGGAACTAAGGACAGGTGAGGCAAGGAGGCTGGGAGGCAGAGGGAACAGGTGAACCTAATACAAGTAATTAACAAGACACCGAACAGACCTAAAACAAAACTATAAACAAAGATAAATAAAACATAAGAATCAAGAATAACATGAACTAAAGGAAACTGAGAACCTCAAGGGAATACAACAACCTAAGCCCTTAACAGAATAGGAACCAAAAGAGAACCCTGACTAAAAAATAAACAACCCTAAACATACACTGACTGAACCAAAACTGAGGGTGAAGCAGAGGAAACGAGGACTAGAATAAAAGTAAACAATATCTAAAGGTAACCTATAAAGGAAGAAATAGAGAACAAGGATAAACAAGAGGAACAAGGCTAAAGGGGACCAGGGGACTAATAACAATAATAATAATAATGAAACCATTCAAAGAACAAGAAAGCAACGCCAAGGGAACAAAGGGTGAGAGAACACACTGGGGGGCAGAAGAAAACTAGAACTGTAGGAAGAACAGAAAACACAAATACAAAACCATAAACAAGAAACCTCTAGTAAACAGTAAACAAAACAAAACACAAAGTCCAAAACTTCACATCCTGACACCGCTTCATCCAGAACTGGGTCCCTTGGGCAGCAGAGACACCCAGCCTTCCCTCTCTCCAGACACTTCCTCCAGCCCCTCGTGGGGAGCCCAAGGTGTTCCCAGTCACTCCAGGGTGTCACGGGCTGTGTCCTGGGCCTCCTCCCGGTGGGACATGGCTAGAACGCGTCCCGAGGGACTGGAATGGGTACCGAATTCGGTTGGTACTACCAAATAATTATTCACGTAAAATCAAACGGTACCATGTTTCAGTACCTAAATGCATCATTGTGACACTGAGGGAGTGGAAGAGTGGGTGATTTTTCCATGCCGGACATGAACACAGCGTTGCACGCACAAGAGCGTAATGACGTCAGTAGCTGCTGTTACAGTCAACAAAGCAAGCATGGCTGATGGAAAGCACTCGAAAGTAGGCTCCACTTTTAAAAATGCGGTGCAAATGCTTGTTGCAATATTTGTGATGCAATGTGCAAGGCCAGCGGTGGGAATACTTCTAATCTGAGGAAGCACTTGCAGCGTTTCTCCTACCACTATTCAAGGGTGGTGCCCTGCCCAAAGAGCATCAGGTCATGTAGTAATGGTATGTTTTGAAAGTTAATGTTTTGACAGTTAATGTCATTCATTTTAATGGATCATTTCGTGAAAGATTTCTATCCTTGCCTTGTCCAACTCAAAGTCTCTACACTACTTTCCATGGCCAAACTTGACAAAAGCTGGATGAAAACACACACACCTTATACTTTGTACCCACAAACTCTAATCCTAAACCGCTGACACACTGAGTTACAGGCGCTTGCACGCAGGTGAACACAAGCTCCTGACAGCATAAAAACATGCCGCTTAAACCTAGAAAGCAGGCAAGGATATCTGCGGTTTTAAAAAGCACCAAATTTTGTTTTGATGGCATCACTTCCTCCCCTGCGAGCAGCAGCAGGGCTAACTCTCCTACTCCTGGTACATATGGTGAAGGTAGAAGTACACAAAATAGCCCACGTGTTTCATGCCCTGCCCCTGACACACAGCAAAAGTCCAGTCACCACCAAATAAAAGTTTTTCATTTGGCTTGGTGAAATTTCCCCCTGGATCTATAAGACTGAGCTTGGTAATTAAATGCATACATGATAGATGGAGGAAAGATAGAAAGATAGCCATTTATATATTCTTCTGAGTATGTGGAAGCTGGTACCTATCTCCAGCAGTCTGTGGGCGGGACTCTGGAGAGGTCGCAGGGCAACACAGACCCACAAGGACAAACAACCATGCACATGCACATGACCTTCTTGCTGCAAGGCAACAGTGCTACCAACTGTGCCACTGTGCAGCCCTATATATAAAGTTTACATATTGAGAAATAAACATGTTAAATGGAAAATTTGAGATTTTATTATTAAACAAATTAACATTTATTACCACATAAACGCACACAAAAGTACCGAAAACTGGTACCTTTGAGTACCAGTATCAATTCCCAGGTACCGAGTATTTGTACCATATCAGTATATAAACCATGTCCTCATGAACGCGTCTAACCCGTCAATGAGAGCTTGTTTGCCATGGGAGACCCTACCAGGGGCATTTAAACCATGGACAACATAGCCTCTTGGATCATTCAAGCACTCAAACCCCTGCACCATGTTAGGAGGGGTTTTTACTAATAAAAATTTGAAAACTGTGGTATGCATTTAGTTAAAACTGTCATAAAGCTTTACCTTCTAAAGCTTTTTACAAGAATGTATTGTTGATTGTATTGTCAGATATACATTTCAGAAAACATCCTGTACAGTACTAATAAATGAATGCAAACGTTGACTGGACCATTCTAAAACATGAACATCCTTTCATGTATTGTAGCTCTGACTGTATGTTTAGACTCATCCTGCTGGAAGCATAACCTTTTCTCTAGTCTCAAATCTCAGCCTATATTAAGTTTTCTTCCAGGATTATCCTGTATTTATCTCCACCTGTCTTTCAGTCAACCATGATCAGCTTCCCTGCCCCTGCTGAAGAAAATATTAACACAGCATGATGCTGCCACCACCATGTTTTATGGTGGGTTATAGTATGTTCTCAAGGGATTTTCAATGATAATTTTAGTACATATTATCAACTCTAATGACTCAGTTTATTAAGTGACTTCCAAAGACAATCATATGCGCTGGATTTTATTTAAGAATTTCAAGGTAAAGAGGGTTGTCTACAAATGCACACCTCAATTTTTAGGTGTTTACCATTTATCCCGTTTCTATCCCTTCACAATTCTGCCCTCTTTTGTGTTGACCTGTCACACAAAATCCAAATGAAATGTCGAAATTTGGGGTTCTAACATGAATAAATTCAAGAAATATAAATACTTTTGAAAGTCGCTGTAAGACTGATCACATTGATCACTCATTTAACAGCTAGCCAGTAATGCATTATTACTAAGTTTGTTTACCTAAAACTGTGGAGAGAAAGCAAAATTAAAACATAATCAGGAGAAGACAAAGTTTGGCAAATAAACCATAGTTATTAAATTATAATTCTTGCTTTAGAATCCCCTTGTTGCATCGACATCATTAAACCATTCCTTGCATAACTGTTTATTGTATGGCAAAGATGTGATCGCTAGGAGACAGTGGATTTTTAGTGCAGACTCTGGTATGGAAAGTCATTGGCCCAGCAATAATTTAAATATTAAATAAAAACACTTACTGGGCATTCTCTGCAGATGAAGTAATATCTGCATGTTATGTACTTATTTTTTTTAACGGTGAGCTCTATTTTTTTTTTTTACCAGTGAACTCTCGTGTTCTCACTATCTCTGTTTCTCCCGTTTCCTGGTCCAGCTCTTCTATTTCCTTCTTCCCAACTTGGTTGGTTTTCCTCTATCGCTTCCTTTCCACACAGCTAGTGTCAGTCCGAATATGACAAGCAGATGTTTACTATGAAAATGCCCATTTTTAAGGAAAATCATAACTTTTTTTTTATCTTTACCCATTCAGACCCACAGGAATTCAGCACTTTCCGCCCCTCCTTCAATCCCACATTGCAGCATTCCTGCAGTTTTCTCTATCAGTTAATATCCAATATTTCAGCTTGTCAGGAAGATTAATATCATTTGCCTTGTGAAATGTGCAGCTGTACAGTATGTGCTGTTGTAAGGTTTTCATAATGACAAAGCTGACTTGAAATTATTTCATACAAACGTTAATCGACTGCTCACAAAGCATCTGCCTCGGGGAGATGAAAAATTCATTGAAATTATGTTCTCATAGGCACATTCAGACTGTGTCCAAGATTTCTGTCCTTTTCTAAGATCTAGGTTGTTCTGTTTATACTCTGGTGCATTTGTATGCTACCTGTGTCTTTACAAGTAAAGCAATTTTATTCGTCTGAGTAGAAACTTAATTTACAAGAAAATGCATGTGTAAGTCAAATTCTAAAAAAAAAAAAAAATGTGTCTGCAAGTTTGTTCTAGAGCATTCCTCTTTCTGTCGAATCAGGAACTGAAACATGCCTTTTCTCTCTCTTGATAACTCCCCAACCACCACCACCCACACTCCCCCCATCGCCTTATCTTATTCATCCTCACCACCATGCAGTCTCTGGGAAGAGAAGCAGTATCTGGAGAGAGAAATTCAAACACAACCCGCTGTAAGTCCATCATTGCACCATCCAAACTTAGATTCTGAAGCACGGATTATGACGGTAATGGTGGTTTTAAGAGAGGATAAATATAAGTTTTGCTTTAATCCTCCAACTGAGACCAATCCCTGCATATCTCAACTGCTTTTTTTTTATTTTGTGTTGCTTTAAATGAAACTTTGTGAATCCATTTTTACAAATATTCTTTTAAATAAAACGTATTAATCTCAAAGCCAGACATTCAAGTTTGCAAAAGTTTAGATAACATCCTCTGTGCATTTTTTCACTCCCTGTAAAGATGTAAACACAGTGTTTAATTGCATTAGCAAAATTGTTAACTAAAAAGTGTAGAAACATCCAAGGTTTAATTTTAATTCTCATTGCTAACAATACCATTCCTGACAATAAATTAGATGTAACTGAAGCATTTCTTTCTCACTCATACTTTACTTTTTAAGTTGAGAAACGTTTTTTGGTACTCCATGACTTCCTGTTTCCTTGATGTACAAATGGCCCATTTTTTTTTTTTTTTGCCACTCTAGTAAGTTATGTAATTGTTGATTTTATGCCAGTAACTGCAGCTAAGAACCATATTTCAGGGTCATCAAGTCTCCATAACGACTGTTAGACACTATCTCTATGCCAGCAAATTGTAAGGTATGCCCAAAAGAAGAATTTTCTGTTTTTAAGTGTGAAATTATGCTGCCTCAATAACAGATTTATTAATCTCAATGCTTTTAACACATCTTTACCAGAGGTGCTAATTATTATGGAGGTTGCAGTAAATATCTATTATATATTATTATATTTATGTTTAATGAAGTGAAAAGCTTAATTTGCCCATTTTGCTGCCCTTCACAATCTGGTGAAAGCTAGGCTTTGTTTAAAGCATCTCTTGCCATGGGGCATGTTAAACCTCCATAATTTAGTTTTCTCAGTCACAATATTGTTATACTTTCTCAAATATAGCAAAGCTACGCTGCATTAGTTTTCAGACTTCAGCAACAATAAAAACATCAGTTTAACTGAATAACATATGTCTAGAATTGAATGAATGGACCAAAAGCCCTTAAGTAACTCAAAAAATTGCATTTAAACATACTTTGCGTCTTTGACTTTTGAAGAGTAGAGTTTGAGCTTTGAATAACTTGAACTGGCAGCCGGCCCTAATATCTTTTGGAGATATACTGCTACCCCTTTTTACTGATTATACAATATCAAATCATTCCAAATGTATTTTTCCTGCTGGTTGCAATTCCACTCATTCCACTCATGGCAAATTGTTTTTATAGTATTGTAGCCAAAAAGTCCATGAGACATATTTTCTTTCTTGGAAACAAATTTGATCACATATTCACTTTATTCCTATAACCCATGGTGCTCTGCGTTAATTATGTGCACAACCTCTAGACCAGCATTCTTACATGTTTCTCACAGAGCAAATATGGATAAAAATATTTGTCAACCTTTACACCTTAAATGGGATGATATATCTGGCTGGACCTTCATTTTCTAAGACTGGGAGGATGACCTGAAGAAAAGGCACTGATTCTGTATATTGGCATATTTATCTGCTGTGCCAACTCCCTTTCTATGAAAAGAGATGCTATTAAGAGTCTGAAAGCTTGCGGGTGTAATCAGTACTTGCACAGTAATAAGGTTGATTGCAATAATTCATGTTGGGCACCACCTCATTTACCTTGAAGCAGACATTTTCCAAGTATTTGTTTTTTTTTATTGGTTCCGATTTATTATGGATAATAAAGTATTTATAAGACCATACATCCAGACATACACTGCTCTACAAATGACAAATTACAATTTAGCTGTGCAAGTTGGGTTCCTTAAATGCATTCCTGTTTTTCTTGACATATCTGTATTGAATGCATTCCGTAATGACAATTTAGACTAATTCCTTCAGTTACAACCAACAATAATACAAGGGGTGTCTAACTTTAAACCCAAACTTTATGAAAATAATCAGTAATAACTTGCCTCTGAACGCTGAGGTCTGTTAGATCCTCCTCATTGATCTTGATACATGATCTTATGTTTATTTTGTTGGTGTGTCCTCCAGGTGGTGGAAAGCAACACAGACATGTTGAAGGAGAAACACGATGTTTTGAATAAAGAGGTGGCCCAGAGACAACTGGATGTCAGGTAATAAATTTGTCATTAGGTTAGAAGTCGAGTTGGCTGGCTTCATGATTCATTTTTATTCCACCTCAAGATGTTCCTAGTATGAATTATCTCTGTGGCCTGGGTTTTCTTTGGAGGGGTTTGCAGGTTTTTTTTTTCTTTGCCTGTTTATCTTGTCCAGATGCAGAATTTCTATCTTAAAGTCAGAAAAATGTATGTTAATTAGTTATTTTACATGTTTATACATTTTAAAAGTTTGTGTCATGTTGCAATCACAAACCTCCATGTAGTTTTTGGGGATTATTTTCAAAGTAGTGATAACTTGATGATACGAAATGGTATAGAATGTTTTCCCTATCCCTCTTTGCGACATAGTTTAACGCAAGTAAGACTGCATGGACAAACTCTGGGAACATGTTTTTCTTTTGTTCTGCTAGAAGATGAATCTTCACCCCAGTCCCAAATCATGCGCAGCCTCTAACAGGTGTTTTTTCAGGATTGCTCTGTATTTATCTCCATCTGTATTCCCATCAACTCTGACTAGCTTTCCTTCTACTTCAAAGGAAAAGAAATCCCACAGCACAATAACACCACTGCTATGTCTCGTTCCTCTACCTATTCATTCCAACTTCTTGGTTTGTTTTTCTCTTTTGCCTCTTTTCTGCACAGCTATCAGTCCGAGTATGTGGTTCCATAGTTGATGGGCAGTTAGTTTTTTGCCACAGTGTATGTGCAAAGCTTTAGTGAAACAAATGTGTTAAATTGACAGCACATAACCAGGTTAGAGTTGTCCACATTGCATTTTTATATTGTAATTTTTTTGTGTCCAGTCATGCTTCCTCTTGAATAATTATTCTAGATGTTAAATACCAGTGAAGGAAAATAGTTCTGATGAGAAACCCATATTTGTATATCTATATTTGCTTATTTTGCATACACAGAACACTGATGGAGGATGTGGAAACACTTGAAACGGTGCTATTAAAAGAACAAAAAGAGTTGGAAGAAAAGAAGGAGATCATCAAAATCAAAGAGGTTTGTGTGTGTATGAGTGAGTGAACTTAAAAAATAAAATACATATCATCTGTTTTCTTATATCTTTTGTTGCATTTCTCTACATTGCTGTTTCAAGGCTGAGAAAGCCCAGCTTGCCTGCATACCAAACCAGATAGTAAAGGACACTGAAAGAAAACGCTTTATACGGGAGTAAGTGCATTTAACTCTTTTGCAGTTTTTACATGGCAAGTTACCAGACACAGAAATGAGACGGCATGCTGAACTACTGTACATTTCCTTTTCCCTTATGATAAGCTTTTCCTCACTTGGATCTGGTTACAATTTTGCTGACAAGGATTTTCTTTGATTTAACTGTTTTACACGCTGTCAAACTTCCTTTGAATTACAGAAACATTCCCCAAATCAAAACTCGTTCATGTTATCAGTAGGTTGTTGAATTAGCTATAGTGTTGAATGCATCTGCAGGTGTTCTTTGTTAATAACATTGATTCAATGTTAATGGTATGGTTGGTAAGCTTCTTTAATGATTTATGCTGCTAATCCATACAGTTTTAAAATATCTGTTATGCTTAACTAAACCATCTGAATGTTTTATTCACAGAGGAGCAGCTGATTGATCCTACCCAATTAATTTCTGAATGTGATTCCAAATTCAGATAAAATAAGCAGCTGACAGCACAGGGATGTAGGGCAGGTGTAGACCAATTTTATTCACTCGATTGTCGAGGGGAAAGGAAGATTGCTGGCAACAAAAATGGACAAGTTTGGAGCACACAGAACAGCAAAATCACTAGAGCAGTGTATGTGGTGCCTGAGAAGACATAGCTTCAACAAGATATTCTAAACTTGCACTTCTCTCTTTATAGTAGTTGAAGTAGCAAAACTAAATGTGAACAGACTGCCTTTTAAAGATCAAGGCTTTTTGGTGAGCTTTTCAAAAACCGATCATACATTTTTACATCAGACGAGGTCATTTGAACAGTGCCGTCAAACAGAACTGAACACAATAAGTACTCCATTTATGTCCTGCTTGAAACAAAGGATGAATAGATAGTAAGCATCCCCTGCCCGCTGTTTAGTATGGTAGAGGATCTGTGGTGCTGTGGACCTGTTTTCATTCCGATGACCATGTTATTAGTGCATGGTATCATGAACGCTTTTAAAATGCCAATAATTTCAAATAAAAATCTGGTTCCCCATGCAATTAAACTCAAAATGGGTCATCATCGGGTCTTCAGGACAATGATAGAAAAAATTGCCAGATCTACACAGAAATGGTTCACCAAAAACAAAATAAATCAGCTTGCATGGCCATCTCAGTCCAAATCTAGTTTCACAAATTTGTATTCTATCTTGACCTGAGAAGAGTTTATCTCTATGCCAATAAAAAAAAAAAAAAAAAAAGTTTAACATGTTAATAATATAAAATCTAGTATTTTCCAGATCTTATTTAAAATTAATAAAGTCTATGTCAAAAAGTTTCTCCCCAACCACTTTATTAGGAACATCTCGGTAGTATTGCTTTGGAAGCCTTTTTCCTTTAATCCCTCCTGGCATAGATTCAACAAGGTGTCGTAAATTCCTCATATTTGGTCTATCTTGACATGATAGCATCACACAGTTGCTTGTAGATTTATTGTCTGCACAAAATGAGAATCTCCTGTTTCACTGCATCCCAGAGGTGCTTTATTGGATTGGGATATGGTGATGTTTTACCAATCTGTTATTGTGCAACTTTGTAGCCTCAATTACCTGTTCTTCGCTGACAGTAGTAGCACCTAGTATGTGTCTACTGTTGCAGTAGCCCTTCATAATAGTATGTGCTTCTTTAGCTGCTCTCAGCTCATTGCAACTGGCACAAACCACCATATCATGTTCAATGTCACTTAAGTTAGCCTTTTTCCCAGTTCTGATGAGTTGCTGCAATGTGATTGTCTCATTTCCAATTTTATTTAATAAGCAATTGATCATGTAAAAAAAAAAAATTATTGTCAATGTAATTTTTCAGGTTTTTAAACAGCAGCTAAAAATATTGTTAAAGCCATGTTAATCTTTTCATTATTATGAACTCTCTAAACCATTGAGAACTTAAACAAAAGAAACAAGAAAAGGAATTTTGAGACAACAAAGAGTCTATAGTATATCGTATTACTTACAGGTATGTTAGAAACAAGCCTAATCTGCATGTTTGTATCTCTCTCCAGTACGTAACAACCAGTCCGATTCTTTTTCCATTCTCTAACTAAATAATTTCCTCTTTCTTTGCTTGATTTCCACAAACGGTGTTTAGTAGATTTGCTGCCTCAAATATCTTTTTTGTTTTTTTTGCTTCTCAGACTGTTTTATGTAAATATTGTGTGTTTGTCATCTAGCTGTTGGCATAATCTAAAGCAAAAACTGAATCATGCAAAATGTCACCAGGCAGAAACTATATTTCAACCATGTGTCTCAGGCATTAATTATTTATTTTCCTATTCTAAATTTATATTTGGCTTTCAAGTAAAGCTGGGGAGTTGTAATTGTGATTATTATAAGCTATGACATGAAATTTGCTATTCAGAAGCTGAAGGATTCATGTGGTTTATTTGCACATGCTCTAAAGTGTTACAATATTCACTCTTACAAGATGTGATCATATAATTTGGTGAAGCTTGTCATATATTATGTTTCTTATCTCCTTAAATAAACACCAGAGTTGCAATGAAGAAGATGGAATATCTAAGTATGGAGCTTTCAGAAACTGTGCATCAGATGAGAAGTTTGAATGAGGGTAATCAGTCCCTGGAGGTGATGAAAGAGGAGGCGATGCAAGAGTTGGAGCGGCTAAGGGCCCAAATAGAGGCACGCCAGAAGGAAAACAGACTGCTACTGAAGGAGCAGGAGATCTGCAGGGAGGAGTCGGCTGAAATTATGGGCAGCAGGTTGAATCTTTTTGTTTTAGGTTAAAAAAAATAAAATAATGTTGAGGGTATTGGAATGCATTGCTTTATTTTCCATCAGTAGTTTTAATGTTACAAGATATTATTGTGTATATCATTGTGTTTCTTATCTAGAGGTATTTTAGAATTGAAGCTGAAGAACCTAATGACTGACAGAAAACAGCTATATGACAGCCGATCTGTGCAGCTCAGAAAGAAAAATGGGTAGGTATACTGAGTCCATCTCATTCTTTACATGTAAAGAAGCTTTATAAATTTTATTAGTTTCCTTCTTTGTATTTTGCCTTTGCAAAGTTACACAGCTCTAAGTCAACATGAAAGGGAGTCATTGTCTCCCACAGATCACACTAAAAGCTTTTTGGTGGACCTGACATTTGCACAATAATATAGTTTACTGTAAAAAAAAGTTGAAAAAAATGTATTACTCTATAGAACCTTGCAAAAGTATTCAATCCCCCTATAACTTTGTGACATTTTGTCACATTACACACATTACAGCCATAAACTTGTATGTATTCAATGTGAGGGACCAACAAAAAGTTGTGTATAATTGTGCATAAAACTCTTAAATTTTTTTCTTTTTTTACAAATAAATATCTGAAGTGTCATGCATATGTATCCATGGCCCTTTAAACTGTCCATCAATCCATTAGATGTACCTGCTCATCTTTGCATCCAAAAGCAGAGTATAGCACCACTGCAAACTCACCAAGATATGGTTGTCCAACTAAACTGACAGCCTAGACAACGAGACCAATAATTAAAGAGGCAGCCAATAGACCCATGAACATAATGTGGGAGAATTTATTGATAAGATAATTGTTAGTTTTGCACAAATAAGGCCTTTTATCAAAGAGTAGCAAGGAAAAATAAACTTTATTGTAAAAAAAAAAAAAAGCCCTAAAAAATATAGGGGACAGTGTCTGGAAGAAATTGCTCCAATCAGATAAGAATAGCATTTAACTTTCTCCACTGCAAAATTTCCATTATTTGATGCTCTCCACCCAACCTGCCTGAGCTTAAGCAATTTTGGACAGAAGATGCAAAAAGAAATCTGTGTATAGATATAAAAAGCTGATATCAACAAACTCCAAAATACTTAAAGACTTAATAATAGCAGTTACTACAGCCAAAGGTGCTGACAGTGTCTGAACACAAATTTGTGCTACAGTTTTATTAAAATAATAGACATTTAGCATTTTCCTTCCACTTCACATGTATACCCTTTAATGTCTTATACCGGAAATCCAGGCACAATACAATAAAGTTTGTGTTGTAATATTATATGATGTGAAAAAGTTCAAGGGGAACGAATACTTTAGTAATGTGCTGCACCATGGAATAGATTTTTAACCAGTCAAAGCAAACTAGCTTTCAACAAATAGCAGCTAAAACTGAGTTTTAGTTCTTTAACCAAATCTAATGTCAGAGGAAGAATGGCATGTTTTTTTTTAGTTTTTTTTTTTTATTATTATTATTTATTTATCTCTACTGCATGTCTTGTAATGTTTCTATCTGGCAGGAGTCCATGAACAATATCAACTAGTGACTTTGTGAATAAAGAATTCTTGTGAAAAGATGTAGAAAGCAGAGCCTCATGATAGATGTAATAAATATTTCAACGGTTCTGTTGTTTTTCCTCAGGCAGGTGGAAGACCTCAGAAGGATGGAGCATGCAGTAGCCATGGCCACTGAGCAGCTAGTGTGCACACAATCTGCCTACAAGGAGATACAAGCGCAAGTGGTTTGTGAAATGTTTTTTGCATTGTTAAAACATCCGCATATTTGTATCCCTGTATTTGTTTTTCACAAACTTAGTCTTTATGGAAGAGTGGGAAGAAGAAAGCAATATGTTTTGGTTGCGCTAGCCATGTACAAGACACAGCAAACATGTAGAAGGAAGATACTATGGTCAGTTAAAACCATGGCACACATCACCCTGAACACACTATACTCACCTTGAAACATGGGATGCCATGGGAATTGATTTTTTTCAGCAGGGTTTACAAAGTTGGTCAAAGCTGATGGGAAGATGTGTGGATACAGTTTAATCTTGGAACCTGGGATGCAGGCTGAGTTTCATTTTCCCTTATGACCACAAACCTAAGCATACACCCAAAGCTGCAATGAAATGTTCGGCACAATTTACAACCCTAAGAGCCATTGTTGCCTTCGGTCTGGCTGAACAAAAATTGTTTAGAGCCAGAAAAGCTACATGGCTCTTCAAAACAAAATAGCTTGTTTTTATAATACCTACTAAAGGAAATTTGTTTAGATTTAAATCGAAGAACAACTGCACTTTTCTTTCTGGATTTAATTTATTTTCTTCAATGGGACGTTCGTTTTTTATAGAAAATTATGTACTGTAAAAATGACGAAAAAACACAGTTTGCCTCCTACTGACAAAAAATATTACTGTATATAAAAGTATATTTACACTGTTGATGTCATTCTTTAAGTAAATGTTATGTAATACTGCATGAAAACGCCTTGGAAAAAACTGCTAAAATTTGCTTTTTTTTTTTTATTTCCATCACATTTTAAAACATTTTCATTTGTTATTCAAAGTCCAACTAAGAATCTGTCATGCATGTTGAACCTCTAACCTCTAAATAAATTGCTAAAAAAAAAAAAAGCAAATCTTGTGGTTTGCTGAAACCATCAATTTTATCGTTTTTGGACACAACTAAGTACAATTTTCCCAGCTTTAGAAGAATTTAAATATTTAGAGTCAAGTACATCATGGCTCAAATTATTAGCACGTCAGTTGTGTATTTCACCATAGGGCTTTCAAAATCCTCCATCTTCCCATTATTTTACTGTTCTGCACATATATTTATAGAGAGCGCAGGAGGAAAGGAGAAGTACCAGTCTCAATTGGAAATGCATCAGCACATCTCACACGCACAAACTAAAAGCAAAGGAAATCAAAATGACGCAATGGGGAATTCACAGTTCTGCAAAACAGAAAACAAATCTGCTGTACAGAATTATTCACTCAGTTTTCCCATCACTAATTTTCACGTGAACTGTTTCTCATAATAAATTAGTCTGTTTACTGTTTAGAGGAATCTTTGGGTTTACCACAGAAATGCATCTCATTCTAATCTAACTTTAATTAATGGGTTTAATATTTTCCAAGGACTGTGTTTTAGCATTACACGTCATCTTTATTAAGCTCTTTCTGTGGCTGAAACAAAATCTTGGTGTTGGATTGTCCTGTAAAAAAAATAAATAAATAAAAATACCTTTGGCAGTATTAACCCATTCATTCTGAAAGGTCTCGTTAGGATCAAGGTAACAGAAAGATAAAATACACAGATTAAAACTTTGATAAGAATTTCACTGTATCATCAAACACTCTCATCATTTAACCCATTAAAAGCACATTCTATGCATGTCAACTGAGCTCCAAGACCAGCTTTAAGCAGATGAAAGATCTTGTATCCAGATGAAAATTTAAACAGGCTTTTGATTTCCACTGCACTCTGTTCTAAATATTCAGCTTGATGCTTTTCCCGAACGAGAGGCCAGTGCTCAGCAAAGGATGGAGCTGGAGAAAGAGATAGATGGTCTCAAAGACAGCTTTGAAAAGCAGGTGGGAATGTGTTCTTATAACAACAACAGCCTAAAGCAGTCTCAGCTGAATGCAAGGTTCCTACAGTGAGGATGAATGTGGAATTTCATTTCAGAGTTCTACTGGTTAAGTATAGAAAAAGAAGAGTATGTGAAAATATTTTATATTTCCAGAGTTTACTCCTTATTTTGTGATGTTTCTTCATTCCGGTCTTTCTTTCTCCAGTCCTTCCTTTCTCCCTAAAATTGTCTTATTTCTTTAATTTCTCATGTCCTTTTTTCTTCCTTTTTTGTTCTTCCTCCCATTCCGCCTGATGTTCTTTCTTGTGTCCTTCCTTCCCATCTCCTCCTTTCTATCTTTGAGTTGCTCCTTTCTTACCTTTTAACAATTCATCTGAGAAAAATATTTCTTTGTTCCTTCCTGGATGGGTTTATGTGCTTTTTTATCACATCTTGCTGTTGTTAAACCTTCAATTTTACCCAAATATTCAATAAAGCTGATTCTGATTAGATCTTTGATTGGATACATGTGTTCCCAACCAGGTTTCTATGGCTGAAGACAAAACCCAGAAGAAGCAGTACGGGATGATTCAAGAGCTGTTAATGGAGTCAAATCGCCTCAGAGAAGAACTTCACAACCTCAGATGTCTAAGACAGATCAAAGCAGAGGAGAAATGGAAGAAGCACTGGGAATGGCTCAAGGCACAGGTACCAGCTCACAAAGACAAATTTAAGTAGATTGGACAAACTTGGTGCTTGTTTTTATTAATCTATTGAAAATGTCAGAATGGGTACTCTTTTGAATTATATTGAAGAATTAGCAGCTGGAAGGAAAAGTGAGGTTTAGCATCTTATAAAACATAAATAAACCCACACAGGAGTGACGAAGCTGGAGATTAAACTTCTTAAATTTACCAACAGCAACAGAGGGAGCGCATCCAGCAGGAGCTTAGAGAGAAAGAGTTGATCATCATGGACCACAACAAGCTCAACGTGGTGCTTCAGCACAGGTGTTGTTTTCATTTCTATATTAAGTGTGTGTGTCTGGATAAGGTTGACGTTGCAGAGAGCGTGTCCTGCTAATTGGTCATACTTCGATGTGCCAGTGCCTAGAACACCCTGCAGCGCAACAACAGGCCTCTCAGATGCATTCATCAAGGTCACGGCATCCTGACTACATACTGATGCTGTTGTACTCGACATGGAATAAATCTTTCCAAAAGCAAAAACCCAGCAGGAGGATAATTAAAAATGTGTTTATCCTCTCGTGGTTCTCTCATTTAGCAATCACTGTTCACACCTCACATCGTACATGAATTTGAAATTGAAACTGAGTGTCACCCTGCATAAAGCTTCATTTGTGTAAAAACAATTTTATGATCCACTGATTATTTGTAATGTATCTGAAATCAATATTACTTTCATGGTATGTTGGCTTATTGCCAAACATTCCTAGTACTCAAAAACAGGGTGCTTCAAAATCTTTAGTTTTCCACTTCTCATGTTTACAAAATACTGTAAATATTTTAATTCTAAAACATTATTATAAAACAGAACATTTGCACCCACCGCTGTTTAAAATGGTGAGGCACTTCCATATATGGATGATATACAGGGGTTGGACAATGAAACTGAAACACCTGTCATTTTAGTGTGGGAGGTTTCATGGCTAAATTGGACCAGCCTGGTAGCCGGTCTTCATAGATTGCACATTGCACCAGTAAGAGCAGAGTGTGAAGGTTCAATTAGCAGGGTAAGAGCACAGTTTTGCTCAAAATATTGAAATGCACACAACATTATGGGTGACATACCAGAGTTCAAAAGAGGACAAATTGTTGGTGCACGTCTTGCTGGCGCATCTGTGACCAAGACAGCAGGTCTTTGTGATGTATCAAGAGCCACGGTATCCAGGGTAATGTCAGCATACCACCAAGAAGGACGGACCACATCCAACAGGATCAACTGTGGACGCAAGAGGAAGCTGTCTGAAAGGGATGTTCGGGTGCTAACCCGGATTGTATCCGAAAAACATAAAACCACGGCTGCCCAAATCACGGCAGAATTAAATGTGCACCTCAACTCTCCTGTTTCCACCAGAACTGTCCGTCTGGAGCTCCACAGGGTCAATATACACGGCCGGGCTGCTATAGCCAAACTTTTGGTCACTCATGCCAATGCCAAACGTCGGTTTCAATGGTGCAAGGAGTGCAAATCTTGGGCTGTGGACAATGTGAAACATGTATTGTTCTCTGATGAGTCCACCTTTACTGTTTTCCCCACATCCGGGAGAGTTACGGTGTGGAGAATCCTTAAAGAAGCGTACCACCCAGACTGTTGCATGCCCAGAGTGAAGCATGGGGGTGGATCAGTGATGGTTTGGGCTGCCATATCATGGCATTCCCTTGGCCCAATACTTGTGCTAGATGGGTGCGTCACTGCCAAGGACTACCGAACCATTCTTGAGGACCATGTGCATCCAATGGTTCAAACATTGTATCCTGAAGGTGGTGCCGTGTATCAGGATGACAATGCACCAATACACACAGCAAGACTGGTGAAAGATTGGTTTGATGAACATGAAAGTGAAGTTGAACATCTCCCATGGCCTGCACAGTCACCAGATCTAAATATTATTGAGCCACTTTGGGGTGTTTTGGAGGAGCGAGTCAGGAAACGTTTTCCTCCACCAGTATCACGTAGTGACCTGGCCACTATCCTGCAAGAAGAATGGCTTAAAATCCCTCTGACCACTGTGCAGGACTGTATTGGCCACAAAAGGAGGCCCTACACCATACTAATAAATTATTGTGGTCTAAAATCAGGTGTTTCAGTTTCATTGTCCAACCCCTGTATATCTGAGTGGGTTTGGAACAGCAGCAAGGGCAATTGTTGCTGTAAACAGAAAACAGATTGTTTTCTTGACAAAAAGAGTTTTGTGATTGGAATATGTTTAAGCAATGGGTGTTTGCCTATTGGTAACACATAAAGTGGGAAAAAAAGAGAACTCACATTCCTCAAAAATCCTCAATCTATAAAAAGTGCATGGGACATGTAAAAATAAAGAGAGTATACTTCCCCTCACTTACCAAAAACAATCTATCCTTTGATAATATTGGCTTCAACAGACACCCTGCCTGCTCATATAGGATAGCAAGTTGCTACAGCAACACTTTTTAGTTTTTTCTCAGTGTCTGATCCAAATGAGTGTCAAATTATATATCTCATTTTAATTTCCCTTCCCTAATGTATAGCATTAGCTTTAAGGGACTCTTTTAGGGTCAGACAACATCGAATTCTAGGAATATTGACAGTGTACATACTTAGTTTGAGTGATGTGACAGTTATCTCAAGAAGCTTTTAGAGCTACATTATTACGATGGACTTAAAACTCTCACAAATAAAATAGACTGATCACGTGTGGGAATCTGAGACATTCAACTGCTTCCATTCTCTGTGCCACTGTTTAAAAAAAATGCATGGTTCGCCAATGCAGGGGACATTGAAAATTGAGCATTGAGGCCACGTACATCAGGATGCCTTTTAAATAAGTAGAATTGTAGTTTTTTTTTTTTAATTATTATTATAATTTTTGCCACTGTAGTAATTTACACACAGATTGGGATTACCAGAGGTTGCTTTTCAAATCCTGTTGCTCTCAGCCAACATTTCCCCTGGATTCCTCCTGCTCGCTGCACAAATCACCATACAAATATTTGCCTTGTGAAATTTCATTTGAGCTGAGGCTTTGGTATCACCTTCTGTCTTCTTAGGTGGGCATTCTGTAATGCTCTGATGCGTGAATTTGGTTTTCTATGTGCAATTTCTAGGCTTCTGGCCAATTTTGGCTGCATTCTCAGATGTCTTGTATGGTTTACATTAACTTTTTTCTGTTATGCTTTTTCACATATTTCTGTACTTTAAACATGGGAATGAAATACAACTGCTATAAGCTACAAGCCTAAACTCAACTATAAAAGAATAGCTGTAGAAATGATGATATATCTGTTTTAAAAATAGTTTTTTATGACACCACTTGCTAATTAATGCACATGATCTTGCAGACATATGTATAACAGAACAAAAGTTGTTATTCATAGGAACCGAGGCAATGTGTTAAACTATTTTTTTTCTTCTCAGAATATCACAGTATTCAAACCTGTGTGCTAAGTTTATGGAAGAGAAGAATAGGTATGTGAGGCTGAAGCAGATTGCCTCGCAGACAATCTCAGAATTATCGGAGCAACTTAACATCCTTGAAAACGAGATGGAAATCCAACGCTCTATTGCTGACACCAAGGACAGGTGTGTTCTTGTGTTTGGGCTCTGCTTACAGTTATATTACCACTGTATAAATAACCATAATAAATTTGATCAAGAAAAATTTGTCCACGATTCAACTTTGACTAAATTTGTATGCAACAAGTATCAACTTGTATTGGTGCCTTGCAAAAGTATTCATACCTATTAAATATTTTCACATTTATCTTGCGACCACAAACTTCTAAATTTTATTGGGACTTGATGTGAGATACCAACACAAAGTAGTGGATAATTGCACAGTGGAAAGAAAAAGGTAGCTGTTTTTCAAGGGTTTTTTTTTTGTTTGTACACAAATCTGAGGAGCATATTTGTTTTCAGGCCCCCTAGTCAATCCTTCTTACTGAAATTATAGGTGCAATTTTTTTTTACCAGTTTTACAAATCTATAGATAATTTTTATCTCTTCTTTGCACAAAAGCTTAAGGCCAGTCTTCTCACAAATTCCAAATTGAATTCAGATCTGATCAAAACTATTCCAGTAAAGCTCTACTTGTATGTTTAGGGTTGTTCTTCTTCAGGAAGGTGAGGCCTCAAGACTTTTGTAACAAACTGTTCTTCTTGCAATACTTGGCTCCGTCCATCTCATCAACTCTGATCAGCTTCCCTGTCCCCTGCTGAAGACAAGTATCCCCATAGCATGATGCCGCCTGTACTATGTTTTACAATAGTAATTGTGTGTTTAGAGTAATGTGCAGTGTGTTTCTTGTGCACACATAGTACATTTTGCACATAGGGAAAAATGTCGATGGTCTTATCTGATGAGAGCACCTTCGTCTACATATTTGTTGTGTTCCCCTTAGTGCTTGTGGCAAACTGCTAACAGAGAAGTTCGTATAGCTTTCTTTGCACAGTAGCTTTTTTTCTCACCAGTCGTCAAAAAAGGCAATGTTTGTGAATTGTGAAAAGCTGGATTTATTATACACAATTAGGTGACTCTTAACGCAGTGGGTTACATTTGATTGCATCCAGTCATATTAGATTAAAAAGGGGCTGATTACTGATGTAGGCCACACTTTTAGGATTTTTATCACATAAATGTTTTGCTTTTACCTTCCACTTCACATTGTTGCACTACTTTATGTTTGTCTATCACACAGAATCTGAATAAAACGCATCAAAGATTAGTTGTGACTTGACAAAGCTTGAAAAACTTCAACAGGTATGCACTGTATAATACGTCTCTGTATGTTTATTTCAGATTACTAACACAGGCTCATATGAAGGTCTCCAATAGCTCCAAAATGAGGGAGAGACTGCATAATGAGATTTCCAAGGTCTGCATGCATGCACTGAAAATATGGAAAACACCGACAATATCCAACAAAAGTTATTGAGATTTACACAAACAAGAGCAGAACCAAATTTCTGGGGATTTTCTAAAGATGTATCAAAGCAGTTTTATTAAGTGTGAACAAACTTCCTAGCGGAGGTACTTACATTTATTTATTTTATTTATTTATTTATTTTTTGGACAGCTTTAGGAATCGGGAAGCTTCAGTATTTATTTGTGCCTTTTTACGAGGCCTTCAAACAGTTTATCACACACAGGGCAGTTTGTAAGAGTTTATGGACTTCTCTGCAGACTGCTCGACTATCTCAACCCCTATGGTTTTAAAGTACATTTCTACATCATGCTGAAACTCCTCCAACAATTTGTTGTCCTGTATTGTTTATGAAGAATATTCCTAATAAAATCTAAATTACTGGAAAGGATTGGTTTCTCCCCAGACTAGATCTGCCGTGCTCTTTGCGTCGCATAGGCATACGTTTAAGGGTTAAAATTTTAATTTCCATTTTTAATATGTTCCAGTTAACCTGGAAACGGCAGCAGATCAGTCAACAGTATGAGGACAATAAGCTGGAGCTAATGAATCTTACCCAAATGATCAAGTTCCATGAGGGGATCATTCTGGGAGTAAAGAGAAGCCATGAGGATGCCACACAGAGACGCAATTTCCTGTAAGTTTATAACTTTATTTTTTTTTCCAAATCTACTGTGTGTGCAGGTAGAAGATGTACCCTTCATAGACTATATTTTATGATCTTATGTCTTTGGTAAACAGGGGATTACAACTCCTGGAACAAGACAAGGTTTTATTAAACTATTATGAGCAGATGAAGAACCTAGAAGCAGCCATCACTAACAACAATATAGCAATGGAGACCATGGAGAAGGACATTAGAGAATTGCAGATAGAGATTAATGAGGAGAAGAGGCAAATCGACCTGAGAAGGAGAGAGGTATTCCTCAAGAGGAAACTGGAGGAGGAGATCGTCATGCGGCACATCGAGGTAGAAAAAATGTGTTTGCATAACAGTGTATAACACTAGCATAACATTTAATCCAATCAAATCAATAAAAAAAGGTCTTCAGGATAAGAAAACTTACTAGGATAGTGAAGAGGAAACTGTGTGTCTCAGAATTTGGTCGGGCTTATGTGTTTAGGCCTCCATCCACTAGTTTTTTGTAATAAATGAGCATTTTAAACAGCTTGGTAGAATTAATGTGGTCTGTCCATATAAAGCATATAATTGGGGAGTAATGTGCCAGCAGGATACTGGCATGAAGATGACCATCAGTGTTTCTGGATGCTGTTCAACTTTATATATTCAGAAAGCCTATCAGGGTACAGTCAGACCTGTCATTTAATGATTCCTGGGGTGTGAACAGGATGATTACCTGCAATGTGGAAAGGGAACGTCTGATGAATGAAGTTGCTGTAGATGTGTTCATCATTCGCCCTTTTAGGCGATTCATTTATAAACTGTGTACCGTTTTTGTTAAACCTTGTCTTTAAAGATAAAAAACTGATGGATAGCCCAAATAAAACAATAACATCAGAGACTGAATCCTAAACAAAGGTTTTTGGATTTGGTTTTTTGTTGTACAGCAAACACAAGGATTAGTAGTAGTCAAGACACATTTATGAGATTGATACATTTTGAGCACCCCTACTGAACAGATACTAATTTAGATACTGTAACATAATACTGCACGTTATTAACTTATTTTATTAATTGCATGGTGGCATGATTGGTTGCACTGTTGCTGCAAGAAGGGTTTGGGTTCACATTCCAACCTGAGGTCCTTTTGCAAGGGTTTTGCATGTTCTACCAGTGGGTTATCTCTGGGTATTCCGGCTTCCTCCCACATTCCAAAAACAAGACTGTTAGATTAGTGTGTGTGTGTGTGTGTGTGTGTGTGTGTGTGTGTGTGTGCATGCTCCTGTTTTTGCGGCTGAGCACAACCCTAACCCTTAACCCTAACCATCAAAGTGAGGACTATTTGTTGTAAGGTGAGGATATTTTCATGGTCCTCACTTGCTATTTGCTAGGGGTTAGGTTTAGGGCCAAGATGTGAATTGAGGTTAGGGGTTAGGTTTGTACTGGTAATAGTTTTTTTGGGGTGGGGGGGGGGGTTGTCATTTGTGTATTTGTATGACTGTGTGCCCCACCTCTTGCCCAATGACTACTGGAAATAGGCACCAGCCCTCTGCGACCCTGTAAGGCCAAGAGAGTATAGTCAGATTTATGGATTTGCAGCAGAAACAATTTCTCAGCTTCCGGTTCACAAAACTTATATTGCTAATGGTTTGCTAACCTGACTCAACATGCCTGTCAAGTTTGGGTGCTTTGCATTCTTTTTGCATCATGTTGATCATGTTGATTTAACTGTATAAGTACCCACTGCATCTATTTACCTTTGTGTGCCTCCTTTACCACCATCATTGTGAGTGGTGGCAATATAAGATTAGTTCTCATCAGCCTGTAAGTCACTGTTCCAGTTGCTTTAACCTTTTAATAGTTGTTCTGATTGTAGATATGGGTAACTGTAGGTAAGTAGTTATTTTTTGCATTCATTTCCTGACTCAAAGACCAATGCACATCTGCGCTAAAGGAATGATGTGTTCTCCCGTGTCTCTTAATAGAGTGACTAATAGAAATAGACGTCTGTGTGACGATCATACAGGAAACAAGTCCAGTTGTTTATTTTACTCTGCAAAAAGACATTTTTAAAACTTTCAACACAACTGCCAGTAAAAGTGGGGAGTGTTGTGTGTAGTCTAGATAAGACTTCCTGAAACGAACACTAAATTAAAAAAAGTGTAAGAGAATAAGATTATCTCAGAGAGCTGCAGGCCCTTCATCTATGGCATCTTGCTGAATCACATTTGCGGAGATGTTTCTAAATCAATAAGGGATGTGCACCTTTTTGTTACACAAAGACTGTAAAATGTGGCAAAATAATTCATCCCATTACCTGACTCACTCAAAGATAAATTAGTGCAGTACATATTTGTACAGAAAGTATCTGAGATTAACTGTCAGAATAAAAAAGGCACATTTGTGTTGTCCTCATAAGAAACCTGTCATTTGCACTATATGATGAAAAGAGTTGTTGATTTCCGTTCCAGACAGAGTGGTGCTTACAGGCCTCAATCTTTCCCTTAGTGCAATATTAATGTATTCAATAATCCTTTTGTTTAAAGCACTATTCTTTGGTAGATTTGATAATTATAAGGTTTTTCAATATGAAAGTGCAGCAACAGTTAAAATTTGGGTTAACTGACAAAGAGTTGAAACATTATAAAATCCTGTCAGGTACCGTTCACTGAAAAAACAGGAAACATCCTACATTATTTGACATTTCTGTTCTTTCCTACATCAAATTGTTTTCATCTTTCTTCTCCTGCATCACAGTTACATGCTTACAGAAGACTGTAAACATTTAACTGTGTCACAAACATCGCTTCTCTTTTAGAATTTACATTTTTTGCCCTTGCTATAATTCACATACTGTAAATGCATACAGATATAGATGTTCTTAATTATAAATGTAGTGACTTATTCAATGGTAGACAATCTGTATAAGTGCAGAAAAAAGGCAATATTATTGCAAATCTGTCCTTCTGAGGGGTTTTGTAAATTGGGTGAACTCGCAAAATTTTTTATCGTATGAATTTTGCACATGAAGAACATGAACATGAGTCGTTTGTTTATTCAGAGGACTTCCCTTTGATTTTAGCTTGTTAAATATGTTCTAATCAGCAAATAATATTTACTAATCATCCTTAACTGATAAAGCATGTGCTTGTTTGAGTAGCTTTAGTTTGTTTTCAGTCTTTGGCTGCTGATGTTTTGATTGACTGTTGCTGGGTTGACAGCTGTAAATTAATTTTTTAGTTTTGAAAATTAATAAAAAATTGCACTTGGTAACAAAGCTCAAAACAGAGGTGGATGTGAAGCACAAGATTAAGATTCATGCCAAGAGGGATAAACCCAAAGTATAACAGAATAGGCAATAAGATTTTCACGGCTAGGCCGAGACCCGATACAGATGAATAAATCACAACATATTTATCTAACTTTGCAGTAGAATGACAGACACATAGTGATCTGAGATGACCACACACACACACACTTAGATACACAACAAGCAGACTTGCCAGTGTTTCCATCAAGAGATTGGTTGTGCTGCTGCATTAGATCAGAGTCACTGGGTGGGACCAAATTTCCCAAAAAGTCTTTTGCTCAGATGAATGCAGAGCGGGAACTGACTTCACCATGTTTTGAAAGAGATCTCATTTCTTTTCTCCATCTGTTTCGTGTTCTGCTGTTTATTATTTGCTACAACTGGCTCGATTGGTGTCATCTATTTTTGTTATATATTTTTTGCTCTAGTATTTTTGCTGCTTTGTCCTTACGTTTGCACAAAGTTCCTTCTTCTCTTTTGAGGCTTGTATTCAAGTTCATCTGTGCAAACCTTTTTCTTTTCACTGCCTGACCTTGTTCGTTTAATAGGGTGCCCAGTCAATTTTCTGTTACCTTCCACTAATCAGTCCAGTGCTTTGGTTCTACTTTAAAATAAAGTTCTATGTATTTTATTGGGATTTATGTAATTGATTGACCTAAAAGTGGTACACATTGTTTAAACAATGCAGTCATATACAGCCCCCTGTCCTCTAATATGTCTAAATAAAATCCAGGGCAGGAAGGTGCGTTTAGACATAAACTAATTAATAAATTGCATCCATCTGTGTGTAATTTATTTTTAGAATTAATCTGTTGTGTGAAGGCCTTAGGGGTTTGTTGGAAAACATTATTGAACCAGCAGCGTCATGAAGACCAAAGAACACAGCAGATTTGTCAGGAATAGAGCAGTAGAGGTATTTAGGGTTGCAATGTCCAAACGATTAATCTCACATATCACTGTTCAATTCATGATACAAACATAAAAAGAGTATGGCAAAACTGCAAACCGCCTAAACTGACAGGTCAGGAGAGTGTTAATCAGACAAGCAGCTAAGAGGTCTATACTAACTCTGCAGGAGCTGCAAATATCCATTGCTCAGGTAGGAAAATCTTTAGGGTTGAGTAACAAGAAATACATTGTTGGAAGAAAGCTATAAGAAGTCCCACTTGGAGTGGGCCACAACTTCTGTAGTAGATGCAACAAATCCATGTGCCCTGCAAATATGTGGAAGAAGGTTATTGGTCAAATGAGACCAAAACTGAAATTCTTGACCTACATGTAAAACACTATGTATGGCAGAAAGCACCTTCACTACAATAAAACATTGGGTTTGCAGCATAATGCGGTGTGGGTGTTTTTCTTCAGCTTGGGCAGAACAGCAGAGTTTATGTGGAGATGCATAGAGCTAAGTACATGGCAATCCTGGAAAAAAAGCCTGTTACAGACTGCAGAAGACTTGAGCGGTGCAGATGTTAACCTTCCAGCAGGACAGTAACGCAAAACATATGGTCGGAGCTCAAAGCATAGTAATGTCTTAGACTATCCCAGTCAAAGTCACACTTAAACACCACTTTGTTTTAGTCTAACACAAACAATCTCAATAAAATACATTAAAATATTTGCCTACAAGATTACAAAATGTAAAATAGGTCAAGGGTTCATGAGGTGTAAATACGTTTCTAGGACTGTATGACTCATCAGAGGTTTATCCCACACCTGTTTGCTCCAGCCATCCAGTCATTTAATATTTCGACTTCTCTGCTGTGTGTAAACAGCAAATCATTTTCTCAATCACACCCTTCCCTTATGCAGCTGTCTGATTCCCCTGGGTACAAAAAGTGAATCATGAATTTCTCTTCTTTTTGCAGGATGCTTGCCAACCCTATTCAGTCTCTATACGAATTTAATCTCCATGCAACTGCACTGCCGTCGATTTATCATATATATTGTCTATTTGTATTCATCTGTGACCAGTTTATCTTTTCATTGCAGATGGACCCCCCTCCCTTTGATGGGAAATTTTGACAAAGATAAAATAGGCCATCTGTTATACTATTGAAGTTCAATACACTCTGAGGCTTTCATTACTCTGAGAAATTTTAATTGCTGCAAAATAAACAAGTTGTTGTCTGACTCTGAATTTACTGCCTGTTTATGAAATTCTGGTACGTTGACATCTCATACAGGTGCACGCTTGAAGAACTTTGCAGCATCAATGGCAGCTAAATGTTGGTAAAATGTCATCTACCGACTAGTTACTCTGCTTCTGCTTCACAGTGTTGCACGAGTATCACACATATACACACACAGACACACACTCATTAATAGAGTCAGATTTATTTGAAGGTGGGGTTCCTGACAGACTGCACTGTCCCCGCGGTGGTGAGTCGTATTGTTTGTTTGTTCCTCTCTTAAATCTTTGTCCAACCTGTCTGGAAGTTATCACCACGGGGGAAACCCTTGTTGAATTATGTCTTTACAGCATGTGTGGGGACTTTTCTTTGATTGGTTAAGGGAAACTAAAAAAAGCAAGTCCAGAGAAACAGAATAGCTAACCAAAATATTTTATATAAAACTCTATTCTTCACCAAATAAGGCCATTGTGCAGCACACCTCTTTAACTCCAACCTTTTTTCAGGCTGATGGCTAAACAGCAAAAAATTTATTTTAGAGTTTTAAGATGTAGGGACAATGTGTACCCATCAGAAGCACCTCTTTTATAAAGTAAACCTTTTAGATTTCTTTGCAAAAGTATTCCTACCGCTTGAATGTCTTCATATTTTGTGATCTCTGCAAGAGCAAACTGCAGTGTATTCTCTTGGGATTTCATGTTGGACACAGACACAGAGTGTATAATTAAGAAGGAAAATGTTGCATGTGTTTTTTTAAGAAAAAGTGTGGCATGCATTTTTTCAGTTCCCCCTGAATCAATACTTTGTAGAATCACCTTTTGCTGTAATTTTAACTGTAATTATTGGAGATATTCCCCCTTGACTGGCTTTGCACATCTGCATACTGAAATCTTCATGCTTTCCTCTTTGAAAAACACATGCAGTCAGACTGGATTGAGAGGGTCTGTGAACCTCTGTTTTTGTGTATTGCCGAAGACACTCATATAGACTAAGGTCTGTATGAAAGCCTTTTTGAACACATGAACATGCTTTGATTTAAACTATATGGCTTTGGCTGTATGCTCAGTTGATGTATTGCTGGAATGAGGCGACTGTGGCTCAGTAGGAAGAGTAGTCGTCTTGCAATCAGAAGGTTGTGGGTTTGATTCCAGCTTCCTCCTGCCATATGTTGATGTGCCCCTGGGCAAGGCACTTAACCTCAAGTTGCCTACCGATCCGCGTATCGGTGTATGAATGTGTGAGCGTTAGTGAGTGCGATTGGGTGAATGTGGCTCTAGTGTAAAGCGCTTTGAGTGGTCTGTATGACTGGAAAAGCGCTATATAAGTTCAGTCCATTTAATGATTTCTTTCTTGATTATGTATTTTGTTGCACTGGTCTATAAAATCTAATTACAGTACCTTGAAGTTTGTCGTTATTTCATGACAAAATGTGAAAAAATGGAAGGCATGTTAACATTGGCATGTGCAAGGCACTTTAATACCCCATTAATAACTGAGTAATGTAGTTTTCCCCCAATCTTGCTCAATAGCTATAACTACCAATGGGAAGACTTACTGCAATCTGTTGGTTTCCTTAAGGACGCATTTTATTTCTTGATTTGAATCAGATATTTTAATTTATTTTGACTAGACTAAGTGTTTTGAAATGATTTTAAATTGATTTGTGTTCTATTTAGCTTGGCCTGGATCATACTCTTGATTAACTGATTTGGATTTGATTAATAAAACATTTAACTAACAGTAACATTGCCAAAGATAACTTTTCAGGGCCCCTAGAAATTTTCTATTTCAAATTTCCATATTTATTCAACCCAGATTTTTGAGGCACAGTGATCTGTATTACTTTTTTTTTTTCCTCTTATAAATGTCCAGAAACTGGCATTTAAACCAGACCATGGTTTTTTTGAAACATCAGATGTTTTTACTTTTTGGTTATTGATTAAAGAAAAAGAAAGTTGTCCTTATCCAGACTTTTAAAACTGATCAAATCAAAGACAAACAAAAGGGAAATTAATTAAAACTATATTCATGTTGTTCCAGGTTGTGTTTGGGTTGGGCCATCTGACCACTTCATCACAGGTCTAATTCACACTGCTATGCACGCTCTCGCTCACACCTACTCACTCTGACACCTCAGCAGGGAATGCCAGATTAATTTAATATGTGATCCTTTGGATTGTGGGAGGGAAGAAGGAGCCCCCGCAGAAAACAAAAGCAAGTACAAGAAGAATGTGCAAACTTTCCACAGAGTCTGAACAGGAGCTTAAAACACTTTAGAAGTAAGACTGAGTTTGTTAGTTTAGTAATAATCAGATCAGACTAACAACACAACACAAAAAGAATACAATGCAAGATTTCTGCATTGGTTAACTCTTTTTAAATTGTTTTTGGTTTCACACAATTCTTTTCTTACCATGAGATGCTCAGCTGCTTACATTGATGTCTTCAATTGAGAATTACTTTTCCCTAAGTGTTGTAGCACTCTTTTTTATAGAATGTATTTTACTTTCAGGAAGTCCAAATAAATTTGTAAAAAATAATTTGGCATTTTTATAAAAGCTGCAGTAAGAGCTCTGAGATTTAAAAGGAGAGATTATATTTTCAATTTTAGCTTCTTTTCGTCTCCCAAGAAGAGAATTTGAAATTCCCCTTGTATGTAACGTCCTCAATAATCAAGCTCCATCATATATCAGGGATCTAAATGTTCCATATGTTTCTAACAAAGCACGTCACTCGCAGACTTCAGGTTTACTGATGGTTCCCAGAGATTCTAAAAGTGGAATGGGAGGCAGATATTTTAGTTATCAGGCTCCTCTTTTAAGGAACCAACTCCCAGTTTTAGTCTGTGAGGCAGACACTCGGTCTACTTGTAAGACCAGGCTTAAAAGTTTCCCGTTTGTTAGAGTTGGAGTGGTTTAGGTTATTCTTAGCTATATGATGCTATAGACTAGGGCTACTGGAGGACACACTGACCACTTTTTCTCACTTTGTTACTTTCTCCTACTACTTTCCAGTTATGCATTATCTGCAGTTATTTCTGCCATTAAACTTATGTGCTCTCTTTGTTTTAATCTTTCTCCTCAGAGAAGTTGCATCTAGCCCAGCGTTTATGCTTAGTTGTGACACCCTTCTGAAGGGGTCATCCACTGAGCTATTGCTGCAAATAGCTAATCTTCTCTCCATATACAAGATGCAGTTGACTGTCTCTCTCGTAAACAAAACAATTGAAGCAGATATTGATGTGGCTAACAATATGCACTCTGTTTTTCGTCCCATATACGTTAATATGGCTTAGTGCTCATCTGTTTATCTTGGTTTCTTTCCTAGATGAAGCCACCACAAGAGCTACTGCTGCAATTAAGACTTTATATTTTTCAAACATACAACGTATCTCTGGACCAGCATTTCTGTGTCTTTTATTTTCTTTTTTGTGTATGCTCTGTCTTCTCAAATCCACAGTTAGTCGAGCCGATGGCTGCTCAAATTGAGCCAAGCTCAGGTAGACGTTTCTTGCTGTTAAAGGGGAGTTTTCCTTTCTGCTGTCATGCAAGCTCAGTGTGAGCTGCAAAGGTAATAATACTATGCAGCCCACTGTCCACTGTTGCTACCAGCTAATTCAGGAGAGATGATTGCTGGAAAGTTGCTTAGTGCAATTTTCTGGATTTCCTTAGATGGGAAGCTTTTTACCAGTTGGTATGAAATTGCACTTTTTTTCACCAGGATCAAATTGGAATGTATGTAATTGACTTTGAATCTGTCTATATGATTGAACTGAATTAACTGTGTGTTTCTATATATAAATTGAATCTGTTTCTCTGCTGGACGTTTGTTGTAAATCATCACTATATAAATAAACTTAATTTTTAATAAACTTTATTTTTAGTCTTAAGTGTAGTTTACAATGTTGCACTCATGATTTTAATCCAACTAAATACTGTTCAGATTTCAGTGTAAACTGATGTGCACTTCCATCCACTCCTTTAGCCCTCATTGGGTGACTCATTAAACTGGCAGATTTACTGGCACAGACCTGGCTTTTAATCATAATCCACAGAATTGTCACTACAGTGAGAAACTGTCCCAGTTTGTGAACTTCAAGTTTCCTGGTTCGGCATAGCTAAAGGGAGCTCTCAAACACTCCAGTTAAAAGAAGCAGAGTTGTTGCAGGATAACTTGCTCCTCACCTTGCAAGAGCCAGAACAGTGTGACTGATAACAAACACATCCTGATCCCCCAGTTCTCAGCAATGAGCAGGGGGAAGCTACTCAACATACTGGGCCACCAACTTCTCAGTGACTGTCCATGTGTAAATACATTATTAAACTTGCTCAGGGTACAACTAACAGAAAAATAAGGTTTAGTTTACGTGGTGCTGGTGAGCCCCCTTTTTCTAATGCTGCCCTAGACAACTGCCCATATGGCCCATATCAAATACCGAACTGCCTCCTAATTTGCTTCTGGTCATTGCACTTTAACTGTATCTTTGTTTGGATTAAAAAGTAAGATTAATCTTGTTTTATAGCTTTAGATCTGCTGATTACTAAGCAAGGATCAATCTAGTTTAATCTTTATTTATTTTATTTATGTTCTTTAAACTGCTTTATTTGACACATCCATAGTTGAGATTATATTATTAAAAATCAAAGTTATTATAACTAGGATTCATTGTTTATAAACATGATGTTTGGGAAGTTGTGAATCGTCAGATAACAGAATTTAATTCTACTGTGGTTTGAGCGCTGACCAAGCTAACATTAATTATGCTGCTGACATTAATTACTTCAGAGAGACATTGCATCTATTTATTGTTGGCAGTCTCACTGTATATGTCCATATTTATTAGAATTTATACTGTATTTGGTACATATGTGACCTTTCTGCTTTATTAATCTGTCCCTTTGTCTTTTACAAATATTTATTATGAGGCTCTATATTACTTGAGCTTGTGATGTTGTTAATAAATAAGGTAATTATTCATGTTTATGATGGCACATGCAGTGTACTGGCCATTGTGTGGCTTTTTAAGCCATAATGTTAACAACCCACTGAGCTGAAATTATGCAAATGAAATGCAAATTAGAATGCTGCACTGAAGCTGTCACATCCACAATGTTTTACAACACTCACAAGTCGAAAACCCAGCTATAATTTGTAACTGTCTTATGAAGAAAACAAAGAGACAGACAGGCAGGCAGAAAAGCAACACTGACACAGAGATTAATGAAAAAAAAGACAGAAGTCAGTAAGATTGGTAATAAAGGCTACGAGTGAAGGAACTGTAGAGAAAAGATTGATGCAAGAGCAAAGATAAGAGAAAGGGGTTGATGGAGACACTTCATAAAGTGTTTAAGTGACAAAAGGTGGTTTTGGGTGAAGATGAAACATGCATCAATCAGATCTTATTCTGGCTGTTGATGAACTGAGGAAGTTGAGCATCATTAAAACCATAGGGACAGGGTAAAAAAGTTTCTAATGTATTCCTCAGTTTTCGCACGCCGTTGAGGACAAAGTAATATAGCAGTTTTGAAAAAAGTTACTAAAGTTCAAAATCCTTGTAGCAGGTTTTATTTCCATTCATGTTAATGCATTGGTAACATTGCACATTGTATTTAAAACATAAAAACCAGAAATATGTGCTTAATCTACAGAAAGTGAGGGGAAATTAATATTAGGCTATTAAAATAGCAGTGTCTGGCTCAGACATTTACTGTATAAAATGAAGGAATGCTTGAAGATTTAATTTCAACTTAACCACTCTTTCTGGAAACTGCTTTACCTCTGTGTTACATGGTGCCAACCAACCTTTGGCACCTGTGAACAGATATTCCAGTCCAGGATGATTACACTACATTTCACAGTTCCTCTGTATTTTCTGGTGTTACTTCAGAAACAGCTTTCCTGATGTTACCCAAAAAACATATGATCAAAGTTCAGGACCCTGCATAGCACTGACCAAGATGCTACTAGCTTGCTGTTGTTTTTGGGGTCTTTGTCTGGTTGAAACATCATGGGCAAAGGCATTTGCCTCTTCAACATAAGGCAGCTTTTCCTCTTTAAATGTTTTTGATGTATTCAGACTGATCTGTGAACCTTCCTTTGTAATAAATAGGCCAGATACCATAGTAGAAGAAGCATCCCCATATCATGATGCCTAGGCCACCATGCTTCAATGTACTGTGGCTTTGCAGTCTGACATTGTCTGAACTTATTCATACGTTTCCCCCTCTCCAATCACTTTTTAATCAAAGTTTGCTGTTCTTCTAGAATTTTGCTTGATTTTCAGAAAGCAATGCTCTGTACCAAGCTTAGACAATGTTTGTTGCTTTCTTATCAAACCTGAACCCCCAACTTTGATACTAAATCTAGATTCTCCAAAAAAAAGTATGAGATTTATGAAACATGTACTTATTTTTATATTTGTGAAAACATAAATTGAACAAATTTGAAAGGTTTTTTTGCATTAGGGATCAGAATAAAACCACAAAATGTATTGTTAGACCTTGACTGGATTATTCTGCACTAATCAGAGATTCTTGAAAGCACAATCTGTGATTTATGAAACATTTACTTCATTTAAAAAAAATGCTAAAATGTCATCTATTCATGAACTTAATATCATGTATAGTCTTGTGTAGACTTGTAGCCCTAAAATTCACTATTCCTTTTATGCACAATTTGGGAATAAGTAGCCAGTTTTTGACTGCAACTGTGGTAGCATAACATTCTTTTAACGGCATTTTTTAGAGCAGTCTGGATTTGTGACAGGCCTTTTCTGCAAATACACAATTCCATTGAAACTTCTGCTTATACAATCACGTGTGTCGTTTATTTGTGGGGGAGATGCTGCCTCAGTATGTGCTCAGTGGTTCCGGGAGGTGATGGTAATGCTGAACTGAATGCTGGGTACAGAAGAGTAAATGTAAAAGAGTCATTATTTATTTACCTTGTTGTTCAGAACAAATCTCTGCAGGCTCGACTCCATCTATGTACGGTCAAACAGCAAAGGCTAGGAACAGTGTAAACTGGTAGCAGTAGGTACGTTTTAAATGTGCCAACATGTTCCTACTCTCTGACTGCCCAAAAATGTTGGACTTTTTTTTACCTGTGGTTAAAGTTTTTATTTAAAGTTCCCATTTCTGTAAAAATGCTTTATTGTAGAACTTTTCATGTGACTACTGACTTATCAACTCAAACAACTAAAACTGTGAGTTTTTAACATTCTACATGCAAGAGAGACAGCCACTGTAAAACAAACGAGTGCCATTTCTTTCTGTAATGCCTGACTGAGCTTTGTATGCCAACTCTGCAGGGATGTCCCCGAAAGGGTTTTATCTCCCTCTGAAATGGAGGAAAGTATGCAAAATATTCAGTTATTTGAATAATAACTCTGTATTCTACAACCTGCATTTGCATGTTTGTTGGAAATCTGTTTTGCCTGATGTGTTGCATAATTTTGATTTCACAATGATGAAGCCAGACAGTCACACTAACAACCTTTATTTTTTCAATTCGCACTGTGAACAGCAGATATACCCATTTTATTATTTTATGTTTTTCATCTTCTCTCCTCTTCTGAACGTTACACTTGATACCACATTTTAACTATTTTTTTACTTAATCTCCTTCTGTCTGCCTGTTCTTTGAGTATGTCATTGTCAGCCTCCTCTGTTCCACAGCTTTTTGTTTTTGTGCTCTTCAGCATGAACAGCAACTCAGCTAATCACCTAACCTACATTGGTGCAAAAGTCTGTATTGCTAAACAGAAAAGCAGCCTGTTGTTCCTCTTGTCTCGTCTCTTTACTGTTTGATCTTTTCTTCAAACTTTTGCCTTCTTTTCAGTCTTCCTTCATTGTCTAGTATTTCTCTCTGATCGTTTCTCATTTTTTATATTATATATTTACAATATCCATAAATGGCATCGGCAAGATTTTGTTCATGCCTAAATTCCTGCCAGCAGAGCAGCTAAATATGAACTTCTTGTTTGGAAAATAAGAAATTAACTTCAGTAGTTTTTTTTGTTTTTTTTTAAATAAAAGCTCAACGCTGTACCTTTTTTTTTTTCCTTTTTTGATGGAGAAAATCATTGTCAAATTGTGTGGAAAAACGGCTACAACTAGCAAAAGAACTTACTTTAACAGTGTAAATAAACACATCTTTTTTAAATTGCTCATGAGCCAAGGCAACCAGGTGTACAAGAGAGTAAAAGAAACACCAAATGGTTCTAGAAAAGTAAGTTAGCCTTACTGTGTCTGGGCTACATGCAGTTCTCTCCTCTTTTACCGTTAGTGTAACAACATTACGTTCTTCCCCTACAGGGCCCTTACATGAGAGAATCTAGCGATCTAGTGTTTACTGCCTCTCAACACTAAAATAACCACCTAAGAAGCTCCTGCTTAGCAGACAGGCTGTCCTCCAACAATGGACATTCCTAACAATGTTTAAACCTTTTAATAATCTGTAGGCTGCACGGTGGCGCAGTTTGTAGCACTGTTGCCTTGGTAGAAGAACCCAGCTCTGTGTAACCTCTATTTGTAAAAACAAAAAAGCTAAATTAAGGTTTTCAGTTTACCAAAAATATTGATAAAATCTCGTCTTGGTGCTGTGAATGTCTATGACACATAAAGAAATGCTGACTTTAGAAAGAAATCAATAGTTTCCTAATTTTTCCGGAGCTGTAACATCTGTTTCTATGCAATTGAGATTCCTTTGGGCACGCAGAGCTCATCATATTTGGCATCAGGTTGGATCTCCTTTTGTTTTCAGAACTGTCTTAAATCTTTGTGTTCCTCAGAGATTTTGGTCCATATTGACATGACAGCATCACCAAGTTGCTACAGATTTGGCAGCCTGCACAAACATCACATGCCAAAGGTGTTCTATTGAATAAGGATCTGGTTACTGTGCAGGCCCCAGGAATAGAGTCAACTCATTATGCTGTTCAATCGACTGGTTTAGGACAATGTCAGCTTTGTAACATGGCGCATTATACTGTTGTAATAGCCATCAGAAGGCAGGTACACTATGGTCTTAAAGGAATGGGCGCAGTCAGCAATACTCAGGTAGGGTGTGGTGTTTAAATTCTGCTCATTTGGTACCGATTGTGTTAAGCCTTGGTGAATTGCAGCCTCAGTTTCCTGTTTTAAGCTGACAGGAGGGGAACCTGGTGTAATCTTCTGCTGCTGTAGCCCATCTGCTTCAAGGGATCCCCATGATGTCGATTCAGAGAGGCCCATTCTCCTCAGAGCTTTGAAATCAACAAATCATTTTCATCCACACAACTGACATGTTTAAAGAGAATAGTATGTAAAAGAAAAATGTGTGATAATTTCTTCAAACTATAAGGTCTAGATGACACTGACTTGCAGTCACTACTTGATTTAACAAGTAATTCAACAACTATATCTAATAAAGTGGCCAGAGTCTATGTTTTATTTTGTGCAAATCAAAGCAAACTATTGGTTGTGAAATTAAACATCCAAGGTAAAATCAGACAAAATAAGATCTGTAGCAACACAAGACAATCAAGTCTGGACCTGACGAACACCATTATCACATCCAATACTAATATTGAATTAAATCAGTCTTCAGGAACCATTGAACTAGAGTACAATGCACTTTGACAAACTTTTGAAAATGTAATTTAAAAAAGCTATACAAGTTCTTCCTTGAATCACTCAACAAAAATACTGCAAGATGAGGTGTTTGGTGTAATTAATTTGTTGGATAATGTTCCGATGTAAACACTGCTGTAACATCCTTTTCACACCCAAATTTCCTGTAGTTCATTTAAACAGTTAGCCTTTCAGTCATGTCAGCACTTTTCAAATCCTCCATCTCCCTTTCTTACTCTGACTGACTGCAGCAGTTTTGCGATGTGTCATCTGAGGTCCTGAATCTAAAACGTCCACCCTGCCCCTCTCCTGTCTTTTACTCCAGCTCTTTGGAGTCAACTTCCTGGAGCTTTTTCACTTATACTCGCTTCCCACTTTCATTTCTGCTGTCTTAAGAGATGTCAGGAAATAAAAAAAAACATAATCCCTTTGAGGGATCTCATGGCTTTATAAACTTTGGTCTCTCTTATCGCTCTTTCCCAGAGACTTGTCACTGGGAGGAAGCAACCATCCTCACACTACATTTGGCTAGGAAAGGTGTTGAGTTCTGTTATCTGTTTAATCCCAGGGCAATAAGTATCTTGAGTTTCTGCAGGGGAGATGATTCAACAGAGGGAGTTACTAGACCTTTTACTGCCTTTAAAAAGATATAAACACACAAATGTCAACATGTTGTTGTTTTGCCATTAACTCCAATTTTCTGCATCCCTCAGTTGTCAGAATTCAGAGACAAGACGCTAAAAAGTGTGAATAAAACCCTTGAATACAGGGAGTTAAAGGGCGAGGACCCGCCAGCTTCAGAACTCGTCAAAAAAATGGAGCAGGTACATGCTTTTCGTTTCTAATTTTACCTTAGGTACTTTAAAAGCTGAGTTGCAAATATGCAGCTAATTTCTCCCTATGTTTTTGTGCACTTGAAGCTGGAGGTGAAATTGGCGAAGCGTGAGAGTCAGCTGCTGGAAAAAGAACTCCTGATGGAGCAGGTGACACGGCTGTCAAAGCCACTGGGGGAGCAGGCGGAAAGCTGCAGGCTTGACAGTCTCTCTGTGGCAAAGAAGGTAGCCTGAAAGGTCCTCTGGAAGACGTTATTAGCGCTTGTAAACAGATTTTAATGGAACACATTTGTTCTGTTTTAACCTTTTAAATTTATACTGTAGTAGCTGAAGCACCAAGCTTAACATTAAGCTGTTGTCATCTGAGCCAACATGAGCGGACCGACTGCACTACTGCTCTGTTTTTGTTTTGGTGTTTTTTTTAAAAAGGATTTGTAACATAACTTCCAGGATTTCATGGTGCATACACCTAAAGATAATGTGAGAAAGAAGGTGAATTCTAAACTTTTTGACTGATGTACCCAAAAAATTATCCATAACAGCGACTTGCAAAAGTATTCAGTGTTTGTTCACATTACAATAACAAATTTAAATTCATTTTATTGGGATTTTATATAATAGACATCACACATTAGTGCAAAATTGTGGATTGGAAGAAAAAAGGGTACATGTTTTAATTTTGTACATGTTTTGAGTTGAAAAGATTTGAAAAGTGAGCCTGTGTTTAAATTTTAAATTCAGAGCAACTGATTCACTTCATAAGTAAGCTAATGAGTATCTGATAAAGTCCAACTGTGTGTAATTTAAACTCGGGATAAATCTAGCTGACATGTGAAGGCCTAATATGTTTGTCAGAGAACACTATCAAACAAACGGCATGATGAAGACCAAACAAGTTTAAGACCAAGTTTAAGGCAGGGTTGGGCTATAAAGCAATATCCCAAGCATTGGACATCTCACAGAGCACATTTTTGTCAATTCAGTTCAGTTTCTTTATATAGGTCCAATAAAAAATAATTTGTTATTTTAAAGCACTTTAGAAAACAAAAGTCTTTTCAGTCCATCCAAAACAAAATGCTTAAAATGGGAAGAATTTAATATAACTGCCAACCTACCAAGACATGGCCTCCCACCTAAACTGACAGGCTGGGCTAAGAGATGATCAATAGCAGCCAGAATGCCCACGATAACTCTGAAAGACCTGAAGAGCACCCCAGCTCAGATGGGTAAATCTGTGGACAAGGCAACTCTTAGTGGTGCACTCCACAAATCCGTGTGGCTAGAGGAAACAAAACAATGAAATCGTGTTTGACACAATTATTGTAGAAGACACAGCAAATGTGTGCAACAATGATCTGATCATATGAGGCCAAGACTAATTGCTGGAAAGCTAACGCTGCGCGTTACCTTGTACAAACCATCCCCTTTGTGAAACATGGTGGTGGCAGCATCAGGCTTTGACATTGTTTTACAGAGACAAGGAAGCTGGTCTCTGCACCTGTGGTCCAAACCCCACAGAAAGTCTGTCATTTTGGTTTGCCAGCCAACACTGCTTGAAGCTTTAATTTCAAATTTGTATTTGTAAATATCTTTGAAAACTATGTATACTTTTCCTTCTACATCACAGTTATCCTCTACTTACTGCATGTGAAATCTAATGCTTGCCTTCTTCATGCATATGTTTTTTTTTTCTGCCTGTTTCCAGCTGAATGAGGCCCGTGCCAACATCATTAACATCAACCTCTGTTTGATGGCTGTATCTGCAGAATTCTCCGTGAAGCAGGCAGTCGTTTTGTCTGAACGGCGACAGATCAAAGCGAAAGAGCTGCAGGTCTGTCACTCTGTGCTTAAGTTCGCAAAATTCACACCATAGTCTTCCTCTGTCTTTCCTATTATTCCTGTTATTCTAAAACAGCATCCCTTTGGAGTCTTGTTCCTCACTTTAGATGTGTTTATGCAGTTTATTTTCAAAGTAAAACTAATTTAGAAGGTAAACATGGCAAATAAAATCAAATGGGTGTTATAAAATTTCAGTACGAATATTTAGCATCTGCACTGCAACAGGATATCAGTTGTGTGGATAAATCTGTGTTGTGTCATATGAATTAGTTGCTTTGTAATCCGAGAGAATGTGATGATTAGTTTCTTTTGTGATTCTTCCATATGGCAGTGTAAGAAAAGAAAGCAGAGGTTGGCAACCAAGCTAAGTTATGTTTTTAGTGACAACTGTTACCATGACAGCTGTAAGAGTTCCTCTACCAAACGCAAAAAACAAACAGGGTTTTAATTTTCTCTTCCCATACTAGGAGTCAACAGACTTTCTTAAGCAGTAAGTTATGGAAGAGGTAAGTTAAGAATTATGGCTTCAGTTTCCTGTCTAAGCTGACAAAAGCAGCTCCCAGTGTTGTCTTCTGCTGCTGTAGCTCATCAGCCTCAAGGATGGACATGTTGTGTGTTCTGGGATAATATTCTGCATAATTGTAATTACTGATAATTTAAGCTTTTTTTGCATTTCTGTCATCTCGAATCAATCTGTCTCACATTCTCTGACATCAACAAGGGGTTTTTGTCCACACTAGCATCAAAGACAGGATGTTCTCTCTTTTTTTGACCATTCTATGTAAACCTGAAAGATGTTTGTACATGACAATCCCAGTGGTTCAGCAGTTTCTGAAATACTCATATCAGCCCACCTGGCACCAACAACCATGCCATGTTTGAAGCCTCTTAAATTCCCCTTCTTCCCCTTTCTGCTTTGAATTTCAGAAAGTCGTCTTCATTGTGCCTAGATGCCTTAATGCATCGAGTTGCTGGCATGGGATTTAATATTCGTTTCTAATGCTTAAGGATTGCTTTTTTGATAAAATTCTGTAAAAATTCCTGCCTTTTGTCACACATGAGAAATGCTGTACAATAAAGTGTTAAGTGTTTGGTTGCCATTGATGTAAACAGTTAACCTTTCAGACAAGTCACCACTTTTCACCTCCTCCATCTCTTTCTCCCTTTCTGACTGACTGCAGCACTTTTGTGTTGAAAGTGTCAGCCGAGGGCCTGAATCTAAAACATCCACACTGCCCCTCTTCAGATTTTTTCTCCAGATACAGCATAATGTTATATCACATGCTGTATCTTTGATTTGCCTCATCAGACATGTTTTGCCTTTTGAATTACTGATGGAATACACACTCAATCAAAAAACAAATATGGCCATTTCATGAAATTTTTGGACACTTAATAACAGGACCTGTGGTTCTTTTTAAGGTAAAAGTGTTCACAAACCTTTTTTTTAATAATCTACATCTAATGTATGTTCCAGTCATTATTTGACAACATCACGTTTTGTAGAAAAGTGTTTATTCATTTTTGCTCATATGCCAAGAAATGAGATGACAATATCACACTCAATATCACCTAAAATCACACAACCAAATTTTTAAGCCAATTTCAGCATTGTTTTGATTCATAATTTATCTAAAGTTATAGATGATGAAACCTGATGACTCTAAAGCAGTTGAAGGTTTTTATTTTGTTGTGCACTTTACAAAATCTAAAAAAAAAAACAATAAAGTAGATGTATTTTAATAAAAAATGTGTAGGAATGCTCTTTTTTAACTTGCTTCCCCCTTCCAGTTCTGCTGCTTTAAGAGGATGTCAAGACATAAAAAGCTTAATCCCTTTGAGGGATCTCAAGGCTTTTTCTACTTTGGTTTCTCTTATCACACTTTTCCAGAGACTTGTCAACTAGTAGGAGGAAGCTCCCATCCACGCACCACATTCAGCAAAGAAAGGTGTTGAGTTCTGTTATCTTTTTAATCCCAGGGCAATAAGCATCATGAATTTCTGCAGGGGGAAGCACTCAACAGAGCGATTAGCTGTAGACTTTTACTACCTTTTTAAAATATACAGTATAAACATACAAATGTCAACATGTTGTATCGTTTTGCCATTAACTCCAATTTTCTGCATCCCTCAGTTGTCAGAAGTCAGAAACAAGATGCTAAAAAGTGGGAATAGCACCCTTGAATACAGGGAGTTAAAGGGCGAGGACCCGCCAGCTTCAGAACTCGTCAAGAAAATGGAGCAGGTACATGCTTTTCATTTCTAATTTTACCTTATGTACTTTAAAAGCGAAATTGCAAATATGCAGCTAATTTCTCCCTATGTTTTTGTGCACTTGAAGCTGGAGGTGAATTTGGCAGAGCGTGAGAGTCGGCTGCTGATTGAAGAACTCCTGGTGGAGCAGGTGACCCAGCTGTCAAAGCCACTGGGGGAGCAGGCGGAAAGCTGCAGGCTCGACAGTCTCTCTGTGGCAAAGAAGGTAGCCTGAAAGGTCCTCTTAAATATCAACTAAGAAATGATTAGATATTGTACACATAGAATATAATGGAACTTATTTATACTGTAATAACATTCTAAATTTATAATGTAGTATAGAGTAGTCCGCAGTCTTGTGAGAAGTATTGTGAGGCAGCTTTTAAGAGAATTGCAAGCTTGTCTTGATCTGTCTTTTGCTCTGTCTGTATTTCTCGCCCCTGTCACCGACTCATCAAAATCACAGCCATAAAAGATGGATGTGGTCTGCATGACATCTCTTTTTTTAGTTTTTCAACAGCCACTTTGAAGCACCAAGTTTAATATTAAGCTGTCATCATCTGAACCAACATAAGCAAACCAACTGCAGTACTGCTCTGTTTTTTTTTTTTTATAAAATGTAAAAAAATTATGGTGCAAAAACCTACACATGAGGTGAAAAGGCAAATCTGAGCTATTCTCACAGATGTACTCGTTTACTCCCATAAATAATCAAATTGTTCAAACCCCTTTTCCAAATTTCTGTCACATTACAACCCCAAACTTTCAGATATTTTAGGGGATTGTATGTGATAAACTATGCAAATTAGTGCTTATTTGTGTTTACTTTGAAAACCCAAATTAAGTCCAGTGCAACCAATTGAACTGGTAAGAAACATAATTAACAAAATGGCAAACTCCTTTACAACTGTGTGATTTAATCTCTGTCTAAATGAAGTCGTTCTTTGAAGGTCTTTGTTACGACCTCGCTCAAAAGCCGTAAAAAAGAAAAGGGGGGACATGATACTGAAATAGTTTAAGCCCTTTTAAAGACATTATTTCAAGTAAAGAATAATCAGTCTGTATGTTGTCAGTGCAAATGTTTGGTGTGCTGTTGGTGCATATGGCAAAGGAAATCAGTAAGACGGGATGCTGATTCGGACATTTCAACGAGGACAAAAACGTAAGCGGGTTGTGATCCGTGTGTACCACAATGTCACTAGTACCGCTCAGATAAACATCAAAATGTGTGTCTTAAAGAGAGAATTGAAGCAAATGTTTCCTTCTCAATCACAGAATAATTTAACTGATGCTTATTGAACTTCCTGAAAAAGTAGCTGCAAATGCAAAGATCATCAGAGTGTGTAAGAACAGCTCCACCCATGTGGCTTGCATCCACAAAGAACTGGAAAGGGTGCTGAAGACGTGGCCAGCCTGAAAACAGCCAACACAGGAGCAGCAGAGAGGTGCCTTTTCACCCTCTCGAATGCCTTCTCACAGAGGGGAGACCATTAAATTTTAACATCTTTATGCAGCAAACTAGTTAAAGACGCCACAACAGAGGAGAAATAAAAATAAAAAAACATAATTTCCAACGAGCCCAAGAAAACGCATGAGCTCCTTAGTAACTGGAACAGGAAACTGTTCAACCACCTGAACCTTTTCTGTAAGGGCAAACCTCATCCTGGCCAACCACACGCCTCAAATAGGTAAGTCGCCTTGCAAACTCACAATTTGTAAGACTGGCTGTCAGCCTCACCCCCGCCAAACAAGTGAAAAGCTCCCTGATGCGCTTTACATGCTCTTTCCAAGTATCAGAATACACGACCCCCTCATCCAAGAAAACCGCACAGCCAGACATATCACCAACCACTCTGTTCATTAGTCGCTGAAATGTCGTTGGTGCATTTCTAAGCCTGAACGGCATCACCGTATAAGAGTACACGCTTGTCAGAGTTATAAACGCAGACTCCTCACATGCCCGCGTGGTCAACAGCAGATGCCAGTAACCCTTCAGAAGATCAAGTTTACTAATAAATTTAGCAGAACCCACTTGGTCATTGCAGTCAATGGAAAGCAATCTGATTTTGAGCAGGAACATGGAGTGTTATCAGATTATTATCATCAAGCATGTTCCTGACTTCTGCATCCAAATACTTTCTCAAAATTCACTTTGTACAAATTTTGGTTTTATCCTTTTACAGTCTACCACATGCAAATTGTTCTCAATCAATTGCGTGCGTTTTGGGTCATCACCTCCATTAACTGTGTAGCATGACCTTCCTGCAATTGAGCAAACAAAACATCCAATTCACCTAATGCTTCTGAAATTTAAAGCACCCGTGTGTAATAGAGACAGTACTAGGTGGCACCATCACTGGCATCACCCACAATAGGCGATAGTGCACTGTCCATGGTGCTGATACTCACAGCTACCCCAGTAGACCTGTTTACCACACACGCTTCTCTTGCTTCACACTCTGACTGCAGTAAATCCACTTCTCAAGCGTAGTACACTTTTAACGAGTTCAAGTTACACAATTGGGGCTTTTTCCATTGCTCCAGCAATAAGATTCAATATTTTTATCTTAAATCATTTTAAATTGACCAGTGAATTTAGCTTGAAAGGGAGAGGTCATGATCGGACCCAGTACCAACACTTGATCACCAGGCAAAAACGAGTGCACCTCAGAGCAATAATCAAATTGTGCTTTAATTTATTTCCTGCACCAAAGTCATTCTCTCTTTAACAAACTCATCGGCGCAACAAACGTCTCCTAAACCCATTCACATAGTCCACCAAGTTTGTCGATGAATCAGACACTTTTAAACTCATCACGGCCAAAGGACCCTTCACAGTGTGCAATAACCAGTTCATTTGGGCTGAACCCTTGGTATCCAGGGTGACCTCAGCCAAGGCAACCCTTCCTCCCAGTCGCCCCCCAACTCCGTACAGTAGACGCACAAGAGAGACTTCGTTGTGTGATGAAAATGTTCTATTGTCCCCTGACTCTCTGGATGATATGCTGTCACTTTACTGGGCTGTACTCTGAGCTGTTTCAGGACCTGGCTGAACAAATGTAAAGAAAAATTGGAGCCTCTGTCCCACAGAAATGCCAAACACTGAAATGAATTGGGTAAGTGCATAAAGAAATAGGCAGCTGAATACCGTGTAAGTGGACACATGATTGTACGCAGATAGAATGACCCCGCACTTGCATGAGGTAACAGGTCCAAACAGTCAATTATTAAGTTTTCAAATGGCTCAGAAGCTCAAATAACTGGACTCAATGGGAACAAATTCAGAATTTGGTTTGGCTTGGCAGTTAGCTGACAAACACGACACGTCTTCAGTAATACTTATGATGAAATGTCGTTTTTAAGATGCCTGCAGAAAAAAATGTCTCAGAACCTGATCATATGTCTTTCCCATACCAAGGTGCCCAGACTCATCATCTAAATCATTTAACACAGCAGAGCAAAGTTTACTGGGCACAACGATTTGAAACACAGGATCACCAACATTGTCAGCATGTGCCAACCATTTTCTCACCAACAGTGAATCCTAAATGAAGTACCCACATGCACAATCCAAAACTTCACTTGCTGGGTGCACCTGATCAAAAATGCCCTTTAAAGACAGGTCAGTTTGCTGCTCTGTGGCCAGTTCACCACGAGACAGGGACGCAGGAACATCATACAAAGGCAAGTGAAGATATTTCACATATTTCACCTCCTTCCCAGCCTGAGCGTGCACCATGGCAGTAGTTACCACGCATGCTCTAAATACATTTGGGAACTCCCTGCTATTTTCATCCGTCGCATAAATTACTCGTGACACTGGCTCCGAGTCAACCTGCACAGTTAACTGGGTAGCATCCATCAACAAACGTGCACCCGCTAAATCGTTACCCAAAATCCCAGAGATTCTCAAAAGAATCAATGCTTTTCTCTTCTCATTTCATAGCATTATGCATCAGCACAGCTAAACCAACTCCGTTTCAATTATCCTTAAACGTCATGGCCTTGAATTTGAGCAAATGACAGTCAGCTTTAATGTGCCTGTGACAGTGGTGACAAACTGTCACGTGAAGCCAGGCTCTTAACATCAAACTGTCTCACCCCATGTGGCTGACCCACACTTTTAACTTGCCTATCTCTAGGCATGCTAGGACCCACATTATGAGAATACTCCCTATGAGTCAGCATATACTCATCCACCAATACTGCAGCATCTGACACGTTCAGACCTTTTTGCTGATCAAAGTTTGTAACATTGTCCACAATGCACCACCGATCAAATAATGCAGTTCTATCATGCCCAAATTCGACATAATTTTTATTATCAGCTTATTTGTAACATCGGAATTTTTGTGTAAACACCTCTGACACAAGATCATAAGCTCTTTCCACTGCAGCCTTCACCTTGTCATTTTCAAAATATCTCTCAGTGAGAGCGAGGCATTGGGCCCATGGGTCTTGCCTGTAAAGACTACTATAAAAGCAAAGGCCACATATTCCTTAGGCCAACTCAACATCATTGCCAACGTCGGGGACACCCTAGCCCCATGTGGTCCCCAGACACCTCCTCCTGTGGTACTTGACAAAAGTCAAACAAATACCAGGCCGACTACACCAGGCAGGGGCCGTTCGTTATAGAACATTAGTGAGCACACATCATGGAGACAAAGGAACACAACAGAGATAGGGCAGGAATATAATAAGCAAGGTAAGGTTATAAAACAATATCCCAAGCTTTGAACATCTCACAGAGCACTGTCCAATCCATCATTCCAACATGGAGAGAGTGGCACAACTGCAAAACTACCATGACATGTCTATCCATCTGCACTGAAAGGATGGACAAGGACAGCATTAATCAGAGAAGGAGACTCGAGGTACATGGTAGTTCTGAAGAGGCTGGAAAGAATGAGAAAATTCTCGGGTGGGAAAATATTTTTGTAGCACACCAATATTTGTGCACTCCAAAACCTTTCCCTTTTGGAAGAATGACAAGAAGAAGGCCACTGAAATCTTTATTGCCACATATAATGTAAGGGACACTGAGCATGTGTGGAACAATTTGATCTGATCATATGACACCAAAGTTGTTTGGCATAGTTTTAACACCTCAAACTCACCATCTCCAGTGTGAAAGCTCTGTGATGGCAGCATTATGGTTTGGGGAGAATGTGTGTAGAAAATACAAGGAAATTCCAAAATAAAACCTGTTAGGGGCTGGAAAAGACTTGAGACTTCAAACTTAAGATGTGCAAAGCTAGTAGAGACTTCAGCAAAGGTTGTGTCTGCAAGAGTGTTGACTAATAGTTACTGAACACAAATGCACACTGCACTATTGAGGGTTTTATTTGTAATCGTTTCTGAATATCATTTAACCTTTTCCATTTTATTTCACAATAATGCATTTCTTTGTGTTGGTCTATAAAATCCCAATAACATACAATGAGGTTCTTTGGTTGTATTTGACATAAGGAATATTTGATGGCCATGAATCATTTTGCATGGTACTCTAAATGTCTTCCATTCCAATAAGACCAGAATAACAAATTATTTTGATGACTTCTCAAAATATCATGAACCTGTGGAATCAATCACTTGTCTATTCCATGCAAGTGTTTTTTCTGTGTGTTTCCAGCGGTCTTAGGTCCGGATGAGCATCATTAACATTAATGACTTTTTCATGGCCAATCTTGCAGAACTGACTGTAAAGCAGGCAGCTGCTTTATCTAAATGGCAGAAGATCAAAGGGAAAGGTCTGCAGTTCACTCACATGTTCGAACCAGTTTTTGTTGACTTCAAGAACAAATTGTAAAAAGTAATTCTTAAAAGAGCAGTGCTTCAAACAGGAATGATGAAATCCAAGCAGTGTTAGCTTTCTCCTCCTATAAATATTTCAGCAAGAAAAAATTGATGGATTCCCTACATATGCACTCTAAATATTTCAAGAGATTTGTGTTTATACCCCGTAGAATTGCTAGGGTTGATGTGGGCCTCCAGCATGCCACTCAAACCCTGAGGTAAAAGATGGAGAGGTGCAACATTACCCACATTTTGATACTAAAGCAACTGTCTGTTTCTGGCTGTGCCCAAAAGCTAAATCAAGCCATGAAAGTGCAAGCACAGTGAAAGCATTGCAAGTGAATTATTCCTGCTCTTGTTTTTGTTTTTTTTGTTTTTTTCCAGATGCCCAAGTGCCAGTTGGAGACAGGGCAGGAAATGCCACCATGTCTTGACATAGAGGAGGGGTGGAGGAGGATACTCAGAGACAAAAAGAGGAGGCAGCGGGAAAAAGAAGAGAAGAAGGTAAGCAATCACTTATTTATTGATCGATCGTGATTCTGTTTGGGTGGAAAGTTGTTATATATTTCAATGAAACTGTTATCAACACACAAACAAATAGCAGCAGAAGCAACAGAAAGGCTGAAAACCAATAATAATAATAATAAATGCATAAACAAAACATAAAAGAAATATACTGCAAGCACAAGACCAAAACGTGAAACTGAATAGCACGTACAGAAAAAGGTTGTTTTGGGTCATTTTCAATGCTTTCCATGCTTTGAGTGCACACCGCAATTAAAGCACCTATGTAGTGAGATTTAACAGCAGTTCATTTGCATGCTGTAGTGGGCTGGAAATCAAAGGATGTAACAGAAGCAAATGGACACTATTGAACTATTTTATTTCTTCTTCCTTCTTTCTGCTCAGTTGGGGTCCACCACTGACATTGATCCATCACTCACATTGGGTTCAAATCAATTGTGCCAGCCAATGTCTTTATTCTGTGGACCATTGTATCGGCTTCAATAGAGGTGGAAACAACTTTTCCTGCCGTAGTTAAAATAAACTAAGGCCCATTAAATGTACTGAAACAAGAATGTCCAAGTAAAAATATTCGGTAAAATACTTATATAATTATAAATTAACCTCTGATCATTAATATGGATTCAGATCAAACATTAGAATATAATACCTGAATCAAGAAAAATACAAAGACTATAGATCAGAAACAAACAATGCAATCAATCGTAGCATATTTGGCAATTAATTAGAACTGTATGGGATTTGAAGTTGTACTATATTAAGTTAACAACCAAGTAAGCTGAGTGAAACACATCATCACAGTGAAGGCCCGTCATCCTGACATTGGTGCCCTGAAAATCCTTTGAGTGACTGGTGTTGAAGCACCCAAAGGGCATCACAGACCCCCTGCTGGACCGTCCCCTGCAGTTTGCTTATCAGGCAAACAGGTCGACAGATGATGCAGTCAGCTTGGGACTACTCTTCATCCTGCACCACCTTGACCACCCAGGGATTCCTAGTTCTATGATGACAGACAGGCACGTCGGGGCATTCCTGTCAAGTCCCATCATTTGACTGTATTTTAGCATGATTCTGACCCAGCTCGGAAATTCTAAGCTACCAGCTGGTGTCTCAGCCCCTGGTTTGGAGTGGTAGTGATGGGCTCTGGGACCAGCCAAAGAACCAAACCCAACCCGAGCAGTAGGCTGGCTATTCGGGTGTGTTCCAAGCAATGGGATTCTGATGAATTGAGCATGGTCTCCAAAGGTTATCCCGGGAGGCAAATTCTATCCACAGATTTATAAAGTATGGACTTTAAAGCAACATAAAGTTTGTTGAAAAAATATGTTTAAAAGAGCAGCATTTTATTTGTTTTTAATAAATTGTTTTTACAAAGGTTCCCCTTTTAAAGAGTGGAGAAGCAGCGAACTCTTGGCACCAGCGTCCTCTCCAGCCTAGCCTTTTTATTACCCATTTTACATTTAAAACTGTTTTTGGAAACAACTGACATGTTTTTACTTTTGCCATTGCTCATGCAACCCCCTGATGAAATGGTTCCCCGGGCAGTCAGCCACCCAATAATAATCGGAGTAGTTATAAATTATTTTTGGCTGAGTGAATATGTAACCATTTTGGATTTCCTTGGTGGGTTTTTTTGTCTCCATGTACCCATTTAAATCTTTTTGCACTATCCTTTTTGCAGTGTGTCAATACAACTTTTTGCAATTCTTGGATGTCTTTTCTTTTATTCTGGCTAATTTATTGCCTCTTTTGTCAGTTATTCTCTAGATTTGTAAAAGCAAATACTAATAATCTCTTAAAATAAAACTCAGGTACTTGCTAAATCTCTTAATCCTGACAATCACAACCAAATCTATCTTGCTTCAGGCCAGAGTGGGCCCTGCTACAGGCAGTTTTGGGTACCATGCCAAAACAGTTGCAGCTCCTACAGTTTGATACAGATGCTTCTACATTAGTTGTAGACCTGACCAAAGAGCCATGAGCACCATAGATGTTTTGTTTCTGCTAGTTTGAATTACCAATTAGTTCAGCTGTCTTGTGCTTCCGGTAAAACTCATTAGTTTAAGTTTGCTAAAAAAAAGAAGCTGTTCAAGTTGTTGGCCAAGATTACTCCTGAGTTCTTTGGCTCCTTCCCCAAAATATAAAAGCCTGCATTCAATAGAACCATCACTGTTATCTCTAAGTTTATTCAGCCTCATTATTTTCAGCTCAACCACTCAACTGTTTGTCCTTTCTTCTGGAGTTTTCATAAAAGATCATTTGCATTCTTGTTTTGTTTTCCATTTTCATGATTAAGATTCAGCAAAGTTGTGATTTAAGTATTTAATTCAAGGTCAATCTCACATGAAATATTGAAAGTGCTCCTGGTGTGTGGTTCTGTGCGTGTGTATTCAGGTTGCTAAGGAAAGTAAGTGGAGGCAGCTGCCAAATGGAGTCTACACCACGGCTGAAGCCCGCCCCAACGCATACATCCCTGAGGACGACCCACTTGGTCTGCCCGTACCCTTCGGACGCTTCCCGCCCATCAAACCCCGCCCACAGGGGGCCCATATGAGGCATTATCGGAATCCGACAATTAAACCCTTGGAGATATAGAAGTCATCCCACACGTATGCTGAAAAAAAAAAAAAATGTATTATTTATATCTCTGTCTGTTTCCAGTTTCACCAGCTTTACCTGCAACTGGTTACAATTGCCTTGTTTCCATATATTTACAGGCGGTATAATCTCAACTTCTGTGTTGTAAGTGACTGTATATCAGAGAGGTCAGGGGAAACATGAGTATATTGTTACATAATGTTCCCCAGTATGGTTTCACAATCACTACACTGCCTAGCAACACATCAAAACAGCTCGGACCTCCTTTCCCTTGAAGATGAGATTAATTTCTTAGAATTTCCCCACACATTCTTCAGCTTTGTTGTTGTTTTACCCTTCACGGTTGTAATCATTAAATAAATTACAATGGGTTTAAGCTTCACACGAGGACCAGGAGAGCCTGCATTTTGCTTGAAAGTGATAAATCTAGAGAGAAAGCGGAAGCAATGGAAGAGCATGAAGAATGACGAGGAGAAAGGAGAATTTAAATGAAGGGGATGGAGAGTTGGAGAAGGCAGTAGAGGAGATTCAAAGTGAAAACAGGTTAGAAAGGAGGGCTTTAAATTGAATGGAGAGTTCAACGTTGGGGCTTCTCACAAAAATGTAAAGTTGAGTTTCTTTCAAGTTCCTTAAAACAACTCAGTCTGCCATTAATAAATAAGACTAATGTCTGGTAAAGCCAGAATTTCCACGAATTAATGCGCGAACTCCTTTTATAGCTGGTAAAGGAAAACAAAGAAAAGTTGTGCAGCAGGAAAAGTCCTGAAACAGCTGGTGTGCACCATGCTAAACCTGACTGGTGCTGTTCACAGCTTGAGTCGACTTCCTAAGAAGAAACCCAAGATGTGTGTGTGTGATCAACCAGTGCAGACTCATGCTGGAAGTTGTCAGATTAACTGGGCCCCAAACTGTTAGGCTGCTACATAACACAGACAGCATAACAGAGTGTGGGGGAGGACTCGTGTGTTTACACTTAGAAAGTAGAAAAATATTCAGAAGACGTATGATTTTAATTTGAAATGTCATGCAAGTGTGGAAAAAAAGTACGGAGTTAGGCTTTTTGTAAACATTACTTCTCTTATGAAATCACTGATAATATTTTCTGACTTCGAAGGAGGTCTGCCCACCCTTTTAAACTATATCAGCTTCAGCTCTTCCGGGAAGGCTTTCTACAAGGTTTAGGTGTGGGTTTTTTATGGGAGCTTTTAATCATTCTTCTAAAGAGAGCATTTGTGAGGTCAGACACTAATCTTGGATGAAAAGGCCTGGCTTACAGTTTACACTCTAATTCATTCGAAAGGTTCTGTCAGGTAGAGTTCAGGAGTCTTTACTGGCCAGTCAACTTCTTTGTCATGGAGTGACATTTTGGACTTTGTGGGTTCTTGTGATGGTTTATTTTGTAATTTAGATTCTCCTTATGGCTCTTTGTTTATTTCTTAGGTTGTTATTTCTATGTTCTCCTCTAGTTTCTCTGTTTACTTTAGTTCATAGTTATTCTAGTTCTTTTTTTCCTCCTCTGATTTATTCTCTTGCTTAGTTTGTGTTTTCTGTTTGTTTAGTCCTTTCACCCATCCTCAGCCTTTGTATTTGTTTCACCTGTTCCCTGTTTCTTTGATTACCTGCCTTTTGTTTCCCTCTCTGTGCTCTGTGTATATTAGTTGTTCTGTTTGCTTAGTTCCTTGCTGGTTCCTTCTGTTACTGCCCCGTTCCCTACAACGTCTATGCTTTGTATTACTATGCTTCGACTATGCTACGTTTTGTCTATGCTATGCCTTGCCATGAGTACCTGCAGGTTTGCGCAAGTTTTTGATCTTGTCTTTGTTTCATCCCTGCAGTGTTTTTGTTACGTTTTTTGACTTTGTGAATAAACAAGGAAGTTACTAAGATGCGCTTACCGAGCTCTTGTCTGCACTTTGGTCCGACCCAAAATCCTCCATCGACATTCTTCCCCATTAACCTTGGTCATTCATGAATGGGTCATCTTCAAACTGCTCCCACTTGTTTAGGAGCATATAATTATTCAATTGTGCAGCATTATACTGTAAGTTCCTTTTAACTAAGGGATAAAGCCTTACTTCTCAAAAACAACTTAGAAGTATTGTTCTTCTGGTAACAGACAAACCCAAACCTGCTCATTGGATTATGAGACAGGGAACCATGATTTGTCATTCCAGAAAGCACATCTTCAATTAAAGTCCACTTGTGGCTCACCTTCTACCACTGCATCTGACACTTTGCAGCGTACTTGGAGATGTAAGGCTTGTGTGCATCTGCTCCCCTATGGAAACCCTTTCCATGAAGCTCTCTACTCACTGTTCTTGAGCTGATCTAAAAGCCACATAAAGTTTGAAGATCTGTTTTTTTTTCCTGTTGCGAAGTTGCTGTTGTTTTTTACATTTACTTCCACTTTAGTATGATATCCCCGACAGTTGTCCGTGGAACTATGTAAACTTTCTTTTAAGCTGCACCTTGACCACATATTTTTAGCCATTAAGAAACTTTCTGTATTAAACCAAATTACTTTTTTTTTACTCAAATTGTTAATTAAAACGTAATTGTGTCAGTTATGGTTTCCTATCACAGACATATAAGCATGTTCTACACATTTTCAGTATGGTTGGCCTATTCCAGAAGCCAGATGTTTAAACACTTCTTTCTTGACCGGCGCTGTCTTAGTAAATTTTGATGGAAAACTCACTTCACAGTAAATAGTGACACTAGTGATGCAACATCTTTCAGTTTGTTAGGCTTAGCCTTAGTGGTTTCTGGCTTGTTCTTGAACACCATAAACAATTTCCTTTCATATGAGGTTGATAGTTTGGATCAGATGGTTACAATTAGGCAAAATTATGTGTTCCAACAGGACAATGACCTCACACCAACATCAAAACTGGTTTTGGAGTGGAAGATTAGGTTTCTGGAATTGCCTTCATTTCAATCCAATTGAAAAGTTATAGACTATGCTTGGAAGCCAGCTCCATGTCAACCTATTCAAATCTACTCTTCCAGTTCTGCCAAGAAAAGAGAACAAATATCCAGCCAGAAATAAAGCCTTCCCTTGTTAAAAGAGAATACGTGTTATGGGACAACTTCCTAAGGGACATTATCCCAATATTAGCCATGAAACATCTACTGTATATACTGTATCTGAACCTTTATGTTTAATTTAGAACCTAAATGGATTTGAGAAAATGACATCAACAATTCTTTTTTAAATTTCATTATGTTGTTTATTTTATTTATCTCTCAAAACATTGTTTTCATTAATCAGTAAAAGTAAAAAATAAATTACATTCTTGCCCATAATGGTTGTATATAAACTTTTGTTTTTATAACAAACTACTTTTGTCTCCCAATTCATCTCAAATGTCTCTTTTCCCCAGAGAAAACAGTAAAAATGTCTATTTACATTCCAGTTTGGTGAGCATGCATGGTCTTAAAATAAAAATATGATTAGGAAATTCCTTATGTCAAGGAGCTGGTGGGTAATTGAAGCACAAACGCTTAGAAAAGATTGGGAACATACTACCAAAAACCCAACAAAACAGGCATTTACAGTTACAGCTCCCTCATGACTGGGGATTGATTACTCAAACCAGATGCTACTGCCTCACTTTTAACCCTGCTTTATCTAATGTAGGCTCAGTTACCTTGTACAAAACTCTGAATCTCTGCTTTCCATGTTTACACATTATACTCCAAGGCTTCTGTACAAATCAGTGTCGAAATCAGATTTAATGCACAGCAGACCATATCAAGCCTCTCTGTCTCCAAAGCTTTGTTGGTGTGTAATCAAGCTGATGGGATGCAGCAGCATTACTGGAAACACATGAGGAGTGGCTAAAAAGCGTGTTTGATTTATAAATATTGTTAACAGTATTTATTGTTCATGAGTAATTGGACAGAAAGAAGTTGGGAGAATGTAGCAGCTAGAAGAACTTTCTTGTATAAATAGCTGCCTAAAGGTTTTGGCTTTAAAGATAAATTTCCCTTCATTTGAAGTTTTATCATTCTGACTGTTACAGGTGCCTCTCAATAAATGATAATACCATTCTAATTAGAGAATTATATTTGATTTAATTTTAATTGATTTGATTTGAATATTGTTGATTTGAACTAAATTGGTTGAATATTAAATTGGATAATCTTTTTTTTTTTTTTATAATCAAAATTGGATTATCATTCTGGGCTGCACAGTGGCGCAGTTGGTAGCACCTTGCAGCAAGAAGGCCCTGGGTTTGACTCCCGGCCGGGGCTCTTTCTGCATGGAGTTTGCATGTTCTCCCCGTGCATGCACGGCTTCCTCCCACAGTCCAAAAACATGACTATTAGGTAAATTGGTCTCTAAATTGCCCTGAGTGTGTGCATAGTTGTTTGTCCTGTATGTCTCTGTGTTCCCCTGCGATGGATTGGCGACCTGTCCAGGTGTAACCTCCTACTCGCCCATAGACTGCTGGAGATACGCAGCAGCTCCCCCGTGACCCACTATGGCATAAGCGGTAAAGAAGATGAATGAATTAATGATTCGAATTTATTCAGTGAATCAGTTCAAAATATAAAACTCACATGTTGCATAGATTTGTTGCACATGTAGCAGTCAAGTTCAAGTGTTTATTTCTTTTAATTTTGATGATGTCAGCAGTTAGAGCATTGTGTGCTCTAAAGTATAGAAGGCAATGCAGACTCTGGACTTGAGAAAACACTGTAGACCAGCGCTAACTGATGACATGACTGCATTTGCTTCAAAATGCCAACAAGAAAGCAGCTGTTCTTGTCATTTATGTTTTTTTTTCTCCTATACTTTTTCCTTCCACTTAACTTTCCATGAATATGCTTGGATGCAACCAGCTTCTTGATTGACAACAATGGTATTTGTTATATTACCTGCCTTATGGAGGATGCACTTTATGCAAACATGCATAAAGTGTTTTTTCTGTGTTTGAATCCAAAGAACAGATTTTATTTTCTAGATTAATGTTTTTTCCTTGTTGTTGTATCTTAGATAATTGCCATGTACAGTTCTCCAGCAGTGCACAATTAAAAGGCCACTTTGCACCAATAAATGGAGAGAGAGATGAGCTTTACTCGAAAACATTTCAGTTGATGCTGAAAAAGTGTTTTTTTAAGACAGTTTTTTAATACGATTTGGACCTAAGTTTATTTGCACAAGGTAAAGTGATGTGCTCAGTTTGTTAAAAACAGCAACATTCTTAGAAATTACAAAATTTTGGGATTTCACTACCTGTAAGCCATAATCATCAAAATTAGTAGAAATAAATGCTTGAAACATGTCAGTGTGTAGGTGTAATCAATCTATAGGAGATTCACTTTTTAAATGGAATTAGTGAAATAAATTAACTTTGCAATGACATTCTAAATTATTGAGATGCACCTGCATGTTGTAGTTTTTGATCATTAAAATCCCACAATAATTTTTCATCAAACCATGTGAGCCTGTTTATAACCTCCCCACTCAACTCTCATTTTCCAGCATCAATCCATGTCATGCCCTCAAGGCCTGGTTAAGAAATGTACTCTTCCTCAAACTGATTTTCCTCTTCATCTATTTTTCTTTCTCTCCATCCACCTCTCGTCTATTATCACCCTTACACCCGCTTCATTTTTCCTCAAAGCCCAGCTGGATCAGCGTCTGCATCAGAGCCGACTCCTCCACAAACCTGGCGTCCACATTTTCCCTGTCCTCGAAAGGGTTCAGAGCTGTTCAGGAGTTAAGACATTTAAAAAAATATATTCACTTCATGCTCCTCGGTTTAACAAAATACAAAAATTCCTTTAAAGGCATTTCCTGCAGCATATACAGGCATACTCTACCTTGTGACTCAATATCAGAGAGCATTTTTGCCAGATAGGTAAGGGGCAGAAACTCAGGTCTGAAGTCAGGTTTGTCTCTCACAGTGAATCCAAATCCCTGAGGAGAAAAAAGATTTCAAAGAAAAAAAAAAAAAAAAGCACAACAGCAGTTTTTTTTTTTTTTTGTTCTTCCCAGATGCACATTCAGACATCTGCAGCAAAACCTGAGGGAAGTCAACTCATCTTAAAGATAAAGCTGGCTGAAGGTTCAGTCATTACGCAGCTGTAGCTCCTGATATGTCAGTAGCATATATTTTTTATGTAGGATATTTAGCAAGAAATGCATGCAGTATCTGTCTCCCACTCTTCTGTTACCTTATTCTTGGTATGTTTCTCCAGCAGCGTCTTGACATAATCTCTGGAGATTGAGGCTGAGCTGACGGGATGATCCCACATATGGTAGATCCTCTGCTCCATAGGCTACAAATACAAAAAATACTTAACATTTTAGGCATGTAGCTCATGCTTTCCCCAGCAAGTGGGGAGAAAAAAAGATTCCCCCAAGGCTGTGCACAGCTGTGCCTTTTGTATTTCAGCAAATGGAAACCAACACTGTTATTGGAGGGTAGACTGCTAATGAGAGGTCCTGGGGAAATTGTACCATTTTTGTTCCAGAAAAGCACAACAGTCATACATCACACACAAAAAAGGGGGAACAAGTGTAGGATAAAATGTCATTTTTTCTTAAATATGCTGGAAAAACAAGTTTCATAAAAAGCTACTCAATGACATCAAATACACAGTTAGTACACAGCATAACAAATATAACCACAGAATTGTGTTTTCCCTGTAACTCAGAATTTTAAAGCACCTTTTCTCTTGTATTTATTTAGTTAAAAATGTATTTTTCACAATACAACTAAGTCCAGCATATGTTTTTGACTGATTAGTATGCAACATCACAAAACAATGTACAAAACAATTTTATTTTCGTGTAATTTAGCTTTCACTCATATTTTTAAGTTAAAATATGTCAGTTTCTACATTGTTTTGTCACCTTTGGTTTTGTACTTTGAATAGTTATGGTCTATATTCTAGTTTTCTCATTTTGTACTTGTTTTCCCCCCATTCCCATCAGTCAATAGGTGCACCTGCTACCGATTCACTAATAACACCCTACAGGTATACTGCTTTTGGAGACTTGAAGTAATTTGGCATCAGTTTGGTTAACCTTAACCTACAATTGGCTCCATGTCACCACCAGTATACCATATTGATATTGAGCTGAAACCCAAATATCCAAATGGTGTTTCAAAACAAATTGGACCATCATCAAAAGTTACAAGGTTCTTGCTTTCCAATGACTTCATATATTAATGTTTTGTCAGTTTTCTCTTTTGAGAATTTTCAGAATAATCTGTCAGTCAAACATCACCAACTGAACACTAGGAATCAATTAACACAGTCCTTCCCTTGTGCTTTAAAAGTTCTTCCATTATGCCCATCCATCAAGTTATGATAGAACGTAGCTTTACATATGCTATAGTTTTTTGTTTTTTTTTGTTACCAGTCCTCTTTGTTATATACTGGTTTGAGGTAGATTAGACTGCCATCCAGCCATTCTGCACCCCACCAGATTTATTTCAAAATGTGAAAACCAGTTAGCTGTGCTTACTCCCCACAATAACTGCAGTACTTAACACTACCGAAAACTAAAACGGCACCAATCAGGCCTTCAAACCTAGAAACTTTACCCCTTATTACTTTAAAATGTGAGAAATAAATATTAGCATAGATGCTCTTTTTTTACTTTTTGAAATATTGTGTAGCTTCTTTAATGTAAAATTTAGCCACAGCTTTAGCCAAGGTTTTGCTTAAGAAATGCAAATAAGTATTACAAAACTTGTTGTCAGTGTAGCTAAAAAATTTTTTCACTAGTACTCATAATGCCCCTGATTTGATGCCACCCTGGGCAATGATCCATTACTATTTCTGTTAAAGCAATTCTAAAGACACATTAGCCTAAAGGTTTAACTGTGGTTAAACACATTTATATTGACTATTTTAAGAGCTGGATGGGTTAGCTGAGGTGCAAATCCTCTAAAGTGAAGAAAGATCCCCTATTCTCTCTTGAGTGAGTGTGTGTGTGTGTGTGTGTGTGTGTGTGTGTGTGTGTGTTGAACCCACTATATTTCTCCTGCCTACCCTACTCAGCTGAGGTCTGACAGACAGAAAATGGACCAGCGACCCAAACACTCCACATTCCTCTGATAAAGTTGTAGATGAAACAAACACACTGGAACACACGGAAGTTACACAAGAGCCTGAACACGCAGCTCCACCTCTATCTCCAAAAGCCTTCCTCAGTCTTCACACCAGGTGGTTACATAAGTATTTTGTGATTTGCTTAAGGGACATGAGATCTAAAATAATACCAGACTCTTCGTTAACTGGAGCATAGTTAGTTTGGGGAAAGAAGATAATTTGACTGCATGCTAAACTATCACCTTATAGAGCCCTGTACACTGTTTAGAAGATGAAGTCATTCCAGACAAAAATGAGAAGAGAACCGATTAATTCTCACAAACAGTTGCTTTCTGAACTAATCAAAAATCTTAATTTTTAATTTGTCCCCATAGCAATACCTCAGAGAGTTTCTTAAGTATGCTGAACTTCAGTCGCTCATTGGTTTCACTGTTGTCCAAATCTAAAAAAAAAAGAGGAAAAATAATAATTAATAATTAATTTATATAAAATGGAAAGTCCCATTAAGACGCATAATCAGAGACTGAAAGTAGAAAAGGAAAAAAAATATTAAATTAGGCAGATATTAAATACTTAAAATCACACCAACTTTAATTCAACACAATTCACTACCAGTACAAAGTTACATAAAACCATTACAAGTTTGTTTTGGAGCTGTTTTAATAAGATCCCTGATAATTCAGCTGAAGTATTTGCAAGCTTCCGAACATCAGACACATCCCTCCCAAAAAAGCAAACCAGCAAAAGCATGAAAGTAAAAGACAGTTTCAAGTGCAATGGCGAGTCAGAGAGCCAGTATTCATTACAAAATGTAATTCCTCTTGCTATGCTGTGGTCAGTCTTTTTAATAGTGGAAAAATCATGCTTAAAAATAATACCTCATACTCTTAACACAAACTAAACCTAAATCAGCATAAAGCTGAGACAGAAAACATGTCCAGGAATCTCACTGGAGACCAAACTTGGGATTATCTACCTTTCTAAGCAACCATGAGCCAAAACAGGCCAAGGTGTGTCAAAACTATATTAAATTTACACCCCTGGTTACATAAGTTGTCAAGTTAGAGATTTACTTTTCAGCTGCACACACACATCAAATAAATTATAAGCTGCGGGTTCGAAGATGTATATTTTCTCCCAATGTGGTCCCCCAGTTAATAACATAAGGCGCCCGTGTTTATATGATCTATTATGTCAAAAGATGGATTACCTGTCTTAACAACAGAAAGTATTAAATATAATCTTTGAATTGAAAACCAATTTTTGTTTTAACAGACTAAAAGCTCCACAGCTTAAATTTGCAAGAACTGCTGCGTAAAACGTGTCGTCATCATGTACATATATTTTTTATGACTGTTCTCTGCTGTCTAAATGTTTTATAAAAAGACAATAAAATATATCCTTGAGAAACACCTGTGGATAATGTAGGTGGTGCTGATGTATTACGTTCTACAGAAACTATGTACTCAGATAAATGTCTAAAGCTGTAAACGGTGATTTTATTAAGTGTTATGAAATTAAGTCATTTCACCTTTTGAGCTAAATGAAGAAAGATGCACAGTGCTGTTTATTGTCAACATCATCTGATATCAGTTGATATCATTTGTAACCTGAATTGCTGCTGTAAATTTAGTAAGTATATTATATAAGGGAAACTGTTTCAGTTTGTTATTGATAAAAGTGTTCAATACTTCAGCCAGCACTGCCTGTCTGGAAATTGGGCTGTAACTATTTTCATCTTTTAGAAACAGCAGTAACATGTCATCCGAAGACGACCCTAACATGAGGGCACTAATAATGGCAACTTCCAACATTTTATCTCCTCTATCATTACATTACATAATTCCTCAAAACACTTGCATCACCACATTACCTGCTTACCTTCAGCTTTTAGGCAACCAGATTTTTTTATTTCATCTTGGTAATTATTGTAAGTAGGTTAAAAAAAAGTCAAATTAGTCCGAGGTCAGCACCCAGCCTAAAGGATGACCCGTCCACTGGGGAGGGGATTCGGTGAGTTTGTTCTTAGTTGTAATTAGAAATAGAAAGTTCACACCTGAGCAGCCAGTTACCATAAATAAAGTAAATAGTTTGTTGAATAGATACGTGGATATCTGATTAATCTCAGACAAGGGGTAAAGCACAGACCCCCATGACTTATCAATTTCTATCATTATGAAGTTTTAAACCATTCAAATTGAATGTGTTACAGTCTCTTCATCACTGTTTTTATTCTGTTTGGGACAAAAGAAACATGTAGACTGTTTAATATAGTGATGTGAAAAAAATATTTGAGAAGAATTATGTATTATCAGACAAATATAACCTGACTAGATACAAAAAAGCTGTTTTCAGATTATTTCATTTTAAAATTTCTTATCTTGCAACATGAAGTAGGCAAGTAAACACAAGACAGAGATCTAGCAAGAAGATGTCCTGAGTCTTAACTAAGGAAAAATAAATGACAATCTTGTTTTTGTTTGCAACATTTAACTGACAGCAACACTTGCCAGATTGTAGTGAAAGTTCAATGGAAAATGTACAGCTTTTGGTAAAGTCTGCTTTTCATGTTAATCTGACAGAAAATAGTGTGTGCTGTTAAAGTTTTATGTGGTGTGGTTAGGGACGAAAGCTACAAAGATGCTGTACATTGTGTTTTGTCAGCCGATTTTGTTTGGCGAAAAATGGAGGACCAACACTAAAGTGCTGACAAATACAATTTAAGTCCTAAATTAAAGCTTCGTGTAACTTGGAGGTTAGAGAATGATACACTAAACATGGGTACACACTCAGTAGGGGTTTAATTTAAAAGTTGGTCTCTACTGCTTTTCCTTTTGTATTTTAAAGGTGCTTTATTTTGCACTGTGCACAGTTTCACTTTCAACAAGACCTGTTTTTGTAATCATCTGCTTAGTTGGGTTTACTGGTTTTCAGGGGAAATTCAGAAAGTGGTTTAAGCCAGGTGTGACACAAGCTAGCCCTAACCCAGATGGTGGTGGTTGATGAAAACATGCTGACAGATGTTTAGCTTGTCAACTAGAAAAAAACTGCTCAACAGAAATGTCAAACTTAACATGTGAAACAGGCTGATATTTAAAAAGGCACATTACACTCCCCTTTGGAACATTGCCAAAATTAGAAATATCCTATCAGGGAGTGATGCTGAAAAACTAATCCATGCATTTGTTACTTCAAGGCTGGAGTATTGTAATTCTTTACTATCAGGATGTCCACAAAATGCAGTTAAAAGCCTTCAGCTGATTCAAAATGCTGCAGCAAGAGTTCTGATGAAAATTAAAAAGATCATATTTGTCCTATTTTAGCTTCCCTTCATTGGCTCCCTGTTAAATCCAGAATAGAATTTAAAATTATCCTCCTCACATTTAAGGCCCTTAATGATCTAGCTCCATCATACATCAGAGATCTGATTGTTCCATATGTTCCTAACAGAGCACTTCGTTCTCAGACTGCAGGTTCACTGGTGGTTCCTAGAGTTTCTAGAAGTAGAATGGGAGGCAGATCCTTTAGTTATCAGGCTCCTCTCTTGTGGAACCAGCTCCCAGTTTTAGTCTGTGAGGCAGACACCCTGTCTACTTTTAATGCTAGGCTTAAAACTTTCCTTTTTGATAAAGCTTATACTTAGAGTGGCTTAGGTTATCTAGAGCTATCTCTGTAGTTACGCTGCTATAGGCTTAGGCTGCTGGAGGACATAATTTTCACCCTCTTCGCTACATTCTCACACTACTCTCCAATTTTGCATTATTTGTTGTTATTTCAGCTTCTAACTTTATGTTCTCTCTTTTTTCTCTTCCTAGAAGCTACACCTGGCCTGACTCTGTATCTACCTGTGACACCTTTCTGGAGGGGGGCATCGTCCAAGCTTCTGCTGGCAACAACTTAATGCTCACCCTCTACTGATTATCCACTTGGCCCTGTCTTTCAGTGTTTAACCCTTTCTCTCTCCTAGACATAGCTACTGACTGAGCTTTTCCTCTAACCAATTATATGTCCTCTCTTTCAGACTCTAACCTTGAAAACTGGCTCAGAGTTTATCTGTTCTTTCTTTCTAGATGAAACGACTAAAGGAGCTACATCCATTAACATTTACTTTTCCTTGCCATAGAAAGTACTCCTGGATCAATGGTTCTGTGTTCTTTTTGTGTCTCTGCTCTGTTCTCTCAAACCCCCAGTCGTTCGTGACAGATGGCCGCTCACACTGAGCCTGGTTCTGCTGGAGGTTTCTTCCTGTTAAAAGGGAGTTTTTCCTCTCCACTGTTGCTACATGCATGCTCAGTATGAGGGATTGCTGCAAAGTCAACGCCAGTGACTGTCCACTGTCTCTACATGTTCATCCGGGAGGAGGGTATGCTACTAATCTCTGACTCGATGCAATCTGCTGGGTTTCCTTATATGGATTAGGATTAATTGAAATGTATGTACCTGACTTTGTGAAGTGCGTGAATTGGCGCTATATAAATAAACTGAATTGAATTGAAGTACATCTGCTAGATATTAATTCGGACTGCATTTTGCTAATTAGCTTATTTTAAATCTTAATAAATAACTACTTATGTTTTTTTTTATGTTTTCTTATATTTGAACAACTAAACATGTGATCTTGATTCTTATAAAGACTGTAAACTCGAACATTTTAGTATAGGTTTTATTATACATTCAGGTCTATGAAATCAGCATTAGATGACACAATTTAGAGACAACCTCTTTAGACCAGCAGCTCTTTCTGGTAATGAAGTGTCATCATATTAGGACACTTATTACAGCTTTCTTTCAACAATGGGTTTCTTCTTGCTACTCTTCCAAAAAGGCCAGATTCATTAAGTGTGAAACTAATGGTTGTCATCTTGAGTGATCCTCCCACCAAAGCCATAGATGGCAGAATTGCCATGGGTCTCCAACAATTAATCTTGTGATTGTGCAATAGCCTTTCTGAACAGAACTTTCAAAACAATCAAAGTTTGGTATATTATTTTATAACCTAACCCTGCTATAAATCTCTGCGAATACATTTTACCCCTTACCTGTCTGCTATTTTCCTTGGTCTTCATGTTTATTGACATTATTGTTACTGCTCAAATTACGATATCATCACCTGATGCTACATCTAGTTGTCCTTTGAACCCTGATTGGAAGAAAACCTTTGTTTTGATGCTGCCTCTTGCAGTAACTGGAGTTGCTAATTAGTCTTTGAGAAAACAGAGGCCAAGCCCCTGCCATCAATAAATGCTGCCCAGAACTACATACAAAGACCACAAACCACTAATGTGTGACACCTCCTGCATAATAAGTCAATGCCCTCTACAAATAGATCAAGCATTTACTCAACCATAGCCTGACAACAGGAACAACTCCAGATCTTCATCTTTGTTTCTCTATTCCACTATGGCCCCTGTCCATGGTAGCAACACCTCTCTTGTATTTTACTTTTCAAACACCAACTGCTCCTCCTCTGGAACGTCTGTGTTGTCCTGCATCCATCCATCGTACATCGCTGCAGGTGTGATTACTGTAGTCAGTTGTCTTTTGGGTATCCCAACTAACATCCTCATGATTGTGAAACTCAGCAGTCATCTACGAGGCTCCTCCATGTCAAAGCGACTTTTCTTCAACTTGGCTCTGTCGGACCTCCTCTCCTTGTTCTGTTTGCTGGCTGCTGGAGTTATTTTTGCCACAAGACCCCGTTTGACACATGAATTGTGTCAACTTTTGTTTTACATCTTCTTTTTTTGCATAACCTCCAGTTCAAACATCCTGATGCTGATAAGCATTCAACGATACTACCAGGTATGTAACCTGGAACTTTACCATTGTAGGAATACAAAAACATAAGTTGAACATATTTAGCAATACTAATGTACTGTTATTGCATATCTGCAAGAAACCTGAGTATTTACAGTCTTTGGTTCTTGAAAAATATTATTGACCATACAGCTTGTACCTTCACTTCTGAAAACCTTTAAGAAACATTCTTTGTTTATGGCAAAATTTGGCTTTTTCTTAGATCTTGATAAAATCTTTTGACATACTTGAGTTATGATAGAGCAGAACTCCAGTACCACATTTCAATTCTGGTCCTGTGGTTAGAGCTCTTATCATTGTCACTTTTACACAAGGGCACGGTAGAATTTTTTTAGTATTTTCCTTTCTTTGTAGATAATGGCATTTTAAGAGAGTCAACCCCTTAGCTCAAGGTTACACAATAGCAAGCACGGCAACTCGAATTCAAGAATTGCTCAACAAACTTTTTTTTCAGCAATAACTTTCTTTAAACCCATGAACAGATGGTACTGATCCATGTTTTAGGCACTTTACTTTTAATTATATTTTAATAATTGTAGGACTAGTCATTAGCAAAACTATGTAAAGTGGCTGCAGTTAAGTAATTATTTACAGGAATAAGTAGCCTTTAGTAATTAAGGAATAACTAGGTAGTAAGGAATAAGTGAGCAACAAGTAATAAGGGAGGAATTACGGAATAAGTTGGGAATATGTAAAATAAATGCACGTCATGATTATTTAAGTGTGTTTTAAGCAGATATCTAAAAATCTTAATTTTTCATTTTCCAGATTCTTCATCATACTAAGTGGGACAAAGTGACCCGAACATGGCAGAGGGTTTTACTGTTCACTGTGTGGATGCTTGGGGGCCTGCTGCCTCTTCCACTTGTGCTTTCTCTAACAGATGGGAAAAAGGGAGATGAGCCATCCAACAGGCTTTCCTGTAGGAATAAACTGATTACACCACAAGCAGAGGTGGTCTACATGGTTATAATAATCTCTTGTCAACTTGTGGTGTTATTTTTTTATGTACAGCTTGTCAGAGGTGTCAAGAAAGTTCAAAAGTCTAACAAGCAAAAGCAAAAGATCAATAAACTCTTCAGTCGGATCCTTGCTGTCTCTCTAATTGACTTTTTACCTCTGCTTGCTCGCATTGTTGCTATTGCTGCCCATTCTACAAGTTCAAAAATGTTGTCTGATGTTAGCAAGAATCTGACGTTTATTGAATGCTTTTACTTTTTAAATCACTGCCTGAATCCACTGCTGTATTTCTTTGCCTCTCGGCATCAACTAAGAGACAGAGGGAAAAAGAGAAAGATCTTCCTCATGGCTCTTAATGAAAATTCTTAACAATGTCCTTGCACATCTTTGGTATTTCATCTTTTTTACACATTTAAATTTAAGATTTGGCATACTAATAACCATTGATCAATTTTATGTGGTTTTTATTTGCCATTTCTCTCACTTTAAAGGTATATGTGGCTATTAAAATATCTAAAGACTGGATGTGTGTTCTGTAGTTTCTTTAACATTTCCATAAATTTCCCAAAATGTCAAATCCCAAAAATACTTGAATTTTTACTTACATTTTTGTTAATTTTCTACATGCCATTTTTTTTATTTATACACCGAATAATCAATTGAAAAATCTGTGTCAACATTAGAAAAATCAAACAGTTGTTAAAATTCCTGCACAACTTTCTGCATGTTACTGCTGGTATTAGACAGTTTATCTTTGATCCAAGTCTTTGAGGTTGGAAGGCCTTCTTGTCATAACCCTAATCTTTAGCTAGCTCCACATATTCTGTCAGATTCAAGTCGGGACTCTGGCTGGGCCACTCCAAAACATTAATATTACTTCCAGTAAACAGAAACCTGTTGGTACAATTAAAATCATGCTAATTTTCTCATAAAACCTAAAACAACTAACAAAACCGGTAGTGTGGTTCAAAAGGAGTCATCGATTGGTTTTATGAAGTTTTGGTTTCTAAATTAGTAATATTTTCTGCTATACTGTTCAAAGTCCTTCTAATGGGAATGCCAGAGAAAATCTGGTTTGGACCAGAGTTCTCCCAGGTTGTGTGGAGCACAGACTAAAGTGGCTTTTAATCACATGCTACTGTGCACTGCCAGTCAGCAGGTTACTACACTTTTCCTTCACTTACAAGAAAGAAAAAAGTCGCTGTTTGGAAATATTTCTCTTCTCACAAAACAAGGAAAGTCAGGTTGTGGAAACTAAAGAAAAGCCACCCTTCGCTCATGTTTATTAAATGCTATTTTATAACTAAAGATTTAGTAGCAAATATCAGCAAGTTGAACTTGTTACTTAATAAAGACCTTGGCTCGCATTCACAAAGATTCTTAGTCCTCTCAGAGAGCTTCTATCTTTGCCTAAAAATTCTTGGTGAAGAGTCCTAGCTTAAGAGTGATTCTGTTTGCTGCTGAGAGCGACTCTGAGCGAGGACACGACAGAAACTCCTATCTTAGTGAGGAGGTGTGGTTGACCCTGTGGCTAGGTGTGACGTTGTCTTCTAAGGGCTGTGATTGGTTGTTAAAAGAAAAAGGAAAGCAATGTGCTCCTGGTAATCAATGGAGAGAAATTAACCAATGATGTAATTTAGACTGGATTCTGAAATGTGTAAATCATGATGATAAAACTTAGCAAGATAAAATTAATTGTCACACAGCATCAAAATGTTTGAACGTAGCTGTGTTTACATGCTCATCATTATTTTGATTTGCTTATAATGTTTACTCTTTATGCTGGTCGTTTTCATACTGCATCTATTTCATATTAACCAGAATGGAATGTGAGCAGCATTGGTATCTTCTGCATTCAGAGGCTACAGAAGAGATAGCTTCACACCAGAGAACTTCTCCACAGACGGGGAGCATTGTAGATGACCTTTTAGGCTTAGGCTACTGACATCATGTACTGTATAATACAGAAAATACTTATTTGTCTCACAACTTCCTTCTATATACATATATAGTGTTTAAATCATTGCATTGTACCTTGTCTAGAATTTGTATATATTTTTTCGAGTTTTACCAATTTTTTTCAAATTTGTTTTTGAAAGCATTTTACAGTCTGTAAATATTTAAATAATTCTGCACTATATTGTTTTGTAATGTTCACGTTTTATTCATGGTTATTTATTATTGTTTCTATTTATTTTTTCTTTAATCTGTCCTGATGCTGAAACTACTTAATTTCCCCCGTGGGGGATGATAAAGTTAATCTTATCTCTATATTAATAACTGTCTAATTGTTATAGACGTTTATGTGCTCATTTACTCAACTATTAAGAGGGTGGATTCCTGCGCTATTGAGCATGTAGCGTCTTATTAATTCTCTGTTCATTGTACTGAGAGTACCTCTCCTTTCTCTCTGTCTTTCTGCCTTCTCTGCTTAAGACACTCTTAAGCTCACTAAAAGTCCTCCTCACCACTCCAAACATTTCCTCACGTTAGGAGCTCTCTTAAGGCCTAAGATGCTTTGTGAATAATTTTTATCTTACTGAGGTAAAATTCTGATAAATATTTTTTTCTTAGAATGACGTCACTAGGAGCTACTTTTCGTCTTAGGATTCTTTTAGAATACGGGCCCTGATGAGCAAAAATAAGGATACTCCCTGGGTCAGAATGTTAAAAATGTTACATTTATTATTATACATTTATTCTAATACGTATATTATCCATATATCATTTTATTTTTAAAGTAATAACATTTCTTGCTATTTCATTATAAATAGAAGCAATTGGACCACTCTAATTAGAATTTAATTTAAAGGTTTTGTGTATATTTTGTCATATTGTGAAACCGTAGTATTTTTACTCGGAGTATACAATGAAAATCCTAAACAGGCCTAAGCCTACACATGACACCTCATTCATTACGTTTTGAGAAATTACTGTACCTGCCTAAGTTACACCCTAGCTAAAGATTAATTGTTGCAGTGCTATGAACTGAGGGACGTGCATCCTTTTTTATTACTGTCTTCTCAAACTTCCAGTCGGTTGAAGCACGTGGCCGCTCAGTCAGGTTTTGCAGGAGGTTTCTTCCTGTTAAAAGGGAGTCTTTCTTTTCCAATATCGCCACATTCTTGCTCAGTATGAGGGGTTGCTGCAAAGTCTACGGCTCAAGGCAACCAGCTAGGCTTCCCTAAAATTTTAAACTTTTTACAAACTGGTAAAATAAACTGAACTTGACTGTTTTGTATGACAGCTAGAATAAAATTTGAATGTATGTAGCTGATTTGAATCTGTTGAAATAATTGGATTCATTGATCTACATAAATGTAGAATCAAATCAGATTAGTTTGTCTGGTTAAGTTAATTGAGATGAAATTTGTTGTTAATAGGTATACAAAGAAATGTAACAGAATTTAATTGTTAAGCTTGTTAACAAGGAATAACCAGAACATAAATGGCTTCTGAAGAAATAAACTGTTATGACTATGAAGAGGCCAATTAAGGTAAAAAAATAAAGTTTGCTGCAAGTAGTGTGTCACAAAAGCCCAATTTCTTTTACAATTTAGACTTGACATTGATTGAAAAACTTCACATTCAAAGAAAGACTTTCAGATAGTATGGAGAATGACTGCCTGAGAGACATATTGAAGTTAGGGAGAATGCCTGGCTTTTTTCAACATTTCTGTTTGCAGAGTTCCTTACATGAGCTATTTTTCCCTAAGAACGTGTGGGTGTGTTTACACACAAACCTGTCATGAGACGAGACACGAAGGTTTCGGTGAGTTGCAGGAAACCGTGGTCAATGTACTGTAGAAAGGTTTGATGGGGGAGGCAACGAACAGCAAACACAGCAAACAGGGTGTGATAGCCTGGAGAAACAAAAGAATGAAATGAGAAAACAATATTGGAAAAAGGCTGAAATATTCAGAGGTAAAGCTGACACTGAGGAATGTATTTTATACTAAATATTGTATTCTAACATTTGTGAATGAGCTCCTTCCAAACTCGCTTTAAGATTAAAGTTTTCCTCCTGACTAGCATGAAAGAATTATGTACCAAACAACTGCAAACACTGTGAAATGAATTCAAATGGGTGAAAATGTATTCCCATCCACCCGGAGCTTCGTCAGCATTCCGCTAATGCACAATTCTGTCGTGCCTCACTGGAAACACGTTATTCTTAGTGCCTCACAGAGAGACAGACAGGATTATAAGAACAAATAAAACTGTGATTGTGCACGTCTGGACGGTACCGGGTGGGAGGGGCAGGCAAAGGCCCTGGGTGGACTCTAGGATCCGAAGCATGAAGTGAAATACAGCCCACTCGGATGGGCCGCCCTTCTTCGTCCTGAGCCCCACATACCAAATTGGAAAAAAAAACAACAATTTGAGAGGATTATGTAAGGTGAGCACATGTTGGAAGAAGAGACCAACAGCTTCCACATGTAAAAAAAAAGCAGTGCATATGCTTCATCTTAGCTGGAATGCTTCAAAGTCGTCTATGGAGGAAGTGGGACTACTTACAGGCACAAAACATGAGGACCAAGTTTGTTCTTCAACCAGGCTGACTCCAGCATGTGTCTGATGAGCTCTAGCTAAACAAAGAAACACACACACACATTTTGGTGATTTGAAAAAGACATGCTCCATTAGATTCAAATAAAATGTTTCACTCTGATGAAATCAGTCACAAGGAAAATTTGCAAAACACAATCATTTTGAGCTGATGCCTGAAAACACACAACGACGGCAAGTTTTTCTGCTATAAGGACTCTTTGTTCCTGTAAATCAAAGGTGTCAAACTCCATTCCTCGGGGGCCACTGTTAGGGTTTAGATAATTTAGATATATCCCCAGTCCAACACACCTAAATCCCATGGTTAAATTACCTCCTGAATATGGAGTCAGGTTTTACAGATAACCTGACTAAATACAAAACCCCTTCATGAGGACTACTAAATCGAGGCACGTGACGTCGCCCAGTACAGTTGAGCCGGGATCGGGACGCGTCGGAGAGCGCCTGGTGGCCAGGTTTCTCCTCGCGGGACCCGGCCGTGCCAAGCCCAAATGAGAGACGCGAGGCCATCCCCCAGTGGGCCCACCACCTGCAGGGGGAACCGTGAGGGACCGGTGCAGAGGATTGAGGGGCAGACGAAGGTGGAGACCTCAGCGGCCCGATCCCTGGATGCTTAGGCTGGCTCTAGGGACGTGGAATGTCACCTCGCTGGGGGGGAAGGAGCCTGAGCTTGCGTGGGAGGTCGAGGGATATCGACTAGAAATACTCGGGCCTACCTCCATGCACAGTGTGGGCTCTGGAGCCCATCTTCTCGAGAGGGGCTGGACTCTCTTCTACTCTGGAGTGGCCCACGGGGAGAGGCGGTGGGCTGGGTTTGGTTTGCTTGTTGCCCCCCAGCTCAGACATCTCTTGTTGGGGTTTACCCCAGTGGATGAGAGGGTCGCATCCCTGCGCCTTCGGGTTGGAGACAGGTCTCTGACTGTCGTTTCGGCCTACAGGCCGAGCGGTAGTGCCGAGTACCCGTCCTTCTTGGCGTCCCAGTCGGCGGTACTGGATAGTGACCCTCCCGGGGACTGCATTATTCTGCTAGAGGAATTCAACGCCCACGTGGGAAACGACAGTGACACCTGGAGAGGCGTGATCAGTAGGAATGGCCTCCCCGATCTGAATCCAAGTAGTGTTTTGTTATTGGAATTCTGTGCTAGTCACGGATTGTCCATAATGAACACCATGTTCAAACATAAGGGTGTCCATCAGTGCACTTGGCACCAGGACATCCTAGGCAGGAGGTCAATGATTGACTTTGTTGAGGTATCATCAGACCTTCGGCCGCATGTTTTGGACACCCGGGTGAAGAGAGGGGCTGAGCTGTCCACTGATCACCACCTGGTGGTGAGTTGGATCCGCTGAAAGAGGAAAAAGCCGGACAGACTTGGCAGGCCCAAGCGCATAGTGAGGGTCTGCTGGGAACGTCTGGCAGAGACCTCGGCCAAGGATGTATTCAACTCCCACCTCAGGGAGAGCTTTGACCAGATTTCAGAGGATGTTGGAGACATAGAGTCCGAGTGAACCATGTTCTCTGCATCTATTGTTGATGCTGCTGCCCGTAGCTGCGGCCGTAAGGTCTGCGGTGCCTGTTGCGGCGGCAATCCCCAAACCCGGTGGTGGACACCGGCAGTAAGGGACGCTGTCAAGCTGAAGAAGGAGTCCTATCAACTGTGGTTGGCTTGTGGGACTCCTGAGGCAGCTGACGGGTACCGTGGGGCCAAACGTGCCGCGCCCGGGCTGTGGCAGAGGCAAAAACCCAGGCCTGGGAGGAGTTCGGTGAGGCCATGGAGAAGGACTACTGGTTGGCCTCGAAGCGATTCTGGCAAACCGTCCTGCGCCTCTGGAGGGGGAAGCAGTGCTTCGCCAACACTGTTTACAGTGGGGGTGGGAGGCTGCTGACCTCGACTGGGGACATTATTGGGCGGTGGAAGGAGTACCTCGACGATCACCTCAATCCTGGCATCACGCATTGTCTGGTGGAAACAGAGGCTGGGGACTCGGGGTGAGACTCTTTCATCACCCAAGCTGAAGTCACCGAGGTGGTTAAAAAGCTCCGCAGTGGCAGGGCTTCGGGGTGGATGAGATCCACCCTGAGTACCTCAAGTCTCTGGATGTTGTGGGGCTGTCAGGGTTGACACGCCTCTTCAACATTGCGTGGCGGTCGGGGACAGTGCCTCTGGACTGGCAGACTGGGGTGGTGGTCCCCCTTCATAAGAAGAGTAACCAGAGGGTGTGTTCCAGCTACAGGGGATCACATTCCTTAGCCTCCCTGGTAAGGCCTACACCAGGGTATTGGAGAGGAGAGTCCGGCCGATTGTCGAACCTCGGCTTCAGGAGGAGCAGTGTGCTTTTCGTTCCGGGCGTGGAACACTGGACCAGCCTTATACCCTCTACAGGGTACTTGAAGGTTCATGGGAGTTTGCCCAACCGGTCCACATGTGTTTTTTGGACCTCGAGAAAGCATTCGACTGTATCCCTCGTGATTCCCTGTGGGGGGTGCTCCAGGAGTATGGAATCGGGGGCCCTTTATTAGGGGTCATCCGGTCTCTGTACAAGCGGAGCAGGAGTTTGGTCCGCATTGCCGGCACTAAGTCAGACCTGTTCCCGGTGCATGTTGGACTCCGGCAGGGCTGCCCTTTGTCACCGGTCCTGTTCATAACTTTTATGGACGGGATTTCAAGGCGCAGCCAAGGGCCGGAGGGGGACTGGTTTGGGGACCAGAGGATTTTGGCCCCCTCTAGCCAAGATCTACAGCATGCGCTGGGGCGGTTCACAGCCGAGTGTGAACCGGCGGGGATGAAGATCAGCTCCTCTAAGTCCGAGGCCATGGTTCTCCACCGGAAAAGGGTGGCTTGTCTTCTTCAGGTTGGAGGGGAGTTCCTGCCTCAAGTGGAGGAGTTTAAGTATCTCGGGGTCTTGTTCACGAGTGAGGGAAGAATGGAGCGGGAGATCAACAGACGGATAAGTGCGGCTGCCACAGTAATGGGGGCCCTGTGCCGGTCCGTTGTGGTGAAGAGAGAGCTGAGCCGAAAAGCGAAGCTCTCGATTTACCGGTCGGTCTACGTACCTACCCTCACCTATGGCCATGAACCTTCGGTCATGACCAAAAGAACGAGATCCCGGATACAAGCGGCTGAAATGAGCTTCCTCCGTAAGGTGGCCGGGCACTCCCTTAGAGATAGGGTGAGGAGCTCGGCCATCCGGGAGGTTCTCGGAGTAGAGCCGCTGCTCCTCCACATCGAGAGGAGCCAGTTGAGGTGGCTCGGGCATCTATACCGGATGCCTCCTGGACTCCTTCCTCGGGAGGTGTTCCAGGGGACGGCCTAGGACACACTGGAGGGACTATGTCTCTCGGCTGGCCTGGGAACGCCTTGGCTTTGTGTTATTTTGAGTGTTTGGTTGTTTCTTCCCCCCTCGTTCATAGCTCCTTTAGTTACTGTTGTTTTTCTTATGACTTAGTATGATTTTCTCTTTGTTGTCATTGTTGCCATTATTATTATGATTGTTCTCTGTTTTCCTTGGGTTCTTTAATTAGTTCTCCATCTGGTTTCTCTGTGTTTTTATTTGTGGTTAGGTATATATATGTATATATATAGACAGGTAGTAATTAAGTTTCTGGATTATACAGGTCTGGCAGCACTCAGGTCTAGGTGTGGCTAGTGGTATTGAACTCAGCAGTCCAAAACGTCTGATTAATCACTGTTAAAACATGGTTTAGTTACCAAGGAGGTCGATTACTTTTACCATAAGGACAGGTTAGTTAATGAAGCCTTTTTTCTGTAGTAAATTAAACCATCATTTAAAAACTACATTTTGTATTTCCTCAGGTTATTATTGTCTGATATTCAATTTTGGTTAAATAAAAGTACGAGAAAAAAACAAAAACAGAAAAAATCTCTAAAGGTGTAAACACTTTTTCACAGCACGGTACACTTGTTCTACAATCAGTTCTCTCACTTTCCTTTTCCCCATTTGCCGAACACTGATTATGTGAGCTTGTTTCCACATGCATTCGTCTACAACCGAGATCATTCCAGTAAAGCCAACTTGTTTGAAACCTGCCTGCTGTTTTCCACCAATGAGCGTTCAGCTGTTTCCCGAACAATAACAGGAAGACGGTCTGCCTCATCCACATCCTGAACACCAGTGGGAAACCTGTACCTAATACCAGCAGTAACCTCCTCCTTTGACCTCAGTGTGGAAGTTTCAATAAGCTGCTCTTATGTAACAGATACGCCCAGAAAACTGAAAAATACACAATCATAATAAGCTTCTCCAGGCATTTTCTCTTATTTTTACACCTTTCTAATTCCCTAATGGAAGCTGAAGTTTTCTAATCATAACCCGGGAACTCACAACTAAGACTTACACTAATTATTCAGAGTAAAACTCTGTTTTCCAGCTTTTTCTATATCTTTGCTAATATTTTTACAGTATCCTCCACATTTGTTGGCAACCCTGGTATAGACATATAAAAAGCCTTAAAATAAATTAATATTTTATCTGAGTAATTGATTTTTTTTTACTTTACACATTCCTGCTCACTGTACATGTAGGCAAGATAAGCTGGAGTCCTTATTGTTTGCCACAAAGCCAAAATGTTTAACATGGTCTATTTGCCTTAATTCAAAAAGAAAACAATTATTCCTCCTGCTGTCATGTTTTTTGAGGCTTTGGACACAAATGTAGGCAGGAGGCAGGCAGCATCATAATTTATGAAAACTTTATCAAATAAAAGAATAAAAAATAACCAGAACAAAACAGAGGAGTAAACCATGGACCGTGATTAACTCGAGCTGAAACCAGTGAGTGATTAGTTAAACAGATGCATGACAACTGGGATGGCACATGAACTGGTGCAACTAAGAGAGGCTGATGTGACAAAATAGACATGGAAGGCACGTGTTCCTTAGAGCTCCACACATACCTTCTTATGCATCTTGTTAAAGGGACTTGAAATCACAGGAACAACTTGAAGGAAAATGCTAGAATTTTTGAAACCTTTTTAAAACTTTATACCTTAACACTGGTAATCAGCCCATTCCTAGCTCTAATTTAGATATGGGCTAGGTTAGCACCTGTTTTCCTGGAGCCATTTCCAGGCGTTTTTGGATTAACACCCATTTGAATGGCATGTTTTCTTGTCTTTCTGGTTTTGAAGAGTGACAAATAAAAATGCGAAGTAACTGATAACTATCAATAACTGTTTTTTTTATCCATTTTTTTTTTCCAAAAATGACTTCAGTTTAATTTATTTATTTATAAGAAATATATCAAAAATGATTGTCTAAAAATATTTTCTCATTGTGGATTGTTTCCCTACAAAAAAAGTTCTGAATTTCTAGGTTAAAACACATCTTTACAAGGGATACCAATAAATGTGGAGGATGCTGTAAGTGCAATGCAGGCAGACAATGTGTGATCACAGTTTTTGTGTACAAACTCAAACAATAAGGAAACACATGGCAAACAGTCACAGCCTCATAATGAATAAACCTGATTTGGCTTTCTCAGATGAAATAAATTAAATCTTTACTAAGTAATTTGTCTCAAATAGAAAACATTGAGTATCTTCTGCAGCAAAATCCACAAACCTCGCAGCCAGTTTCATTTAATTGCATTAGTCTCAAATATGTGACCAATTCATACCCAGTAATTAGCAGGTTATTCTTCGTCTGAGCTGCTTTGTTGCAACTGGGGCGGGAAATAATAAATATCAGTGACAATAATGCAGAGTGGAGCTGTAATCTATCAGAGTAGATACTTCCCTGGCTCTTAAAAGCTGTAATCTATTTCATCCCCTCTGTGTCGATGCAGCCATTAGTCTAAATACGCACCAACAAAAGGGTGACAAGATCTTTATTTGTAGAGCAGTAGTCACGTCTTTCGTGAGGTTTTTTTAAAAGAATGACTAAATTTGTCATTTGGCTGCACGGTGGCGCAGTTGGTAGCACTGTTGCCTTGCAGCAAGAAGATCCTGGGTTCAATTCCCAACCGGGGGTCTTTCTGCATGGAGTTTGCATGTTCTCCCCGTGCATGCGTGGGTTCTCACCGGGTACTCCGGCTTCCTCCCACAGTCCAAAGACATGCCTGTTAGGTTAATTGGTCTCTCTAAATTGCCCTTAGGTGTATGAATGAGTGTGTGCATATTTGTTTGTGTGTTGCCCTGCGATGGACTGGCGACCTGTCCAGGGTGTACCCCGCCTCTCGCCCATAGACTGCTGGAGATAGGCACCAGCTCCCCCGCGACCCACTATGGAATAAGCGGTAGAAAATGACTGACTGACTGACTAAATTTGTCAACTGCACTTAAAATAAAGTGACCCTAAAGCCTGTTTCTCTTTGAATAAGTCTGTGTCTATCTCCGTTTCACTCAGCTGAATAAAGCCAGTAATCACCTCGTGTGCCTGAGCCGGAGACCGGCCAAAAACGATTACACCAGAACCTATTTTTGTTCCATTCAGCAGGATGTTGAAGGTGCGTGGTGAAAATCCATGAGCCTGTCACAGCAAGGGAGGATTTCTTCTTCTTCCTCTCTGTTCCTATTTTACCTCTGCAAATCTCAAACCTTGGCACATTCTGCTTTCTATTCAATCCAAGCCTTACCCTTGGCCTGATTTATGCCGCCACGTTGATGTGTGTTGTATGTCTGCTTTCAGTGCCTCGAAACCGTGGAGGGATTTACCTCAATGGAATATTAAAACCTGACTTTACAGAACCAACAGACCCAGTGAGTCACAGGACAAAGACTTGGTGTCTCATTTTACTTGGTTATGCAAATAAAAGGCTCTCCTCTATTCAGTCTATTGATGTAATAAAACAACATAAAACACCTAAAGTGAAGTGCTTTTGTACAGCGTCGAAAATCTTCCATTAATTAATTTGTTTTAAATGTAAAACAGTTAATGTTCTTCAGATAAATCCCCTTAATAGCTGTTTGCATCCTTACAAAGTGCTTTCATTTAATGTGTGTTGACTCTCAGCTCTGATGTTGATTTTAGCAGCTTTGAAGAATCTGTCGCCTTACAAAATATGCAAATTAAAGCCAAATGTAGAAACCCTGACAGGAAGGTGCCTTGAAAACTTGTAGGTTTCTTCCCTGGCCTTTTTGAGCTCTAAGAAAACACTTATCAGCTGCAGTTCAGCTGACATCGTGGCATCAAAAGAGTGGCAGTGTCTGAGAAATACTGGGGGACCGACTGAAGGACTATCCTGCAGTTTCCTTCCTCTCTTCAAACCAACTTGGTTCACACCTTTGTCATACAGCTCACAAAATCAAAGCCTAGTCCTGTTCTCTGTGATTATTTGTATTATTTTTATCTGTTTCACTTCTATTTCCTTCAGTATATGTCATATTTTCCTAAAGTAGGACCTTGTATTTTGGACATCTGTAGTTTACCTCATCCCAGTCAGTGGTGGCTCTTGCATCAACTCATGTTTCCCTATACACAACCAAACCAAGTCTACTTCCTCAATAATTCCCATTCCATTAAAAAACTCATTCTTATATGGTCCTAATGCCAAGAAAGCATTAAAAATGCTTCTTTTTTTTTTCACAAACAGAATAAAGGTTTCGTAAATCCCAAAGTGAACTGTAAAAGTTCTTTGTTCAGTGTATTTCATTACATTGCTGACACTGTAAACACCATGGTTAAGATATTTATAGAGATGGAAGATATTTATAGGACAGTGGAAGCCCATTCCCCATTGTTGAACATGCTAATAGGCAATGGAAAATTTGCTTAGGACACGATGGAGGGATAATTGAGTTTTTTTTCCTCAGATTACTACACACTTAAAGCATCTGGAGATGTTTCTCGTTTCCTTATATTATATATATATATTTGTTTGTATTTTTTTTTAAGTGAACTTGATTTACAGCACTCAAAGTTTATGAGGGTCTAATCTAAATTTGTTTTGAGATTATTTGGGGGGTGCAATAATCATTTTTCCCCCCTTCATAATTTTTTCACTGTTGTTTTGGTCATTTTTTTCCGGATAATTTTCAGACGTGAAAATGATCTGCTACACACTTGCATTTTAGAAAGACAGATTAACATGCATGTTTTCAGACCGCGAACTCCATGCAGAAAGGTTGGGATTTGAACCCAAAACCTTCTTGCTGCATGGCAACAGTGCTAACAACTGTGCCACCATGTAGCTAATCTAAATATGCCCCTAAAGATAATAGAGTGTTGTGTCTATACATAAGCAATTTAGCGTAGAACCAATTCAACGTCTGCTTTAAGGAAAGTGGCCTGACTTTAGCTGAATACATATAGTACAGACCAAAAGTGTGGACACACCTTCTCAGTTTTCTTTATTTTCATAACTATGAATATTGTAGCTTCACACTGAAGGCATCAAAACTATGAATTAACACATGTGGAATTATATACTGAACAAAAAAGTGTGAAACAACTGAAAATATGTCTTATATTCTAGGTTCTTCAAAGTAGCCACCTTTTGCTTTGATTACTGCTCCACACACTCTTGGTATTCTGTTGATGAGCTTCAAGAAATATAACAGAGTTAAAGGAAAAATAGTACTTTAGGAGCAATAAGATGATTTTTGAACAGATATAAGTTTAAAATTATAATGTTGTAGTATAGTAGATGGATGGATCTTTTTTAATCTTAATAACTTTCTGGTAAAAAAATGTTAAAGAACTAAATATTTCTATTTGTGATAGTAATTTAAAAAGTGTTATCTTGCATTTTTTACATAGCATTTTCATAAAACATAGAAAATAAAAACAGGAAGAAATATATAGTTTTGTTTGTTTTATTATTAGGCTGCAAATTATTTGCTTTCTTACATTATCCTACATAGAAATTGAACATCCCATTGAAGGAAATGTATTCCTTCTGTTTTTTTAAAAAGGTTTCTCCTTTGTTTTAAAATCTTAAAACCTAAATAAGATGATTGTTCTTTCATTTAAAAATCATTTAATCATTTAAAACAAATTTCCTACAATGGATATTTATAAAAAGTTATGTTTTTCAAATGATTAGGGTTAATGTTTGTGGTTGTAACTTGACAAAATGTAAAAACCTTCAAGGGGTTTAAGTCCTTAAAAGTACCTTTTGCTTATCACACCTTGATTATTTTGAACATGAACATTATTATTTTGCACATTTTTCTGTCTTGTAAATGTTTTTCTGTTACTACACTCCTCAGGTGCCAGCAGCGTAGAATGAAACACAAAAAAACCCATGCCTGTTTTGCAAGACTTAAAGAATCGTTTTATGGCTTCCAGGACCTCTCTGAAGTAAAAAGTCAAACCATTTAGTTTAAGTGCAAGCCCGCAGACTGTTTTCCACTGAGTGATTTCTGCTGTGTCACTTAACCTTCCAAGGGTAAGGGAAAAAATTGAAATAAATATAACTTCTACTTCAAAACCACTTTATCATTAACCAGCGCACACACATAAAAACATGCACTGTGCACCTACCAGTTTGGCTACATAGTTGACCACCAGAGAGTCAATCTTCCTATTTCCCAGTTGAGGCAGATGTCTGTTGAGATGTTCTCGAAGCTTGTCGACTGTCTGCAAATGCAAGATACACACTCAAATTTTTCAGGCCATGTGGTTTGGACTTAAATGTATTTGCATGATTTATGCAAATATTTGAGGGCAGTTGGCAAGGTCAAACAGAATTTAATGTAAATATACCTGTTGATGCGAAAAGATGAAGAGGGTAAAAGAGTCTAAGAAAGAGGGGGTGAACACGTTTCTGAAACTGTAGGAAGACTAAAGATGTAATTGGGAGAAGTGATGGAGGGAATAAACTTAGTGAGATCAGAGGACTGGGTCATCCCAAGAATAGCTTAACTGAACTCTATTAAAATTGAAGCTTTCTGCTCTTTAAAATATTGTGCTGAGCACTGGGAAAAGTTAAAGATATGAAGTTGTCGGTCAAACACTGCACACTTTAAAAAAAGCAGGAGAAGGACCTTAAGATGCCTCTTTTGTTACGAGTCGAGTCATTTGAAGTGTAACAGGACCATCACTATAACAGATGACTTTAGGGAGTGAAATAACTGGTTGTCAGCATTTTACTGTGGATTTCTAGTGATCTATGTATGTATCAACCTGTGTTATTGGAGGAACAATTACTGGCAGTTCTCACACATTTATCATGCAGTCACCAACACTGGACAGAAAATCAGCACATTTGAATTCAAATTAATATAAAGCATGTCAAATTGTGAATCTAAAAGAACAGTTGATAAGTATTCCAGGCACTGCTCTTTGATTTTGAGTGTCAAAATGTTAGACTTTATCTTTCATAGACGCTCAAAGACTCTAAACAGACTTTGAAATACTTTAGCACTACCCAAACTAAAGTAATACCTAAGTAAGATATAATTTAAATTTCAAAGTAATATTTTCATAATTTTATCTTCTTCTGAAGAACATAGGTCTTTTAACTAGAATGCCAAATGAAAATGTTAGTTTAAACAATAACACATCCTAAAAGCTATATACTGCTTAATATGCCTGTAATTAGCAACATACTGATACTGCTTTTGCTGTTCCCAGCCCTGACATCTGATAAAATGCAAAGAAAATCACTTGATGCAGCAGGCACTTTGATCATGGTGGCAATTAATCACTAATGTTGAACCTTTTTTAACCTACTTATGACACCATCACTGAAAACTATTACAGACACTGTGACAAGAATCAACCAAAATCAAAACAACATGATAAAGATCACTAAACAGATCACAAATAGCTGATCTATTGTCTTAGTTTAGAAGCAGTTTCAACTTACTGCTTTTCTAACTTCCTGTTTTCACCAGCTGTGCTGGGATGCTAACATTCACTTGTAAATAAACAAAAAACAGGTAGAGACTCCATTTCAGCTGTATTGTCTTTTTATTTTTCTCCTCATTCACAGTGCTAGTGACATTTTTATCGCAACGTTACTTAAAAGACGTTCATGCTGCTTGAGTGATGCTTCTGTCAGCTAGTCATCACAATATAGCAACTTGAGCTGCTGTGACACTGTTTCCTATCTTTCCATGTATGCTGCCTTAATGAAAAACACATTATAAAGGTCTAAATGATTAAATGGGGATTGTTTTTAAAATATCAGGTCCTTTCACAGGTAGTTACCAGGTAGTTACTTTTGCGGTGATATCATGGTCTCAGAAAAGGTTTCTTTTTTTTTTTTTTTCATATTTACGGATCAAATGACCATCCTGGAACGATTTTTCAAAATTCTATGAGTGCCCTCAAGTGGTCAGATAACCTTTGGCATAAATTAGAATCAAGGTCAAGCTGTTTGTTTTGACTTTTACTCTCAAGCATCATTCATGCTGAGTAAAGTAAATCATCATCAATCTTCAAGCACTGAGACAGTATCGTCATAGTATTGCTTGAGATGTAATGTTATTATTGGGTTATTGCTACAGCATTTGAGTGGCAGTTTTGTAAATACAGTAGAAGTGGTTGATATCTACATTATGTATGCAGTGTGAGATCTATACCACTGAAACCAAAGAATTCTTGGATATGTTTAAAAGATTAGAGACATCCTGGCTTACCCTGAAATCAAATTATGTCTGATACAGTGCAAAATGCATAGGAAGGTGATGCTGGAGCATTATTTATCTAAGGTAGTGTGAATAGTGTGAAGAGGTAGAAATTTGCTAATCTAATGTTTAAGTTACAATTGAAATGTATTCTCCAAACTTTTTTGTGTTTTACACATTTGAATTTCTTTTTCTACCTTTTACTTTAATAGCTTCATGCTTAGGTGTCAGTGAACAACCTTTCCTCATTTAACATGAGCGGGCCAATTTAAATGCAAATGGCCCACCCCTATCATGGTAAAAAAAAAACTCTATATTCCACTTTTATATGTTATAATATCCTATAAATATTTAGTGTATCAATATTAAAATCTAAATGTGATCATGCACAGAAGATGCACAAACATGATGACCTTCGAGGTGGTAATTAAAAACGTTATGAATTGTATTATTAGCATTTCTTTCTACAAGATTGCAACTATAATGTTGAAATAGACCTTTATTTGAACAGCATTAGCAAAGCTAATACTCAAGGTGCTAAAGGTTCGCTATGCCTTACCCCCTAAATGTAAAGAGAGCTCCCCTAGAATGAGTAGTAATTCAAGGTATTTAAAACTGTAACCTCTTTCTGTCAATTGCACTTATTTTTCAACACTTATACACACATAGAGAAATAGAAACACTCATGTTTCCTGTGCTTTTTTATTTGGACCATACCTTTGACCAATGGGTGGCAAATGTTCCCCTTATCTTAAGGGAAAATCTTTACTCTGATATTTTAAAAAGCTATCTTCAGTGGTAGTTGCTTGCTTCATCTCCTTAATAATTTAGAGCTGATTTCAGAACCAGAAAAGTATTGCCATAAACACTTTCCTATTTACCTGGTTCAGTTTTCTAAACAGTAAAATAATTTCCCAATAGCTGTTTTCTGGAACTTGGAAGCCTAAAATGGTATGACTATTATTATTATTATTTAGTAGGTACTGACAGTTTAACACATTTTTAAACACTGTAATATGTTTGTGTGAGTGCAGACTTGTAGCCCTTGACAGTTTTCTCACCAGGCCGATGAATGCCCTTTGCTGATGGTCTTCTTCTTGAAAAAGTGGCACCAGCTTTTTTTCTACAGACAAAAAGCACACACACACACATAAAATATCTGTTTCTGAAGTAACTTTTGATGCCAAAGCTATATTATTGCAGGCACCTCAGTGAAGTAACAAGCTTTTAGTAAAAATGGGAAAAATCTAAACCTTTTGGCCAGTTACTGAGACAAAAAGGATGGTGTCTTGTTAATTAGCAGAATCATTTGGTGTATTTTTTGCTTTAAAGATACATCTCCTGACTTCAGGGATTAGGAGGCAGCATCCCTACTGTGCAAGTCGTTTTATGTCAGTCTCATGAAAGCCAACCATGTTTCAGCTTAGATACTTTGCATACACAAATACACACCATCTTTGATCATGCACACAAAAAAACGCCTTTTTGATGCTGTACCTTGACATACTACGCCAAAACAAATTCCTTGTATGTCCAAAAACGTACTTGGCAATAAAGCTTTTCTGATTCTGATTCTGATTCTGATTCTGATACTACAGATATAAATAGCTCTATCATGGACAGGCCAACATGCAGAAGATGCTGTCAAACTTGCAATAAGCATGTTTGCAGCTTCAAGTAATGAACATTTATTGCCCTGCAAAAGTATTTATACCTATTTCCCTGGAGCACATGCAGGTAGATCTCAAAAAATCTAAAAATTGTGAAAGTGAAACTCATATATTTAAAAAATTCATTACACATAGAGTTAAATATTGGAAGCTTTTATTTCTTGTAATTTTGATGTTCATTGCGTACAGACAATAAAAAACCCAAAACTCAACATCTCAGAAAATTAGAATATTACAAGATCAATAAAAAATGATATTTTTAAACAGAAATGTTGGACACCTGAAATGTATGTTCAATACTATATGCACAATACTTGGTTAGGGCTCCTTTTGCATGGGCTACTGCATCAATGCAACGTGGCATGGAGACAATCAGCCTGCGACACTGCTGAGCTGTAATTGAAGCCCGGGTTGCTCTTATAGCTACCTTCAGGTCATCGCATTGTTGGGTCTAGTGTCTCCTATCTTCCTCTTGACAATACAGTGGTTGGGGTCAAGCCTGTTTGCTGGCAATTAAGCACAGCATTACCATTATCTTTAAACAGGGTGTTGGTTTTTAGGTAGTGTGGGCAGGTGCCAAGTCCTGAGGGAAAATAAAATTCACTTCTTTATAAAGCTTGTCAGAAGAAGGATGCATGAAGTTCTCTAAAATGTCATGGAAGATGGCGGCGTATTGAACTTGATAAAATATAGTATGACATCACCAGCAGATGACATGGCACCGCAAATCATAGCTCACTGTGGAAACTTCACACTGGAGTTAAAGCAACGTGGATTATGTGCGTTTTCAACTCTTCCTCCAAACTCTGTGACCTTGACCTCCAATTCAACAAAAACTTTACTTTCATGTGAAAAGATGAATTTGAACCACTGAGCAATAGTCCAGGGTCTGTATTCACAAAGATTCTCAGAGTCCTCTCAGAGAGCTCCTTTCTTAGCCTACAAATTCTTTGCAAGGACTCCTAGTGGGTGATTCTGTTCACTGTTTAGAGCGACTAAAAATGTCTATCTTAGTGAGGAGGTGTGGTTGACCACGTTGCTAGGTGTGACACTTCTACGAGCTGTGATTGGTTGTTAAAAGAAACAAGAACAAAAACAAATGCAGTCCTAGCACTCAATGGAGAGAAATTAACTGATGATAGAATTTAGACTAGATTCAGAAATTTGTAAATCGTGATGATGACTTTGCAAACTAAATTGTCACACAGCATCAACATGTTTGAACCTTATTTACATGCTCATCATTATTTTGATTTGCTTATTATTATGCTCACTTGCCATGCTGGTCATTTTCATACTGCATCTATTTCATATTAGGGTGTGACACCACATGAGTTTCCAATATTTAACTTTTTTACAATATTCAAATTTTCTGAGACACAGAATTTTGGGGTTTTGTTATCTGTAAGCCATAATCATCAAAATTAAAAGAAACAATGGTTTGAAATATTTCACACTGTGTGTTATCAATCTATATAATATGAGTTTCCCTTTCTGTAATTAGTGACAGGAAATTTCTAACTTTTTTTCTATATTTTAAATTTTTGAGATGTACTTGTAACAGTAACAGGGAAGGAAAGATGATACATAGTTTTCAATATGTTTTACAAATAACAGTGTTAGACTTGATTCTCATGAATTATATTAAAGTATGTAACTCAGATCTAAAGTGTGCTGCTAAATTTAGATCAACTCTGTCTTTCCAACAGCTCCAGCTTCCCTTTTCCTGCCAAAGAAAGGCATCCCCAGATCATGATTGTGCCACCACCTGATTGACAATGAGAATGGTGTTTTTAGACCGCCATAGTTTATTTATAGCTTGAGATATTGTCTTATGTCTTCTTTAACTTCTCCACTACTTCTTCCCTTACCTATCCAGATATGTTCCTGGGTCTTCATTATGATTTTTGTTTGGTAATGTTGTTGAGGACTTCACAGAACAACTGTATTTAGACTGAGATCTATTTACACATAGGTGTACTCTCTTCACTTTTATTAAGTGACTTCTCAACTGCAACGGAAGCCTCTTCTGTTGCAGTTGATTTAACCTGGGGGTTTCTCACAAAAGGGTTAGTTGTAAAAGGAGTATTTTCCAAGGCACTGCACAGGTTTACAGACATCAAGTGGGCGCAGTGTCATAAATTAGACAGTTACCCAATAATCTTTTGGATTTGGAGTTCAAGACTGGTTGCTGGATGGGCAGGATTAAGAACATCTGAGTGACAGCTCAGGTTGAATGGATGTGGTAAAGAGAGACCCTGGGTATATTAGTTGAAGGATGCTGGTGATGGAGCTACTAGATAAGAGGGCAAAGAGAAAACCTGGGAAAAAGAGTTATGGATGTTGTGAGAAAGTGTTTGCAGATGGACAGAGAAAGATGCAGAGGACTTGAAAAACAGCAAGCACAAGTCTTCATAAACCGGCCCCAGTATTGAATTAATTATCGACAGTTTTGATTAAATTACTCATGATTGAAGAAAGCAATCTGAGGAAAATATTTGTGAGCTTCACTAAGTTAAGTGAGGGGATTGAATGCTTTTTAATACCTAATATGAATTTCTATGGAGTCTGTTAGGTCTAGGCCTTTAGCAGTGTTCTGTCTGAGATTTAGAAATTGTGAAGTTCTTTATATGTCTTCTTTGTAGCTTTTCTGTGTTTTTATTGTCTGGTACAAAAATCTTCTTTTTATCCAAAATGTTTTATAGCAGAAGCTGGACTGTTCATTTAAAATAGTGCACATGACATTTTCTGGACAGCAGAGATGGGGACTCAAGTCACACGTTAGTTGCAAAAAAAAAAAAAAAGACTTCAGACTTGACTCAGAATCTACTTGGACTCATGGTCTAGTTCTCACGAACAATTTTTATAATTTGAGTAAATGGCTAAGTTACTATTGTGTAGTCGTGTATTCCTTCTCGGAGATGTTGGGTATTTATGAATACATGCACTTTTATGTAATGGATGCAGATGTTTGAAATAAAGACTCCATTTCAATCCGGTTTTCACTGCTTGTTTTTTTTTTTTTTTTTTAACATGGTAAAATGATTCCAGATTGCTCGCTCGTCTTCCAACTTTTGCAAACATGTTGCTGACATCATCTAAAAATGTAACAAAGAATAGTAAAAGCATGTCAAATTGACTTATTTTTTTTTCATTTATTTATTATGTTTTTGTGCTTTTGGCTACAGTTTCTAGAGCATCCGCCTTTCTTTGGAAAGGTGCCATTATGTGTTGCCACGGGAATTTAGGGTGCTTTATGCATGTGTCAGATCATTTCTGTGAATTATCTGAGGTGGGGTAAAGTCCGACATTCGGGCTGACTTACAGCAGCAGCACTAGACCTTTGAGAGAAACAAAAAGCAGGAAAATTGAGAGAAGGAAGTACCTTACTCCCACTGTTCTGTAATTTTAGCAGCCTCTCTCATTGTTTTCTGACTTATTTCACTGTATTTGATTCTCTTCCAATTTTCCTCTCAACTCTCCCCCCCCAAAAAAATGTTTCAGTGAACTCTCATCTGGACATGGGCAGTACAGGCTCACAAGGAATACACAAACACCCTCGCGTAGTGTTTGTTGTTACATTATGAACTAAGGTTTTGTTATTTGTGTCATGCGATGTGCACATATTGTCAGGATCTGTTGCCTTTTGGACTCTGTGGCTTTGTGTTATTTTGAGTGTTTGGTTGTTTCTTCCCCCCTCGTTCATAGCTCCTTTAGTTACTGTTGTTTTTCTTATGACTTAGTATGATTTTCTCTTTGTTGTCATTGTTACCATTATTATTATGATTGTTCTCTGTTTTCCTTGGGTTCTTTAATTAGTTCTCCATCTGGTTTCTCTGTGTTTTTATTTGTGGTTAGGTATTTGTTTCTTCCCCCTTGCACTCTTCTGCTTATTAGTTTATTTTTCTGTTACTTTTCAGTTATACTGTATTCGGTCTTTGTTTCCTAGTCCTCCCAGTCTGGTTCTCTTTATCTTAATTCTCCAGTCCCTCTTTATAGGTTAGCTTTTGTTATTGTTTACTTTTATTCTTGTCCCCGCTTCCTCTGCCTCATTCACAATTTGTTCTTTCAGTATTGGTTTTTAGTTTCTTTTAGGGTCGGCTCACTATCTTGTCTTTAGTCCTTTTCCTCATTTAGTTCTATTAGGTTCACCTGCTCCCTCTGCCTCCCAGCCTCCTTGTCTCACCTGTTCTTGGTTCCTTTGATTACCTGTCTTTGTTCTCCCTCAGTATATTAGTTGTTTTTGTTTCTTTGTCCTTTGCTGGTTCCTCTGATCACATTACCTGATTTTGCTCAGTATTTGTTACGTTCCTACAGTACAACGCAGAAGTTTTGATTGTACTCATGCCTTGCACCTGCGGTGAGTTCTGCTATGTTTTGCTTGTTCATGATTTGTGAAATAAACTTAAGATCATGATGAAGATGCTGCTGCCAAGCTCTTATTCTGCACTTCAGTCCACCCCAAAACCACAACGTGACACATATTACATTGCCTCTGAGGGCTTTTGTTTCTAAGTGTATGTGAGTGTTCTCTTTGCTTTGCCTTACCAAGACACCATGTGTCAACCATTGAAAGAACCCTGGAAAATAAGAAGAGAAGCTTGATGAAAAAACAATACCTCAAGTTAGATTTTTTTTTTCTTTTCTCTTAAATCATTGAGATATGAAGCTACACTGCAGCAAAAAAAAAGTAAAACTATGACAGTGCCCTGGAGTTCAGACAGAAGTACAACCTAATTAGGAGTCAAAAGTTTGTTTGATCTTTGGCACAAAAAGAGCAGAGTCCTGTTTAATTTTAAGCAGATCTGACATCAATCGGTGCTGGACAGAGAGCAGAGCATTTGCATAAAAGGTAGCCAAACATACTGTGACATGTACATGTCAATCAATGAGAAGACCAATGCTTACATTAGGAATTTTTAGAAAACATTATTTGTATTAGAAACTTCTGACTTCTTATTGGTCAATTTTTTAGTGCCTTGTAAAAGTATTCACACTCCTTGGATTTTTTACACTTAATCGCCATCACAAACTTCACTACATTTTATTGAAATTTGATGTGATAGACCAACACAAAGTAGTGCATACTTTATTTTCTAAATATAATTTACAGCAAACAACTGTGTTTAGAAGTCACCTATTTAGTAAATAGAGACCACCTGTGTGCAATTTGTTCCCAAGGTGGTGATAGCATCATGCTGTGGGACAGAAAGGATGTTCAGAGCTTATTGGGAGATGGAAGGAGCAAAATACTGGGAACTGCTGAAAGATAATTTATTTTAGGCTGCAAGAAAACCTGAGACTGGCGTGGAGGTTTACCTTCCAGCTGGAAAGTGACTTTAAACATACAGCAAATGCCAATTGAGATGTAGAACAAAGGTCCAGTCAAATTCTAGACATGAGTATGTGGCAAGACTTGAAAACTGAGTATCAGTCATATGAATCTGTGTGCTACCTTTTGTTGGTCTGTCACATAAAATCCTAAAATAAATACATTGAAATTTGGGGGTATAATGTGACAAATGTGATTTTTGCAAGGCACAGAATATTCATACCTCCATCAACAGCATACTGACAGAGTGAAGCGTTGTCTGTGTTTATGTGCAAACAGGCAGGAGGAACAGATTGAGGAACACCTGAACTGCATCCGTGATATATCACTATCCTCTCATATTTTTCTTTTAGTCTGTTCTTTAGGCAAAATACTGCTGCTTCAAAGACTGTGTATAGTGCAAAATTACAAACTGGTGAAGAAGTGTTCAAGGCTTAAATAACTGGAAGGAAGCAGCAGGTAACCCCACCCATCACTCTTAAAAAGCCAATACCATTTTAAAACTACAGTTACTAGTAACGAGCGCTTAACCAGCTGACTGCAGGCTAGGTACCTGAGCAGAGAGCCCGACTAATTAACCAGCTTGTGCTATAAGGGATAATATTCTTTAACAAGTATTTTTTTTAAACTACTATTATAGGTGGGCCATGTTTGAGTCCAGACCTCAGAGACCTGTGTGCATGTCTTACCCCACTTCCTGTGTGCCTACTTTGAAAAAATAACAAAAATAAAGGCCACTAGTGCCGCAAAAATAATTATTTTTTTTTGTCTGAGTGTGGAAAGACCATAAGCCAACCTCCGCCTGCTCAAATGTGGTGTTGATGCGTATTGTTGTAGAGTGCATTTAAAAAGAATGACAGATGTGGAAGAGGGTCTGCCATGCCACCACCCAGAACCCTCAATGTCTAAATGCAACTTAGCCTTAGAAGTTGGCGCAAGCACCAGAGGTGAGGTTAATAACATACACTCCCTCTGGATGCCATTGAGCGTGCCCACCCCCAAGGCCCTACATGTGTGTGTCATGAAATTATAACAAGTGAGAGTGTCTAAGTTGTACATTAAAACTGGGACCAACATCCCCAGCCCCCCTCCGGATCCGACTACTAAACAGACAACACTATATAATGATTTAAGAAATATTTTTACAGTGTTTTTAAGTTCAAGATAATTTCAAGAAAAAGACTTAATTTTTGTTAATAGGTCAAAAAAATCTTTTTTTAATACATTTAATTTATAAGGTAAAATATGTTCATGAAACACTATTTTATAAATAATACAGTTTTTAACTGCAATTAAATGTCTTACTTTGTTGCTGCATTTTAAATGTAGGTAAAACCTACAGCACTGAGTTTTTGACCCCAATTTAAACGTAAACCTAATTCTAACAACCGTTTATCAGACCTATCTAATTATAATATCAAAACTAGGACACAGGTTTAAAAGGTAACACATATTCAACTCTCGAAACATCATTGCTGCACACCTTCTGAAGATTACAGTTAGTACCTTGTAAGTGAGATTTTGTACAAATAAAACAGAAAAGCATCATTAATTCCCTTCCTCCTGCTTTAGGCCTGTGAGTTTGGTACATATCTCTTAACAGAGCTACAGTGGGAGGCAGACCTACTTCTTTGTGTTCTCCTCCAAGTGATTCAAGTGGCTGGATGCTCTGCTCTCGGACCTCTGAAACAACAACACCATCATGGGAGGGATAAAAGTACACTGCCATTGTTTGACTATACCCACAGGTATGCTAACAAGGACATCCAGAAACAGACCCCCACATTAGCTAGCATTTCTGGAATGGAAATGAGTCAAAAGCAATTTACACTAATCAATTTGTAAGAAGGTTTTTGCTTTTTATACACGCAGACAAACAAAAAACAAACCACAGATACTCACCAGTTTATTCCAGTCGGCCTGAATGTCTGAGGTCCTATATCTGGAGTTGGGAACAGCATTCAAATATTTCATCTTCTCTGTGTTCCACTGCAGCTCTGACCAGAAACCCTGGAGCCGCTCAGCCTGCCCAGTGACACATGGAAACAAACAAGGTGCAAATAGCAAGGACAAACTAGGGTGAGTATAACTGCTAATTAGCTGCATATAATCAGAAACACAAGCAGATGTAAAATGATTTTACATATGTCCACCATTTATAACACTGATTTAGAATCAAAGTGTGTTATAAGGTGGCTAAAGGACATAGGCTGGCATGAGATTCTTGGTTTCACTGTGGCACAAATATTCAAAACAAAAATGCATAACATGATCTTATTACTTTTACTTAAGACAGAAACAACAACTAATCCAACTGCCTTCAAGACAATACATTGATTATTACAGGTATGATAATGTAATCTTATGATTTTGCCATGTAAACATGAGCAAAAAATATAAAACAACTGTTAAATTTAGGTGTGTTCTATAGCTTATTGTTGTCATGAAGTAGATATTAACTTGTTAATTCGTTGGACTGTCTGCTCAGGTAACTAGCCTGCAGCCAGCTACCTAACAGCCACGCTAACTAGCTAATGCTGTTTTAAAAATGGTTTTAGCTTGATAAGTGGCGCTTCTTTAGTTTCCACATCATCAACGTTTGCATTTTTGGTAATCAGAGACATCTCCTAACAGCCTAATTTGTTTTTCTTACAAGCGAAAGAAAAGTGTAGGACCCTTATTTTAGGCAGTTGACTAGCAGTGGGCAGCAACAGGTGGGGGAGTGGCAGCTCTACATTGCCCTCCATACAGCTAAATAAACAAAATTCCTGCACTTTCTCTGGCATCTAAATCAAATGACTTTAAAATGTTGGCACAGCATGACTTACAACATTAGCGGGTTATGCCTTAGTGTACCTTGATGCTGATCAAGCAGACTATGCCTAACGGGCAATGAAAGCATTGAGCGACAAAACTAAAGAAGAAAATGACATTAAAAAGATTATTTATAATTCCATGAAGGTATTAAAGGTTTTTCAATACCTTCCCTTTAAAATCAGGATCAATATGTAGTTCTGTGGTACAAGAAACACCAGGGACTGCCTCCAAGCATGCTGGGACCTCCTAAAACAGAAACCCAAAACAACACTAAAAGCAAGGCCCAGGAGGTTCCTAAATACACAAATTGTCTTTCTACTCAGCGTAGAATAATCTCCAAGAAATTTAGTTTAACCCCAAACTTTTGCATATTTACCCACCGGGCACCCTGGGCATGGAGCCATAGCACCAATATCAAAAACTGCCACTATTTTCATGTCTATCTGGTAGTTTGCATACTGACATTAGTGTGTGTTGTACCTTTTTTTCATATACAGAGGAATAAGGCAGTACTTTATCCAGGCAGAGAGACTTCTCATAGCTCATTCTGAACAAAGACGCTGCATGACAGAAATACGAATGAATACGCAAATACAGCTAAGAAATGTGCAATCAACAAAAAACTTTGAGCCATATGTACATCTATATATAGACTTAACCACAAATACAAGTAACAAGTAACACCTTTGTATGTCAGTCGTACAGAAACATCTTAACACACAGTTAATTGTTGACTAATAAATACCAATTTATAAAGAATGTATATTCATTGGATAAGATTTTTTTTAAGGTGATTTATATCCTCAGCTTCTTTGCTTTCTGCAAAAACCTACTCATCTATACTCTGTTTTGAACAAGCGGCAAGTCTCCAAGGTCTCAGAAAAAAAAAATCAATTTTCTAACTGCCCTGATTTGTGTGGGCGGCTTGGCACAAGCTAGCGAGGAGAACTTTAAGAGCTAAACAGAGTTGATGAAAGAATTCAGTTTTGTGTAGACAAGATGTAAGCATTGAAGTGGCCACAGATTGAAAGAGGTGGAGAAAAAACAGAAAGACTGAGCGCAGCAAGACAAGGGAAGAATAAATCATAATCAGGAGATTTGCACTGACCTAAAATGAACTCTTGGATCTGATCGAAGGATTCAACGATGTTCATGTTGTCACACAGCCATTCAATAATCTGGAATAAAGCAAACACAAGAAGGTTTACTGTACCAGAACCAAGTCCATTTAATTACTATAACCTTAGTTGATTCTTCACACACTGGTATAGTTTTATTTTATTTTTTGGTGTAAATGTTTTCTATCTTGCAGAGAAATAGATAGCTATCTCAAGCATTTGGGCTTGAGTTAGCTTTTTAAAAAATAAGGTCAGTAGTCAGCAGGAAATCATTATTTATAGGTTGCACATTTAGCATTTTCTATGGTCGTTTTACATGGTAAAAATCACTGCTATGCTGCTCTTAGTTCTTTTAGTCACATACAGTTTAATACTCCGTGCAGTGTGCTGACGTACAGTGGTGAGAACAAGTATTTGATACACTGCTCATTTTGCAGGTTTTCCCACTTGCAAAGCATGTAGAAGTCTTTGATTTTTATCATTGGTACTCTTCAACTGTTAGTGACAGAATCTAAAACACAAATCCTGAAAATCACATTGAGATATTTTTAAGTAATTAGTTTGCATTTTACTGCATAACATAAGTATCTGATCACCTAACAATCAGTAAGAATTCCAGCGCTCAGCCCTCCTATTTCTCCACTGATCACCCGTATTAACTGCACTTGTTTGAACTCATTATCTTTATAAAAGACACTTGTCCACACACTCAATTAAACAAGCTCCAACCTCTCTACAATGGCCAAGATCAGAGAGCTGTGGAAAGACATCAGGGATAAAATAGTAGACCTGCACAAGGCTGGGATGGGCTACAGTAAAATAGCCAAACAGCTTGGTGAGAAGACAACTGTTGGTGCATTATAAGAAAAAGGTCAAAGGTTCGGGATGACGGTCAATCTCCCTCAGTCTTGGGCTGTGTTTGGAGGACTGTGTTTGGAGGAAGAAAAAGGATGAGCACAACCCCAAGAACACCATCCCTACCATGAAGCATGGAGGTGGAAACATCATTCTTTGGGGATGCTTTTCTGCAAAGGGGACAGGACAACTGCATCGTATTGAGGGGAGGATGGATGGAGCCACGCATCAGGAGATTTTAGCCAACAACCTCCTTCTCTTAGTAAGGGAATTGAAGATGAGTCGTGGCTGGGTGTTCCAGTATGACAACAACTAGAAGCACACAGCCAGGGCAATTAAGGAATGGCTCTGTATAAAGCATTTCATAGTCCTGGAGTGGCCTAGCCAGTCTCCAGACTGGCTAGGCCAATCGAAAACCTTTGGAGGGAGCTGAAAGTCAGTAATGACCAGCGACAGCCCCGAAACCTGAAGGATCTGGAGAAGATCTGTATGAAGGAGTGGTCCAAAATCTCTGCTGCAGTGAGTGCAAACCTCTTCAAGAACTACAGTAAAACGTCTGATATCTGGAATTGCAAACAAAGGTTTCTGTACCAAATATTAGGTTTGGTTTTTCAAATACTTATGTCATGCAATAAAATGCTAATTAATTACTTAAAGATCACACAATGTGATTTTCTGGATTTTTGTTTTAGATTCCGTCACTCACAGTTGAAGAGTACCTATGATAAAAAATTTAAGACTTCTACATGCTTTGCAAGTGGGAAAACCAGCAAAATCTGCAATGTATCAAATATGTGTTCTCCCCACTATAACACAATACTTTTTTTCCCAATGTTTTATTTTTGGACCATGCAAAATATGTAAAGTAGACAAATCTATGAAAAGGTTAGATGTACAAAACAAAGTACAAAAGCCAAACAAACGTATTTTTGCCATGTGTCATTTTGAGTTAGATAGCACAGTGTTTCCTTGTAGTTACTATTTCATCTGAACAAAGCAAAGATATGATCAAATACACATAAAAATATGAACACATACACACCTATGAAATCAAATTTCCTCACTTAAAGGCAGTTAGCTCCACTAATTCAGAAAAAGCTGTATGGAGTGTCCCAGTTTTTATTGCTAGGTGCCCTAATGAAGCTGTTGAGTCATATAACCTTTAAAGAAAATCTATTTTTCATCTACAGTGCCTTGCGAAAGTACTCGGCCCCCTTGAACTGGTCAACCTCTTGCCACATTTCAGGCTTCAAACAAAGATATAAAATTCTAATTTTTTGTGAAGAATCAACAACAAATGGGACACAATCGTGAAGTGGAATGAAATGTATTGGATGTGTCAAACTTGTTAAACAAATAAAAAACTGAAAAGTGGGACGTGCAATATTATTTGGCCCCCTTGCGTTAATACTTTGTAGCGCCACCCTTTGCTGCTATTACAGCTGCAAGTTGCTTGGGGTATGTCTCTATCAGTTTTGCACATCGAGAGACTGAAATTCTTGCCCATTCTTCCTTGCAAAACAGCTCTAGCTCAGTGAGGTTGGATGGAGAGCGTTCGTGAACAGCAGTCTTCAGCTCTTTCCACAGATTCTCGATTGGATTCAGGTCTGGACTTTGACTTGGCCATTCCAACACCTGGATACGTTTATTTGTGAACCATTCCATTGTAGATTTGGCTTTATGTTTTGGATCATTGTCTTATTGGAGGATAAATCTCCATCCCAGTCTCAGGTCTCTTGCAGACTCCAACAGGTTTTCTTCCAGAATGGTCCTGTATTTGGCCCCATCCATCTTCCCATCAATTTTGACCATCTTCCCTGTCCCTGCTGATGAAAATCAGGCCCAAACCATGATGCTGCCACCACCATATTTGACAGTGGGGATGGTGTGTTCAGGGTGATGAGCTGTGTTGCTTTTACGCCAAACATATCGTTTTGCATTGTGGCCAAACAGTTCAAATTTGGTTTCATCTGACCAGAGCACCTTCTTCCACATGTTTGGTGTGTCTCCCAGGTGGCTTGTGGCAAACTTTAAACGAGACTTTTTATGGATATCTTTGAGAAATGGCTTTCTTCTTGCCACTCTTCCATAAAGGCCAGATTTGTGCAGTGTATGACTGATTGTTGTCCTATGGACAGACTCTCCCACCTCAGCTATAGATCTCTGCAGTTCATCCAGAGTGATCATGGGCCTCTTGGCTGCATCTCTGATCAGTCTTCTCCTTGTTCGAGATGAAAGTTTAGAGGGACGGCCGGGTCTTGGTAGATTTGCAGAGGTCTTATACTCCTTCCATTTCAATATGATTACTTGCACAGTGCTCCTTGGGATGTTTAAAGCTTGGGAAATCTTTTTGTATCCAAATCCGACTTTAAACTTCTCCACAACAGTATCTCAGACCTGCCTGGTGTGTTCCTTGGTCTTCGTGATGCTCTCTGCGCTTTGAACAGAACCCTGAGACTATCACAGAGCAGGTGCATTTATACGGAGACTTGATTACACACAAGTGGATTCTATTTATCATCATCAGTCATTTGGGACAACATTGGATCATTCAGAGATCCTCACTGAACTTCTGGAGTGAGTTTGCTGCACTGAAAGTAAAGGGGTCGAAAAATATTGCACGCCCCACTTTTCAGTTTTTTATTTGTTAAAAACGTTTGACACATCCAATAAATTTCATTCCACTTCACGATTGTGTCCCACTTGTAAATTCTTCACAAAAAGTTAGAATTTTGTATCTTTATGTTTGAAGCCTGAAATGTGGCAAGAGGTTGACCAGTTCAAGGGGGTGGAGTACTTTCGCAAGGCACTGGAATATCCTATTTTAGCTGTAATACCACAAAAGTCCAAACCAAATATTAAGCCATTAATTTATTTCTTTGACTCTGTCCACTTGTCTTTTCTCACTGGTTTAGTCACAACATCATGTAATGTTTATGCTTCTCCTGCCTTTCTTTCGCTAACTCAAGGCTGACACCTACAGCATATATCCAGAAGTGCAGAAAAACCGAGGTTTTGTTTGTATCTACAAACTATTCCTGTGAAATCAATTTTCCTAGAGAAGATATGCCTGAAAGTCACCTAAGAGTGCGTGATTTTCACTATTTTTGCTTTGTTGCCTCAAGGAGAGAACATTGATTGTATGTTTTTCAAAACCCAGCAACAATCAATAGCTTTGTTTCTTTTGATTTTATGCTCCACAGATAATATTGAAATGCATTGCCAAATGCAAGTGTGAGCTCTATGCCTATGGACTTTAAAGGTCAATATCTTTGTCCACACGCATACTGTTTGTATCTGCACCTTCAGCTCCAGTTTCAGGTCATCTCCCATGAAAACCAGGAGGCAGTGCAGGGCAGCCAAGCGAAGAGGGTCCGTCCTACTGCTGGGACACCTTAGGCAAAGGTGAAAAACAAGAAATGTGCCCTTAAAATATAAGTGGATGCAGAAGGAGAGACTAATAGTTGATATTATGACACTATTTAGTTAATGTGTATGGCCTTTTAACACACAAAACAGCAAACAATTATTTGTCAAGTAGGAAAATATAATATAAAATATAATATCTGGTTTTTAAGACTAAATAGTGTGGGATGTAAAAGTATTGTGTGATACCCAAATACGAAGTCCTATGCAAACAACTGCCAAGTCACAGACCATACCATCCATACCACTTAAATGTTCACCTTCTAGCAGGACAACAAATGGCCTAGTCAAAGTCCATGCCTAAATCTAATTGAGAATGTGGGGCAAGATTGAAAATTGACACTCTCCAGCCAATCTGATGGAGTTTGAGCTATTCTGTGACATTTTAAGCAAGCAGTTGTATCATGACAGAATGTGTAAACCCATAAGTGGTATGAATAATTTTAAAAAGTATTACTTTTTCAGTAAAGCAGGAAACTGAATGAAATATTGTCTCAGAGATAAACAGAGGAAAGACACCAATGCATCTCTATTGAGTTAGATTGCTCCTTTCAAGCTGTCGGCTTCTAAACTAAATAGAATTTATTCTGAAAGTGTGTACGCACAAAAATAACTTGACCCTTTATTTTCACCTGGTTCTTGTCTAGCAATGTTCCTCCAGATCTACACTCTCATATTTCTTGTCTATTTATATTTAAGGCACCTAAATCACAAAGGTTTTACATTGCACTCACCCAGGACTTGCATCTGATCTCAGTATCTGCAGCAGGTAAGCAGGGCTAAGTTCAGCGATGTGAATAGACCCACGTGCCAGCTCCAAAAGACAAACACTGGTTTCATCTTCTTTGTGCATCACTGTGAGGGCATCCGACTGAGACTGCATGCCTAGGTTGACATCTTGACCTTAAAAGTGTTGAAATAGACAGAAACAGACTTACAAACACAACTTTCCGTGCAGCCACTAATTGGCTCTGAATTGTGAGTTACCAGTTAGAAAAAGAGAGTGACAGAGCATCTCATGCTGCCTGGTGTTGATGCAGTGGAGGAAATAACCCTGCAGATACACCAGGATGTAGTACCCTGCATGTAAAAGGTAACAAAGCATAAAGTTAGGGTACATGTTTGTAGTCTTTCTGAATTGTATTTGATTCACCAAAACAAGATAGCCCATAATTATGTCCTTTTCCTTCCACAGTCAAAGACACAAACTTATAAGTGTTCTGGTGTTTGCTTGTGTGCAGAGACCTATGGGGATGAAGAGCGGATGAAGTTGGTGTAAATTCAGCGACGGCTTGTCGTTTCCAAGATACACTCTGAACCTCTTGCTACAATCTGCAGGAAGTGAGAGGAGCCAAATGATCCCAAATGCTCAGGATTAAATAACTCCAGGAAGCAGTAATATACAGCGAAAGGAGCAAAGAGGTAAGGCCCTGCTCACCTTTGTGAACTAAAACCACTGTGTATGTCAGTTCCTGTTTGTCTTTTAGCAGCTGGCTATAGCAAACACACATGCTTCCTAAAAAGTCAAACCAAAAGAAAGAGTTGTTATAAGTCACAGATTATAAATACACATAATTCATCAACTGTTGTTAAAAGGAGCAAAAGGGAGAATGCGAAGCATCTGATTTAGATTCTAAAAGGCAAACAACTAACAGCTAAATGCATGCATCATATAATAATTTAACAAGATATTTCTCAGTTTTGTTTCCATAAAAAATATTCTTTTTTTCATGAAAATAACCATAAAAATGCCAGAAATAAGATAAATCCCCATGAACAAATTATTATTTTGAGTGATAAGGCACACTTTTATAGGGGAGGGTAAAATACAGTAAGTGTTGTAAAATACAAAATGAGTTTGGAAAAGTATTTGTATATCCAGATTTTATCCTCTATTATGTCTATCATGTCATCTAAACATTTTATCCATGCATCCATCCATCCATCTTTCCATGTGCCCATTAATCTTTCGGTCCTTCCGGTCTCAGGGTTTGCAAGTAATATATTTAAAGCCTGACCACCTTAGATATATCTGCCATTATTTTATTATGTGGAATTATAACAAGGAAATATTTTTAAGAATCCTACACTCTAGACTGTAGACATTTCTTTATTTCTCTATTTTCTGTCTTTAATTGCACTTGACCAACTTCTAAAAATGTTTTGTTTTCTTTAAGATGAAAGGATGGACCACTTGGGTGAGGTTATAACTGAGTTAGTCTTGTTAAATACATAGAGGGTAACCCAACACTTTTCTGTGTTACATTAATCAAAAGTGTGAATTGTTCCTTCAAAACATTTCAATTCCTCACTCAAAAGTTACATTTTAAGTCTGAACATTAGACACAAATTACATAAATTAGACAAATGAGAGAGAATATTTACTTATTTATTATAAATATGTTCAATAGAATAAAATGTAATACTTGATCCTTATCCACAATGAATAAAAGATCAAGGTGTATGTATTCTTGCTCTAATGGTCTAATATAGTCCTTTCATCTTGTTTTTTTCTGGAGCAAAGCCCTTGTGTTCATTTATGAATACCTCATTTAAAATAAGCTCTTGCTCTGATTTTTAACCCAGTGGAAGATCAATAATATTATAAATTAAATGTGAAGATTTTCCGATTATCTGTGGTCAAATTTACAGTCTTGTTTATTTGTGCACATGCAGTGGCTTGAAAAATGATTCGTACCCATTGGACTTATTTACATTTGGTCATGTCACAAACAATCTTCAGTTCTGTTGGGATTTTATGTGATACACCAACACAAAGTAATGCATAATTGTGAAGTGGAACGAAAACGATTCATGTTTGTTTAAATAAAATACAGGTCCTTCTCAAAATATTAGCATATTGTGATAAAGTTAATTATTTTCCATAATGTCATGATGAAAATTTAACATTCATATATTTTAGATTCATTGCACACTAACTGAAATATTTCAGGTCTTTTATTGTCTTAAAACGGATGATTTTGGCATACAGCTCATGAAAACCCAAAATTCCTGTCTCACAAAATTAGCATATCATTAAAAGGGTCTCTAAACGAGCTATGAACCTAATCATCTGAATCAACGAGTTAACTCTAAACACCTGCAAAAGATTCCTGAGGCCTTTAAAACTCCCAGCCTGGTTCATCACTCAAAACCCCAATCATGGGTAAGAATGCCGACCTGACTGCTGTCCAGAAGGCCACTATTGACACCCTCAAGCAAGAGGGTAAGACACAGAAAGACATTTCTGAACGAATAGGCTGTTCCCAGAGTGCTGTATCAAGGCACCTCAGTGGGAAGTCTGTGGGAAGGAAAAAGTGTGGCAGAAAACGCTGCACAACGAGAAGAGGTGACCGGACCCTGAGGAAGATTGTGGAGAAGGGCCGATTCCAGACCTTGGGGGACCTGCGGAAGCAGTGGACTGAGTCTGGAGTAGAAACATCCAGAGCCACCGTGCACAGGCATGTGCAGGAAATGGGCTACAGGTGCCGCATTCCCCAGGTCAAGCCACTTTTGAACCAGAAACAGCGGCAGAAGCGCCTGACATTGGCTACAGAGAAGCAGCACTGGACTGTTGCTCAGTGGTCCAAAGTACTTTTTTCGGATGAAAGCAAATTCTGCATGTCATTCGGAAATCAAGGTGCCAGAGTCTGGAGGAAGACTGGGGAGAAGGAAATGCCAAAATGCCAGAAGTCCAGTGTCAAGTACCCACAGTCAGTGATGGTCTGGGGTGCCGTGTCAGCTGCTGGTGTTGGTCCACTGTGTTTTATCAAGGGCAGGGTCAATGCAGCTAGCTATCAGGAGATTTTGGAGCACTTCATGCTTCCATCTGCTGAAAAGCTTTATGGAGATGAAGATTTCATTTTTCAGCACGACCTGGCAGCTGCTCACAGTGCCAAAACCACTGGTAAATGGTTTACTGACCATGGTATCACTGTGCTCAATTGGTCTGCCAACTCTCCTGACCTTAGAGAATCTGTGGGATATTTTGAAGAGAACGTTGAGAGACTCAAGACCCAACACTCTGGATGAGCTAAAGGCTGCTATCGAAGCATCCTGGGCCTCCATAAGACCTCAGCAGTGCCACAGGCTGATTGCCTCCATGCCACGCCGCATTGAAGCAGTCATTTCTGCAAAAAGATTCCCGACCAAGTATTGAGTGCATAACTGTACATGATTATTTGAAGGTTGATGTTTTTTGTATTAAAAACACTTTTCTTTTATTGGTTGGATGAAATATGCTAATTTTGTGAGATAGAAATTTTGGGTTTTCATGAGCTGTATGCCAAAATCATCCGTATTAAGACAATAAAAGACCTGAAATATTTCAGTTAGTGTGCAATGAATCTAAAATATATGAATGTTAAATTTTCATCATGACATTATGGAAAATAATGAACTTTATCACAATATGCTAATATTTTGAGAAGGACCTGTATACCCTAAATAAGGAAAGTGTGGCATTGGTACGAAACGCCAGTGAGTTAATAGGTTGTCGAACCAACTCTGACAATAACTACAGCTGCAAGTCTTTAGGTGTATATCTCTATCTACTTTGTACATCTATGTTGTGGTGAAATAGCTCAAACTGAGTCCGATTGGGTGGAGAATGACTGTAAATCTCAGTTTACAATTCTTGCCACATATTATTAATTGGATAATGTGGTTATTAAGACAGTGTCTCGCCCACGGCCAAAATTGAATAGATTAAAAATTATCTAAAAGGAGGAAACCATGAAAATCTAAACATTAACACAACTCAGACTGAAAAGAAAAATAAAACAAATATGGCTTATTGAACATGAGATCTCTTTCTTCAAATACTTTGTAAGTTAATGACTTAATTTGTGACAATCAGATTGATTTATTCTGTCTCACAGAAACCTGGCTGCAGCAAGAGGATTATGTTACTATAAACGAGTCAACACCTTCCAATTATTTAAATTTTCACATCCCACAAAATACTGGGCGAGGAGGAGGAGTAGCAACCATCTTTAAGTCCAATTTATTGATTAGTCCCAGACCAATAATTAGCTACAACTCTTTTAAATATTTAACCTTTGGTTTTCCTCATTCAAATTGCGAAGAACTAAAACCATTTTGGTTTGTTGTTTTGTACCGTTCACCAGGCCCTTTTCTCAGTTTTTAGATCAGTTTTCAGACGTCTTATCAGATTTAGTGTTAAAAACAGATAAGGTGGGCGTGGCGCTGATGGTGTAGGGGTGAAAGCGCGCGACCATATGCAGAGGCTATAGTCCTCGCAGAGGCTATAGTCCTCGAAGCGGCTGTCCCGGGTTCGAGTCCCGGACCTGGCGACATTTGCCGAATGTCTCCCCCTCTCTCTACCCCTCTTTCCTTTCTGCCTACTGTCAAAGGAAAAATACAAAATAAAGGCCACTAGTGCTGAAAACATATCTTAAAAAAACAGATAAGATCATTATAGTGGGGGATTTTAACATTCATGTTGACACTGAAAGTGATAGCCTAAGTATAGCCTTTAATGCTATCTTAGACTCAATTGGCTTTGCTCAAAACATTAGCAAACTTACCCACCGTTGTCTTCATTCTCTGGACCTTGTGCTGACATATGGCATTGAGTGTAAACAAATAACAACATTTCCTCATAACCCTGCCCTGTCTGACAATTTTTAAAACCCTTTGAAATGAATTTATTTGAGTACTCCACACCGGAAAGAAAATTTCATTAAAGTAGATCATTATGCTGTAACAACCCTTAAAGAATCTGTTCCATTTTTTATTTCCTTCTTTCACCTCACTCATGTCGCTACATACATGCAGTATGAGGGATTGCTGCAAAGTCAGTGCAAGCGACTGCCCATTGTTGCTACATGCTCATCCAGAAGAAGTGAATGCTCCAAGTCACTGACTCAATGCAATCTGCTAGGTTTAGAAAAAGGTGATAGAAAAACTTTTAACCAATTTGAACAATAAACTGAATCTGACTGCACCCTTTTGATAGTTAGGATTCATTGGAATGTATGTACTTGACTTGAACTCCATATGATTCTATTGAATCAACTTTGTAAAGTGCCCTGAGATGACATGTTGTGAATTGGCGCTAAATAAATAAAACAGAATTGAAAATTTACTTGAATTGGATTCAGGCCTGGACTCTGACTACGTTATTGTAACATATGAATATGCTTCGATCTAAACCAGGGGGTTCACTCTACAATCCTCGAAGGCTGCTGTACAGCAACATCCATGGTCCATAGCACTTGAATCACAAGACAGAATTAACCCTTCCACATGCAGTCAACAGTCCTGCTAATAACCTAAATATTTGATTCAGTTAAGCTGAAGCAGATACAGATCTAAAATTTGCAGGACAGTGTCCCCCGAGGACTGGATTTAAAGACCTTAAATCTAAACTATTCTGTTGTAGCTGTTGCTGTATATTTAGGGTTGGTATCCTTCTGAAAGGTAACCCTCTACATCAGTCTCAAGTCCATTAGAACAGACTTTTTTCCAAGATTGCCCTGTATTTAGCTCTATCCATCTCTCTATTAGCTCTGACCGGGCTTCCATGCCCCTGCTGAAGAAAGGCCTGCCCACAGCATGACGGTGCCATTGCAGGCAAGGTGTACTCATGATGTAAAAGGAGCACCTTCTTCCATATGTTTGCTATTGGCCAAATTTGGAAAACTATATTTTATTTTCCTTCCACTTCACAATTATTTGTTTTTATTTGATTTTTTTTTTACGCAGAGGTTTGTGGTTGTTACGTGACAAAACTTGGAAAAGTTCAAGTTTTGGAAGAGTGCTGTATTGGAACCCATCACATTGTGCTGTGATTCAGCTGTATTGGGAACTTACTTTCTTGTTTTCATAGAGAAGCATAAAGCACAGAAACACAAAATGTTATACATGTATTCTTCCTAAAGAAACAATATATGTGAACAGAGGTGTGAGGTGTGAATATGTTACCAAGTCGGTTTGTGAACACCCGCATTCTAACAAGCTCCTGCTCAGGTTTTTCAACATGATAGTGGTCAAAACCAAGACTTACAAATCTGTTGGACATACATGCGCACAAACACACACACACACACACACACACACACACACACACACACATATATATATATATAAAGGCAGCATTCAAGGTCAATATTAAATACAGATTGGTTTTGCATGGCGTAAACAATGGTTCACTTACCTGACTGCGCGGAAAGCATTGGCAGGCAACTCTAAAACAAGCTCCAACTGTAGTATAAACAGTACATCATTAGAATAAAATAAGTGAATGTTTTGCACAGTGATCAATAACACAAACAACACAGATTTTGATTGTTTTTAACGCTAAATGATGGCCTACCACAGTATCACAGCTATGGTTTTGGTAGAACTGAACACATCTCAGCAGGAACCTGTCCTATAAATCATATTTTTGTGTTATTTACAGCTATAATAATCAGAAGGAAGATGACTCAGGCTCATGTATTTGTATGCAACACCTTGCGTGTGAGATAGTAGAGCCTTTGTGTGTGTCCATCCCACTGGACCCAGCAGAAATCCTCTATGATCCTCTCCACCGCTCTGGACAAACGCTCGGGATTTGAGATCACCTGGTTCACACAAACATTCGTAATCAGCCTCGCAGTTGCAGTGAATTCTTAATGTGAAATTTCCTCTAGAGGACAACATGCTCACAATACAGCAGCTCAGGTTGAAGCAGTGTATTCTTTGCTTTTGTAAATGCTTTACAACAATTTTCATTTTTAACTCTTTGGAGATCAGTGTGCCGTCTTACTTGCACCAAACTCCACGCAATTTATCAGTCAGAACTTCCTGAATGCAAATTGACTGACCTGACCACAAACACTTTATTTACAAAAGAAGCAGTGAGAAATCTATAACTTACCACTCTATAGCCTTCCTGTTTGCTCAGAAGCACATGGTATAGATCCACATCTGAAACATCAGTAATTCAATCATTAAATCAGTTTTTTTCTCATTTTCGGTCTGGTTTCATCATATTGCTTGAAACAAGTTATTAAATATACACTGCAAACAGAAAAGGATTCAAAGACTGACATCCATCTTCAGTGAACAGCAGCAGATGGCTCTCCAGCGCTGACTTCCACTCAGTTTCTTGATGGAGGAACTACAACAAACATGATGCAGATTACATGGAGCCAGCATATGGCACACATTAATATTAATTAAATAAGCACTTTAGAACATACACTTTTCACCTACTGATGTGGCTTTTAAAAAAAAGAGTTTAAACTTTTGGATTAGAGTAGAATGCTGCTGCTTTTCTACATTTTGTTGAACATTTTGCTCATATTTCATAGATGCTATTTTTACATAATACCAGTTAAATAATAAATATGTTTATAAATTCAGTTGACAAATAGGAGCTCAGAATCAAAAATAATGTCAAAAAGGGACTCTGTTCATCCATCCATCCATCCATCCTTCCATTTCTCCTGCCTTCCTACCTTGGTTCTATCCTCCCTTCTTTCCATCTATCCAACCTGAGGCTTTTTCAGGTTCCATATTTAAAGCCTGACCACTGGAGAAATATCTGCCATTAATGTATTTGGAGTTTTTATAATGATATTTTAAAAAGGGGCCAAAAGGACTCAGAAGAATGGAACCCTATATATGAGCAAGGTTAGGTGTGTAGCTATTTTATTTCACCCCCTTACTGACTTATGAAGATCAACACACATCTGCCTTTCTTGAATTGAATATGTTCTTGTCTTTCCTCTTTTGAAGAGTGGATAAAACAAATTGGCCTGTGGGTCATGTCACGTTTATACTCCAGGGAAACTGTCATAAATGAATTATTATTTGAAGGTTTCTACACACTCTGATCCATGTACAAAAAATAAGTCAAAAATCAATTACAAAAAAGCAACCACAAAAATCCATTTGTTTTATGAGACATTTTTAGGGGTGCAAATATGGATTTAAAATAGTCTTTTAGAAAAAAAAAACCTCAGTCATCTACAATATCTAAATAATATTCTTTTTAGATTAAATGTAAGAAAATATAACCCTCAGTTACATCCTTGAGACTCCAACTTCATTTAAATGTTCTGTAAATGTTTTTTGTATGGTTAACTCCTAAATGTGTCATTTAGGCAGTAGCCAGTGTATTTTTGACTAATTCCGAATTATGATCTACTTTCTTTAAAACCGATTTACCTTTACATTCAGTGAAAAGTCGACATGTCTCAGTGCATGTTTTATGCAATCATTTTTAGTTTTCTTTCATTATTCACCTAGGAAATAATAAAATGCCTCCGTCATATTGGCAAAAAAGCCTCAGCCTTGTCCATTGTCTCATATTCTGAGATCACAGACCTTAAGTTTACCAAGTATCCCTACTTTGCATTAATTACCTGCAGCCATTTAAGGTTTTTGTTTATCCTGAAACCCTCTCATGCAATAAATATCCAAGGATGCTTCTTTGCATATTTGGTTTTAGCATCCTAATGCTCAGAGAGGTTAATGTAATTTTAAAGATGACTCAAATGTTGCCATTTGCCATGCAAAGATTTAATCTCCTAATTAATCAGATATGCTGATTGGATAATCTACATCCTAAATCAGTTTTACTTCAAATGGCGAAAAAAAAGTTCCATGCGATATGTGTTAAACATGCAGCAGAAAAAAAACACGTGATAATAAGATTCATATAAATCAACTTAAAATCATGAAAGAAATCGGACGTCAGGCTAAAATGTCTTTGAGATCATTTGAAAAAATAATACCTTGTGTATCTTTTCCAAACATGATTACCATATTTATGCAACCAATATCAAAGAATATGGTTACTTTTCAACAAAACAAAAATGTAAATGATGAAGGATCAAAAGAAATGTGATGGTTGGGGTTGTAAAGCTTTGCTCCGTTTTACTGAAAACTCTCCAACTCCAACATTGCATTTAAATGGTGGATAAAAACTACTCATAACTGAGAAAGGAGATTGAGAAGTATAAAACAAAGCAAAAGACTGCCAACTAGTGGTCAGTAAACCTGTTATACACAGATGCAATGCCTTGGAAAAGTTTACCATTGAACCTTTTCACAGTTTGTCACATTACATCCACAAACCTCTATGTATTTTCTTGGGCTTTTACATGATAGACAGGTCAGCTTTTTAGAGTTCAAGATGGTTAGTTGTCTTAAGGACAGATTGTTCCATCTTAACTGTGGATCTCTGCAGCTCCTCCAGAGTTACCATGGGCTGCTTCTCTGATTAATCCTTGCCTGACCAGGGGTCTGCAATGTGTATCTCTGGAGTTGCATGTGCCCCTTCACAGTGGCTCTGTTTTCATACAATATCTGCATAGAATTTCTATACCAGAATCACAGTAATTGTACATGAAATGTTGTTTTTTTTTGTTCCTGTTTGGCCATTTTTCTGTCTTTTGACCACAAACTACATGCTTTTTTCTTCCTTTTTCATAAATATGAAACCCTGCATTCAAAGAAGTGTAAATATTTTGTTGTTATAAAGCCTTCATATTTCTCTTTGTTCTAAAATGTCAAATAGAAATCACACCATGGGCAGTTTTACCACTAAAGAAAGTACATGTTTATATATTTATTAAACTCCATAAGGTATATACAGGGGTTGGACAATGAAACTGAAACACCTGGTTTTAGACCACAATAATTTATTAGTATGGTGTAGGGCCTCCTTTTGCGGCCAATACAGCGTCAGTTCGTCTTGGGAATGACATATACAAGTCCTGCACAGTGGTCAGAGGGATTTTAAGCCATTCTTCTTGCAGGATAGTGGCCAGGTCACTACGTGATACTGGTGGAGGAACACGTTTCCTGACTCGCTCCTCCAAAACACCCCAAAGTGGCTCAATAATATTTAGATCTGGTGACTGTGCAGGCCATGGGAGATGTTCAACTTCACTTTCATGTTCATCAAACCAATCTTTCACCAGTCTTGCTGTGTGTATTGGTGCATTGTCATCCTGATACACCGCTCTGCCTTCAGGATACAATGCTTGAACCATTGGATGCACATGGTCCTCAAGAATGGTTCGGTAGACCTTGGCAGTGACGCACCCATCTAGCACAAGTATTGGGCCAAGGGAATGCCATGATATGGCAGCCCAAACCATCACTGATCCACCCCCATGCTTCACTCTGGGCATGCAACAGTCTGGGTGGTACGCTTCTTTGGGGCTTCTCCACACCGTAACTCTCCCGGATGTGGGGAAAACAGTAAAGGTGGACTCATCAGAGAACAATACATGTTTCACATTGTCCACAGCCCAAGATTTGCGCTCCTTGCATCATTGAAACCGATGTTTGGCATTGGCATGACTCACCAAAGGTTTGGCTATAGCAGCCCGGCCGTGTATATTGACACTGTGGAGCTCCCGACGGACAGTTCTGGTGGAAACAGGAGAGTTGAGGTGCACATTTAATTCTGCCGTGATTTGGGCAGCCGTGATTTTATGTTTTTTGGATACAATCCGGGTTAGCACCAGAACATCCCTTTCCTCTTGCGTCCACAGTTAATCCTGTTGGATGTGGTCCGTCCTTCTTGGTGGTATGCTGACATTACCCTGGATACCGTGGCTCTTGATACATCACAAAGACTTGCTGTCTTGGTCACAGATGCGCCAGCAAGACGTGCACCAACAATTTGTCCTCTTTTGAACTCTGGTAATGTTGTGTGCATTTCAATATTTTGAGCAAAACTGTGCTCTTACCCTGCTAATTGAACCTTCACACTCTGCTCTTACTGGTGCAATGTGCAATCAATGAAGACTGACTACCAAGCTGGTCCAATTTAGCCATGAAACCTCCCACACTAAAATGACAGGTGTTTCAGTTTCATTGTCCAACCTCTGTATATTAAAGTTCAAGTAGATTTTGCAGTTCTATGCAAATTTGCATGTGTCCCCTTTTCCTTCCACATAACGATTATGTACTTCTAATAGAATGAGGTTTGTGTTTATAACCTGACAAAATGTGAAAAGGTTAACTATGGTAACTATGGATGAACCTAAATTTAGGATGAGAAAACAGCTCACAAATTTATACACTACCTGGACTTTGACTCTGCAGTCCACTGCCTTGAGGACTTTGGTGTTGTTTATAGGGTGGATCTCGATCAGCAGAGTCAGACACCTTGATACTAGTAAGACAAGCATGATGGGAAAAAAGATTATATAAAAAAAATACATTTTATCTATAAAGGTTTTAAATTATTTAATAGGCTGAAATAAAACAAAAAATGTTGGATGTTACTTGGTTTGAGGCGCTGCTGTGCACTGGTGTTTTGCACCAAGCTGACAGCTGCAAGTATGAAAGAAAAAGCCATGATGCAGAAACCACTGTAGTAACACTAAATCAGTATTCACTAACTACACTTTGGCACAGCTGCAGAGAATATGCAAGCTGCAACCCTGGTTTTATACGTTTCCCCCTTTATAAAATCATAAAGCTTTATACGTATCTGAGCGACTCTCCATACACACACATTTAAACCTGATTTGAGCTCAACAGTCAAGTTCACTGAATCAAATTTCTTTCTGTTAGATCTTTATTTATACATGACAGAAGCCCACCTAATAACGTCTCCTCTTTGTTCAGAGAGCAGCTGCTGACACACACCTGTTTGTCGAATGTGTAGAGGAGCTGACAGGGCGAAATACACAGGATTGGGTGTGCAAGTATGCAGCCATGAAATAAAAGTGAAAATCTGGAGCACTAAAGGAGAACTGTGTACACACAAACTGAGTACCTTGTTCTGTTTGGTGTAGGGGTCATATTTCCCTATCCTGGTGGTGCCTGTTGCTCCCTTTCAAGAACAGAAAAGGACTTTATTAGAAGATTGCCACTCACTCATGGTTTAAAGGAAACTGCACCCTCTTTTAACTCTATGATCAACTAAGTCCACCCTTGTTTTTTCTAAAGAATTTAGGGCCTAAGTAGCATCCTGTCGTTTACCTAGCGATGGGTAAGTGTGACCACCTTTTTAAAAGCAGAGTTCTGGCATTTTGTTCAAAGCTAATGAGCAGTGTTAGTTTTCTGCCACACAGTGTTTTGCCTGTATGCTAAAAAGGTATATTTTGTATTATCTGACCAGACATATGTTGGCCTGTTGACTTTGTTTCAACAATGGCTTCCTTCCTGCCGTTCTTCCATAAAGGCCAGACTTATAAAATGTATTAATTCATAACTTTTCAATGAGGAAAAATATTAAATAAGAATGGCGTTTTGGAAGGATTGCCAAGAGAATACTTCGTCTCTCTAAAAAGAACATGATGATACAATGAAACCTTTTCCTAAGGACACAAGAGAACAAAGCAGAGATGTTTGGTCTATATTACACAAAGCCATAATTCACAAAATCTGATTAATAATTCCTCACCGTTTGAAAGAATGTTCATTGAAGGCCTAAACTTCTACTTCTATAACTTCCTTTGGCACCTAATGATGCTGGTTTACTAACACCAGCTTGAACAGAAACAAGCAAAAACTCAATTTATATTTATTTTAATTTAATTTTTCCCTGTGTTACAGCTGGCAACATTTTTGTTCACATTTCTTTTTGTGAAAAATGCATAGTTCCTGCTGCTGCTTTTGTTGAGTTAATTTGCTTCATCTTCAGGTATCACAAGATATACATCAGTCCAAGCAGCCCCCAACTTCCTAGCTCTATTTTTCTGTTAGGATATGAGCTAAATGGGATGTAAGACATTACTGACATGACTTCAACTTAGATCTTTAATAAAATAAAACGCCTGCTTTAAATACTAAAGTACACTCTGACTTTGACGCTTAAAAGACCTGACAGTCCTCCACACTGTTCAACCTCCTGGAGTCACACATTCTTCAGGGAGGACTATCATTAAACATTCATACCTAGCAGCAAAAGAGAAGCTTTTAGTTTCCAATTCTAGAAACGATCCCAAAAATGCCGAAATATGTCAAGCCAATTCACTGCAGAATAAAAGACGGTTTCTTTTTTCAATTTGAGAGCACCCACATGAGGATGGAGTGGAGACACGTTAGGAAGCCTTGTGTTTTAGTGTTTATCTCATAAATATGTCTGCAATTGAAAATAATGATTTCTCATAAACCCTACGTTTAATTATACATTGTATTGCACACGTCAAATGACAAATACCATCATTATAAGACACTACTACATGTCTTACGTTATTGTCTAAAAACCAACTTTATCCCAGTAATCAAGCAAAACTGTTGCTGTACTATCCTCGAACATGGAAAGAAAAAGCATTTTGTTTTGCGGCAACATACAGTGGACTTTATGTAGAATATCAGAGCACTCACACATGGTGATTGACAGACAGTTTACCTTCCAGGAGTAAAGTACGCTGCCATCTCTTTCGGTGTTCAGGATACGAGTGTCCACATCTTCAGAGTATTCTGGTGGTACAGCATCATCATAATACAATGCAAAAACTTACTGCCCCCTTTAACTTTTTTACATTTTGTCGAGTTTCAAGACTTGCAACAGATTCTCAGTTGGATTTAGGGTTGGACTATGACTTGTCCATTCTAAAACATGAATATGTTTTAATCTAAACCCTTATTGCAGCTATGGCTGTATGGTTAAGGGCTGTTCACCTGACTGATCCTCCACCCTGATCTCAAGTTATTTGCCTCTATCAGATTTTCTTTTAGAATCACTTCTATTTAGCTCCCTTCATCTTCTGAACAGCTTCCCTATCCCCACAGCATGATGCTGCTGCCACCATGTTTCACCATTTCAATTTATCCTCATCCTGTCTGGTGTCTTCCAAGATGCTGTTTGTTCACTAAAGTTCTCTAACAAACCTCTGAGGCCTTCACGGAGCAGCTGGCTACATGGGTGGACTGTAAAGGTGACTGAATACAGATGCATGCCACACTTTTCAGACTTTTCTTTGAAAACAATTCAGAGAGAGTTTATGATTTTCCTTCCTCTTCACAATTATGCAAAGCTTCGCAATGGTCTGTTACATGAAATCTAATAGGCTACAATACTATTTGAGTGGCACCTTTAGAACTACTGAGTAAAAATCTGTATATTCTTCTCATTGTATATAATTGAAAACTTGTTAAGATCAAATAAAGTAAAAGAAAATCTATGTTTACATGTTTTGTAATATTTCTAAGCCTTGTTTATAACGTTTCCTCTTCATAAGAAGGCAAATAGCCCCACCTGCTGTTTTTTATATGCAGTGTTAGGGAACACAAACAAATCACAGCTACTCTGATTTTTTTTCTAGCTGATACAAGTGAACCTTTAATGAATAGCTGAGTAATAATTGTGAAACGTACATTATGTATATTATTTTAACAAACTATCAATAGGAACACCTGAACATCTCACCTTTCACCCTGCAGACCGACGCCTCTTTCCTAAGGATATCAAACACCACATCTCTCTGCAGGTCAAACTGTTGCTTCAGCTTTAACATGTCCTTTCTCTCCTTTGTTTTTCTGCAGTATCAAATCCGTCCGCAGAAAACAGTTTCCTTCTTAAACCCAGGCGACACTTTACATCTGGTCTCCTCTCCCCACCCTTCACATCATGTGACCGAAAGGGCTTTTTATGCTTACTTTGCGAACAGGCAAAATTACGGATACACTTCCTCTTTACTTGTCAAACTTGTTTTTTATTGACATGCGGAAACAGCACGCTGCTCCAGAGTTAACCACGCCCTCCTCCGGGATCATGGAGCGAAGAGGATCGCTACCATTGGCCGAGGAAGGCGTCCTTCCAGCGGAATGGAATGTCTCACCGTCCCGGTGCCACTGTGGTTCACTCTGCCAGCACATCGCGGGAGTGTGTCATCTCTTGAACCCAAGAAAAGCAGAAAATAAAAAGGATATCCTTTTAGCATTCCCCACACATGAAGAACCAATAAAAGCCTCGGTAATAACTCCATAACTTAGGAATAGGTCGGTCTGCATTGAAAAAAAGAGAAGAGATAAGACGTTTGAACAGAAAAACAAATAAAAGCATGTGAACCATACACTTGTACTGAAGCAAAGGTCCATCGGTTCTATTTTTTAAGCATTTTTAATTGTTGAAAAACGAATAATAATAAGAAGAAGAAGCAAATTTTATTTATATAGGTAAGCTACATTTTTACCAGTATTTATTTATTTATACGGGGAAAGCTCCTTTAAACATGAGGTCTCATTTTCAATCTCAAACTGTTCTTATGAAAAACAACATCTTAGAAACGACTATAATCAGCACAGCTCATAAAATAAATAACAGAAAAATACAACTGAAAATAAAAGAAAAGATCTTTGATCGATCGTGACAAAGAGGGGAGACAGCACAGATTTATATGAAAACATATTTAATTCAAGAAATATCATTAAATCAGATTAATCGTAATGGTATGATATGAAACCAACAGTCATGTACGTCGTGAATGGATGAGGAAGATGTGAGCAAATACCAGTAAACAAAGACTAGGATAACTAAAACCTGCCGGAGTTGTCCCTGGGATTCAACGACAACAACGATAATAATAATAATAATAAAGCATTAGTCCCAAGGAAGACCACAGAGCAGCCCTGGAATTGACTGAAGTAGGTGATGTTTGTTGTGTCATCTATCACTGAGAATCTCCTGTTTGACAAGAGCCCAAAAGTTGAACTTTAAAGGTTCTACTTCCTCATTCTTATATGCAGCCCATACCACTATGTCTCCTCCTCTCTGCCTCATCGACAGAGTTTAAATCGCTGACTATAAAACTTGGATGTCATGCTTCTGTGGCTTAGATAGACTGGACTATGAATTTGGAATATAGTGGCCATAGAGGATAATGGTTTCCTCTTAGCATTAACTCATTTTCTGTTTATTTTCACTGTATTCTACAAGGTGTGAATCACTATAGGCCACAATCTTCCTCATTATACAAAACCTGATGGTCATGTATGTGTGTTTCTGTGTACAAAATATAATAAATACATTCCTCAATTAATACAATAATTTTTCACTCACTCTTCAGTTGCTCAGAGGGCAATAGCTTGTTTAACAGATTTGATCAGTGAACATTGATTGCGATTTAAAACTATAATACTGCCCCCTTGTGGTGCTTTTAAAACGTGCATAAACTAGATTTCTGTTTGCTTTTCCTAAGAAACAGTAAAGGCACCGAGCTATCGAGGGCCAAAAGTGCTAGAAACAAACAACCAACGTATTTGTTTCATAAATATGTATACATGGGATAGAGTGAGTTTTAATAAAACTGTATTTAATACATAAAACAAAAAAAAAATAAAAAATCTATATTTATATAGCCATATTGGAACATGCGTTCCAATGAGGCTCATTTGTCAGATAAAAAAAAGCCTATGAAAATAACATTTAAGCAAGTTTAAACATACCTTTCATTAAGCCTGTATTTATTTATTAAAATGTTTTTAATGGTCTGATGTAATATTCTAATATTAAATGAGGTATTTTCAGAAACTGTACGAGGAAAACCGTCATAATTCACAGAAACACAGGATTGAAAACAATTTTGTGTGTAATTAATCTATATAATGAATTTCACTTAGTGGTTTGAGTTACTGAAACAAATGAGCATTTCAGTAATGCTCTAATGTATTGAAGATGACTGTAGTGCATAATTTACTAAATACAGAAACAATTAAAATATAAATAATTAAATAACACTTTAATTCATGATAGACCATTCCCTAGACACTAGCTGATTATTTTGATGAGTAAGGTTGACATATAGACTAAGATTACATACAAACACCTAAATACTTATAGCTGATTTTAACATATAATCCAGTCCACCTTTATTTTAAAAGCATTTTTAAAAAAACAGCAAAGGACCACAAGTGTTTTACAGTTAAAATCAGGTAAAAACTGAAAATAGTAACAGTATTCCATAAATTAGATATATAGAGATAGATTTAAGATAGAATAGAGAAGAATGGAACAAAATGTCTTGTCAGTATAAACAGTAACATTGATTTGCAGAGGTTCGTCTTAAGGTACACAGTCATATTAAAATAAGATAAACACACAAGATAAAGTTCCTGACAGCTTAGACAAAATGTATGGTGGGTCGTGTTGTCTTACTCTGTAGGGGTAGATTTGCTCTACAATGGATTGAGGGACTTGTATTTTCCCCCGTTCCAAAACTGACTTTTTTGTCAGCTGTGGAGATGACAATGACAGTCACAACAAAGATGGCAAACAAATGAAAACAAAACAAAAAAGGCTGAAAAGGCCTCTTCCATGTTTTAAGGAAGACACCATTGTTCCAAAAGCAAAATAAATAGCCAGAGATATGTCCTGTGGTCTGGTGAAACTAAAATTAAAGTGTTTGGCTATAATAACCAACATTACCTTGGAGGAGAAAGGGTGTACGCTTGCAAGCATGAGAACACCCCAACTGTGAAATACCAGGGTGGTAGCATCGTGTTGTGTGGATGTTTTGCTGCAGGAGGGACTGGTGCACTTTACCAAAAAAAATGGTATCATGAGAAAAGCACATCTCAAGACATCAGCCAGGAAGTCAAAACTTGGTATTTCAAATACAAAATGTTCAAAGCATTCAGCCAAAATAGTGGCTTAAGGACAACAAAGTCAATGTTTTGAAATGGCCATCATAATGTAGTGATCTCAGGCAAGGTTGCCTTTACTTAATTACACCAGTTCTGTACAGAATAATGGTCCAAAAATCCTACCAAACTATTGATACATATGCTAATATATATGTGATAAGATTGTGGAAGGATACCCAAACCATTCTACCCAAGTTATACATTGTATTAAAGGCAATTCTAACAAATACTAAGAAAATTTCAACTTATGAATAAAAAAAAATGTAAAGGTCTCTTAAACGTTTTGCCTTGATTATTCAGCCGTTTAGCAAATGGAAATAATTTTGGTCAACATAACAGACCTAAAACAAAAAAACATTTAATGTCAGACAGTGAGGAAACAAAGGTTGTTTGTCTTTTTATACAGTGTACCTAAATGTCTGGTTTCAGTTGTATGTAGACACACACACAAACATAAAAGTCAATGAAGGTGACTATCAGTTTTAATAAGTAATTCGGAATTCCTTAGCTTTGAAATTTAGGACATGATCGCATGTTTTATGTCGAGATGATTTAATTTTTGGCATAAGGTATTTCACTTGACAGTGTGTACTAGTGCTGATATACTGATGTTCCTTCGAAGAACTTAAATTAAGTGTTGGTGAGTTAATCTTATTCATGTATTTGCTCATTGATTTATTCAATTGCTGAACTTTTAGACTTTGATACTCCACTTGTTTAATTAAGTATCTTTGCCAATTTAGGTGATTGAAAATGCCATTTTTAAAAATATCATTGCCTATATAAAATGAAACAAGATGGAGAAGAAGGGTATTTCCTTTTCTAAACTGTCTCCAAGGATTATAGGAGAAAAAAAAAATGTTTCCCCGAGTTTTTTTGTTGTTGTAAATATACACGATCTTCGTTTTAAGCGGAGTGACCCCCGAATATAGCCGAGAGTCGCCGGAGTGTTTGTGACGACACAGCGCCCGCCCCTTCCCCCGCTCGGTTCCGTGGCTTGTCCTTCCTCTCCTGTGTCTAGTACCTCCAGCAGTAGGGCGCGCAACACAACATACTGACAGTGGCGACTCATAACCGAGGAGGGAAAAGATGGAGCCTAGAGAAACCGACTTCAATATACTGCTAGCGACCGACTCATACAAGGTATGGTATCCACGATGGGCTCGGAGGGGAGGCCTGGTGGGAGCGGGATGAGCACGGGATGAAAATTGGAACAAGTCAAGGTGGTTTCATCACCAGACCCAAGGCCATCACGCTGCTGTGTGTGGTCGGTGTCTTTCGTCTTACAGCAGGCCAAGTGAGCTGGAAGAGGAGAGCACCGGTACAGCCTAGATAGAGCTCCACATAGGAAGCATCGCTCTGTGAGTTAGCGGGCTTCCACCTTGGATGTCCGCTGCTTTTACTGAGTCGGTTCCCTACCGGCTCTGCTGGTCACGGTTGTATTCAGCTAGCGGAATTAGCCAGCTAGCTTACAGAGAGCGCAGGGAGTTGAAAGAGGGGATTGATGTAAAAAAAAAAAAAAAAGAAGCTAATATTAGCCACCAGCTAGCAAGTGCTTTACGATTTGTCCGGATGAACGAACCACACTTGGGCAAAGTCCTTCTCTCTCTTTAACGCCGGGTGAAACATTAACCAGTAGCGACTTTCTAGAAAACAAAACTGAAAGTTAAAAGAGATACGCAATTACGTTTTAGTGGTTGTCTTGAGTCCAGAGTCATGCGCTTTTTTTTTTGTCCGCTCGGAAAATTTCAACCTCCTTAGCGTCCGAGTGGAGGCTGTAATGGCAAAATAAAAGGGAGCAATAAACACCGGCTCTTAATTAGAATGTACACAGACCAAATGTGCGTGTGATGTTTTATTGCCAGTGGTTGCCATGTACAAGAGTCATGTTTCCCCTTTTTTAACCTATATATTAATGGTGATTAATCACATTTTTGGACAACTACTTTCAGTTTCTTTAGCCATAACCATACCCGATTACCCCAGAACTGAAGGATCATAATGAAATTACTGAACTAGAATCTGTCTGATAACATGAAGCAGGCCAACAGATTGCTGGGATTCTCTTTCATCTGGAAAATGTAGTTCCAATTTCTGCAGATATAGAGACATTGTTATTTGAATGTCACTATGTGAAAGGGGGTAAAAAATATCCTATGTCTTGAAGCATACATTGTTAATGTATTAAAGGTGCATCTGTGTAACGAATTTCTTCAGGAAATTGTTGAATGTAGAAGGTCAGCTGAAGAGTAGGATGGCTGATGTCATCTGCATTGGGTAGAAAAAAGCAGCATTGTGGTCACAAACTTAATGAAACTGAAACAGTAACCTTGTATAAACTGAAAATGATATTAAAAAGCAGTATTGGGTAAATGTCAGAGTGGTGTTTGCAGCTGCCAGTATGCGGACACAGTGAACCTTGATTTAAAAGTGTTCCATGTTCATTTAATAAGAGGGCAAAGAGCGGAAGAATCTCAAATGTGTGAAGGGTTTTATAGCATAGACAAAACTTGTCTGAATATTCATCACCTGTGAACTGTGTTATGAATGAATTATTTTAACTGTAGTTTCAATAAATGAATTCATCATGAGGTTAGCTCACACTAAATTAAAACCACTTAGTCGGTTTCTGCTATAACTGGAATAAAAATGGCATAATTATGAGGATTTACTGTTTAACAAGGAATAATATTAATGTTAGTGTAAATGTAATGCTGTTTTATTACCATCTTTTTAAGCATGGCTTTTTCTAAGAAGACTGGTGGGTTAAATATCTACTGAAGCAATCAATATATTATTTCCTCTTGTCACTGTAGTAAATAATCACAGCTATTATTCTGAATCTTGAATATGTTTCAGGCTAGGTGTAGGGTGGATTGGGTTTGGCTTTCTCTTTTCCTATAGTTGAAACTCAAACTCCTGCAAACATAAATTTCATAAATCATAATAAGCAGCAGCTAGATAAGACCATACTTTATTATCTGAATTAAAGTAATGAAAAGGGAGCGTTGTTTGGATGTGTTATGTTTTAATTAGGAAAACAAGCATTCATAACCCATGTGACATGACTCGATTTATGTTTAACTTCATTTAAACATAAATTGTCTCGTGTGTACTCAAAAAATGATCAAGATCTATATTGGTATCAGGTTCTACTTTATGCTGGGATTGCTACATAGATAAATGGGCCGGCCCCACACGCTTTCAGTTTCATTTGTGTGGAAAGGAAACCCATACTCAACCAAGATTAACCTGATTACAGCGTCATATGATGGCTGAAATGTAAATGCATATAGAAACTGATGAATGATTTCAAAAGGTTAGCATACCACCAGAAATACGCATGGGCCTGTATGAGATACTTACTGAATGATGGAAACATATAATGACATTTAAAAAAACATAAATGTGGGGCATAATTGCATTCCAGTGGCTGATAAAATAAAATGTAGTCATGGTTTCCGCAAGGTATAAATAAATAATAAATAAAATTAATTAACTAAATCTTTGTTTAAAATTAAAAATACAAATTTCAGTTGTACTTTATTGCATTGCTTTCCTTAATCGCTATTATTTTGTATGTTCTGTGATTTGTAGTGTTGTCTGGTTGAGGAATTTCAGGTTTTATTATATTCTGACAAAACTACAAGCCCCATAATGCAGAGAAGCAATAAACCCCGGTGAAAGGGTTTATTGCCCCTAGACACTCAGGGTTTCCTGCAAACCTGAACACATTCTGTGCCTGATGCGACCTTTTGAATGTTTAGGCGTTAGTCAGGATCAGCCTGTGTTTTTAATCTATAAAGTGTGCTTCACTCAGTGAGTTGAGTTACTGAAATAAAAACTTGTTGATATTGGTTGCTACATGTAATTATTATTTTTTTCTTATTGTGATTTTGGTTCATTGGTTCATACACCTAAGCACAAATATGCAATAAACCTCAACTAAATGTAGTTGTAGTTTTCATGCATGTTGCGCAGGAATATACAGTGTTTTGCTGTTTTGTATAGCAAGCTGATATTAGCTGGTTAGTGAGTCAGCGCCTCGGCTCAGGTCTGCTTCGCAGACATACTGCTTGTAGTTTGCTAAACGTAGTAAGACCGATGGGTGGTGCTTTTATTAGCTTCCTCACCGTGACCATCTGTGTTTTACATGATTGGAAATATTTCCAAACGGGAATTTGTCTTTCTTCTAAGCAAGGGAATAATTAGGAGCCTTCTCTCAGCCAGCTGACTGGCAGTGTGAGGAGGGGCATCGCTGCGCTACATAACCATCCAAAGAGTGGGAGAAAACTGCTCACTTTCTCAGGCATCTAAGTAAAAGGAGGTTCAGTAGTTGAAAGTCTATGGTAGGACATTTTTGTCACGTTGAAACCATGGCTTTTTAAAACCTCGGGGTAAAGTTAACGCTTTATTCTCAACTCGCATTTGGTCTTGCTCGATGAACAAGGAAACAGATTAGCATTTCGTTCCTTGGAAAGTTAAGATTAATGCCCTATCAAATATTTTGCTGAGTCATGCCAAAGCTAAACACTAAGTCTCTCGGGATTATTTGGGATCAGTTTGAGCTCTTATACAAAAGAATAACAAGTTACTTGCACGTGTTGTTGTTTCAGCTAAAGAGGCTTGGATTTGCATATCTTCCAACTACAAATCCGCAAGAGAGAAAATAGCCCGAAGAAGCTAAAGTTCACATTCAACCATTCAGGCAGCATGCTTTTATTATTAGGCTGGTAAAATAAACTGAAACTGCATACCTGAAACTCTGCTGCAATGCTAAGTTTGCTTTTTGTCTAGATACACAAGTCTGGTGCAGCATTGCAGATTGGAGGTGTGCAGTGTGTCCTTATGTAAACGTTTTTTTTTTATGAAACACAGTTCCAAGTTTAAGGCCATGGGACAGAATTTATATAACGTTCTTCAGACCTATTAATCCAGGGAAAAATACACGACCACGAAGTTAGAAGTAATTGAAAACAACACCTTAAAAACGGCCTGCGTGGAGGTGGAAACTGGAATTAAAGAACTGGAGGAGTAACAGGTATGCTTGGATTAACCTGCGAATGCTTTGTATGTTGGGGTCGGTTATTTTGTCCCTTCAGAACAAAATAATCCCCACAGCATGATGCTGCCACCACCATGATTCGCATGCAAACCACTGTGAGGCAGAGAACTAACAGGAATCTTCCTGAGCACACCATCCGCAGAGTGAAACATTGTAATGGCAATGTTTGATTTTGGTCTCATCTGAAAGCTACGATGTGATTATAGATCAAGCATTGACACACCATGTGTTCAGTAATGTTCTCTAAAAACTTCAGAGGCCTTCACATTGCAGCTACATCCATACGGAGCGTAGATTACACACTGGGGTACTAGCTAGTTCCTGTTTGAGATTACAAGATGGTAGAGAATATATAATAATTGTTTCAGGCAGCACCTCATGTGACTTAAGACTTTATCAGTTGTTAAGGTTAATAAAGTCATTCCGATTGAGGAGGTTCTAACTTGACCATTAAATGCAGTCTGATTTGTAGGCTAACATGTCCTCCCTTCTGTTAGCTAATTGCTTGTTGTTTATGTCCTGTTGTGTTTGGCAATAAATGGTTAATATGCCTGGATGATGGCGTGTTTGTCAGATAATCCGGTTTCTAGGTTTTAGATTATAAAACGCTGTGTAGGGGTAAACATCAGTGCACATAAAGGAGAATATGAGCTCACGTGGTCCAGCCCAGTGTCATGTTCACGGTCCCGGCTTTATTTTTAGTCATTGAAAGCTCCGAGGAAAGGACGTCCGGTAAGGTCAAAGAAACATAGTAGTTCATTGACATTTATCTGCATGTCAAACGGGCCTGTGAGCTGCGTTGGTACTCCCCATCTCTTACATACCTGCTATGTGCAAAATTAGATACTTGTCTTATTTTATTCTTCGGAGATTGTAGTCGACCTGACGGATAAATCTGTGACTCTGAGTCGGGGTAAAAGCTAGTTACTGCTTAATGACTCTGAGTCCAATATTTGGCTCCTTCATTTATTCTCTGAAAACTCTACAGTAGTTTCCCTTATTTAGCTGCAAGTGCAATGACACAGCATAATTTTATTCTGTGCTGCTGTGATGAGGGGGAACTCATCAAATGCCCCAGTGTACCCCGAGGACATTTCTGAACTCATTCGAGATTTGATTCACACACAGATGGCTGTAACTCACTGACGCTTTAGCTTCTCTTGTTTTGGGAGAGCGTATCCTTTATTTTTTAGTCTCATTGCAGTTTATTTCTGATACATGCCCGGACATGTCTCAGACTGTTTACTTTGCTGTACACCACTGAGTTGGGACGGTGATTGTTCAATGGGATAAGTTGACAGGAGATTCGAAAATCCCACATGAAGCACATAAAACTCACCCAATGAACAACAGGGCAGCAGGAGGGAGAGGAACGAGTTCTGGTTGAGAGTCCGATACTTTTAGCCCGGATTGTGACACTTTTGTGAGAAGTTACTTGATTTAACACAACAGACTGACACATGAGGTAAGGCTTGTTCTAAGGAACAGGAAATCAGCTTTGCATGAGTATAAGTAGCTTCTACACATTTCTGACATCGCAATCATAAACTTCCACGCGTTTTATTGGGATTTATGTGATATATCTACACCAATTACTGCATGAGCTGGGTTCAGGAGACTCTGAAAGAGCTGCAGAGATCCACAGCTCTGGTGGGAGAACGCGTAAAAAGGGCAACTGTTAGTCATGCAAGAGCAGCCAGAATAATGCCGCAAGTAAGACGACACAGCAAACATGTGGAAGAAGTTGCCCTGGTTAAATGGGACCAGGACAATGTGCAGAGGAAAACTAATAGTGATCACAAACCTGAACACAACATCCCTACTGTGGGGCATGGTGGTGGCAGCATCGTGTTGTGGTGATCCATTTGTTTTTCCCCAGCAGGGAAAGGGAAGTTGGTCTGTTAATGGGAAAGTGGATAGAGTTGCCTTTTCCTTCCACCGCACAGTTATTCACTGCTTTGTGTTTGTCTTCCACACAAAATCACCCTACAGGAGGTCAAAGTTTATGGTTGAAATGCAACAATTTGTGAAAAAGCATATATTTTTGTAAGGCACTGTAACAGTTTGTTTTCATGGATCTGTATTTTAAAGCTTTTCAATGAGCAAATTACTTTGATGTCTTCATATTTTTTTGTCTTGGCTGTGTTTAGCAGGTCGGTTACTGCACGCCGACTTTAATAAATTGTGTCTTTTTTTTTTTTTGTGCTTGTCGACAGGTTACTCATTACAAACAGTATCCGCCTAACACGAGTAAAGTGTACTCCTACTTCGAGTGTCGCGAGAAGAGGACAGATCCAAGCAAAAACAGAAAAGTCAAATATGACAAAACTGTCTTTTACGGCCTACAGTACATCCTTCACAAATACTTAAAAGGTAAGTATCTTTTTACTGGGATGTCCGAAGACAATTCCACATGGCAGGTCCAGGAAGTGTTTTTCATTCACCTGAAAAGCAAGAAGCCTAAGATACGCCTTATATTTATTAAAGAACTCCAAGCTACCACAGAAATAGTGAAGAAAAGCTAATCAAAAGCAACCTTGAACAAGGCAGGAAAATATTGCAGGATCTAATTAACTGAGGTTTGTGAAGTCTGATGTTTGCAAGAATCCCTGAGAGACACGAGCGGAGATCAGCAGAGACAGAAAGTTGAAAGAAAGCGTCTGCCTCCTGCTTCTTTAGAGGATTTCATGGTGTGGTAGCAGAGGTGAGAGGGAGAGAGAACACAGAGAGAAAATGAGACAGAAGCGCAGCTGCCCCCTCACTGTTAGTTGGAGAAAGGCGTGTTTTCTCTACAGAGCGTCTCGCCTTGCTCAGTGATCAGGTCGGCTGTTGAAGAACCTCAGAGAACCAAGAGTGGGGTTCATCGTTTATGCATGTAAAGAAGGCAAACTGACAAAAAAAAAAAACCTGTTAAACATCTCCACATTCAGTTTAACTTTATTTCTAGTTTTTAGCAGGAAGATCAGTGTAGCAGTCAAATAATATTACAGGATCAGACTTGTAATGGTATGTGTGTTTAGGTGTTTAGCATGTCTGTCTGTGTGTGTGATCCTGAATAAAATGCCCTGTCAGCAGGCGCAGGAAGCCTCTGTTATTACAGCAGTAAACGGCAGATTAGCACGATGATGACTTGTGCTGGGATTTCCATCTTATATTTCCCTCCTACATCATTCTTTCCCTCTTTTTTTTTTCCCCCTCTTCAGGAAAGGTCGTGACCCCGGAGAAGATCCAGGAAGCAAAGGAGGTGTACAGGGAACATTTCCAGGATGATGTTTTTAATGTGAAGGGCTGGACTTACATTTTGGAGGTAAGGAACTGCATGACTCATAGAGGGATGTGCCTTAAAACTGTACAGGTCCTTCTCAAAAAATTAGCATATTGTGATAAAGTTCATTTTCCATAATGTCATGATGAAAATTTAACATTCATACATTTTAGATTCATTGCACACTAACTGAAATATTTCAGGTCTTTTATTGTCTTAATACAGATGATTTTGGCATACAGCTCATGAAAACCCAAAATTCCTATCTCACAATATTAGCATATCATTAAAAGGGTCTCTAAACGAGCTATGAACCTAATCATCTGAATCAACGAGTTAACTCTAAACACCTGCAAAAGATTCCTGAGGCCTTTAAAACTCCCAGCCTGGTTCATCACTCAAAACCCCAATCATGGGTAAGACTGCCGACCTGACTGCTGTCCAGAAGGCCACTATTGACACCCTCAAGCAAGAGGGTAAGACACAGAAAGAAATTTCTGAACGAATAGGCTGTTCCCAGAGTGCTGTATCAAGGCACCTCAGTGGGAAGGAAAAAGTGTGGCAGAAAATGCTGCACAACGAAAAGAGGTGACCGGACCCTGAGGAAGATTGTGGAGAAGGGCCGATTCCAGACCTTGGGGGACCTGCGGAAGCAGTGGACTGAGTCTGGAGTAGAAACATCCAGAGCCACCGTGCACAGGCGTGTGCAGGAAATGGGCTACAGGTGCCGCATTCCCCAGGTCAAGCCACTTTTGAACCAGAAACAGCGGCAGAAACGCCTGACCTGGGCTACAGAGAAGCAGCACTGAACTGTTGCTCAGTGGTCCAAAGTACTTTTTTCGGATGAAAGCAAATTCTGCATGTCATTCGGAAATCAAGGTGCCAGAGTCTGGAGGAAGACTGGGGAGAAGGAAATGCCAAAATGCCAGAAGTCCAGTGTCAAGTACCCACAGTCAGTGATGGTCTGGGGTGCCGTGTCAGCTGCTGGTGTTGGTCCACTGTGTTTTATCAAGGGCAGGGTCAATGCAGCTAGCTATCAGGAGATTTTGGAGCACTTCATGCTTCCATCTGCTGAAAAGCTTTATGGAGATGAAGATTTCATTTTTCAGCACGACCTGGCACCTGCTCACAGTGCCAAAACCACTGGTAAATGGTTTACTGACCATGGTATCACTGTGCTCAATTGGCCTGCCAACTCTCCTGACCTGAACCCCATAGAGAATCTGTGGGATATTGTGAAGAGAACGTTGAGAGACTCAAGACCCAACACTCTGGATGAGCTAAAGGCCGCTATCGAAGCATCCTGGGCCTCCATAAGACCTCAGCAGTGCCACAGGCTGATTGCCTCCATGCCACGCCGCATTGAAGCAGTCATTTCTGCCAAAGGATTCCCGACCAAGTATTGAGTGCATAACTGTACATGATTATTTGAAGGTTGACGTTTTTTGTATTAAAAACACTTTTCTTTTATTGGTCGGATGAAATATGCTAATTTTGTGAGATAGGAATTTTGGGTTTTCATGAGCTGTATGCCAAAATCATCCGTATTAAGACAATAAAAGACCTGAAATATTTCAGTTAGTGTGCAATGAATCTAAAATATATGAATGTTAAATTTTCATCATGACATTATAGAAAATAATGAACTTTATCACAATATGCTAATATTTTGAGAAGGACCTGTAAATTATGATGTAAATTTACACCCGCTAGCTTTTTTTTTTTTTTTGTGTTGCTTCCTTCTCCTCTTCCTTCCTTTTTTTTCTGCTAACCCTTCTTTCATTTCTTCGTTCCTTTTGTTTACCTTTCCTTCATCCATTCCTTTTTATTAACTCATTCAAACTTCCTTTCTTCTTTTGACTTTCCCTTCTTTCTGTTAATCATTCCTTCCTACCTTGCCTCATTCTTCCCCTTTTCTGAAATTGCTTCCTTCTCTCCCTTTTCCATCCTTCCTTCCTTTCATCAAGCCATCCTTGATTCCTTCTAGTCTTTCTTCTTTTCCTTTTTTTATCTTCCTGCACTCTTTCCTCCCTTTGGCCTTTCATCCCTCTCTCCTTCGCCACTTCTGTCTCACTCCCTTCTTCCTTTGATCCTTCCTTCCTTGCCCTTGTTCTCTCTCTCTCCTCCACTCTCTTTCTGCCTCAGACTCCAACAAAAAATGTATTCAAATCTATTATTTTTCTAATTTGTTTTCAAATTTAAATGATTAAAGTTGGACTGAGGTGTAACAAAGGCCTAAAAGACTTGCATAGATGAGTTTCAGGACCCTGGAGAGACAACACCTAGCCACATATTATTAGTCATTTTTCGGTGGTCCTGTTCCTTTTTTTTTCCCCAGTCTGCAGTTAACCAAAAATCATTCCTGTATTAACTGTTGATAATCTATAAATGACATTTACACTGGGCATATTCAACAGCTGTGGAGGATGTTTAATTCATAGCAGGTCTTCAGGGCATATGTTGTCTGTTTTTACGGCATCAGAAACATTAGCAGTTGTCATTAATCATCTATGCAAAGCTAAAATAATACTGCACATCTGACTCAGACATTTGTTTTTGTTGTTGTGTTGGCAGAAATACAAGGGCCATCTTCCCATTGAAATCAAGGCCGTACCAGAAGGAAGTGTCATTCCTCGAGGCAATGTTTTGTTCACTGTGGAGAGCACAGATCCTGAATGCTACTGGCTCACTAACTGGGTGGAGGTGCGTTTGCTGAGTTTTTCATATATTACATATTTAGGTGTATGTTGTCTGGTTTTGTAAACTATAATAAAAGGTAGGGTTTCAAACTCTACACTAAAATAAATTGTGTTTCATAACAGACATGGATCTGGCACATACAAAACATATTGTTTTACAGTGTAAACAAATGTATTCAACAGCAGGGTAGGCTGCTACAGGTTCCTAGTCTTTTCTTTTCTAATTGTCAGCTTCAGTCAGGCTCCACCATTTAGCTGTGTCATTATTAACTACATTAGCATCCAACGCCTTTACAACTAACTGCAGGAGAAATGGAGGGAGGTGCACTGGTTAGCTCTATCGCTTTGTTATTTAGTAGCTGTCAGCTGATCTACAGTTTCCACAGTAGAACGGAGCGTTGCGTAGTTAGAAAGGATTGTTCAGGAGACTGGCAGAACCCCATCATTGGGCTGTCCGCGTCCTCGAAGCTAGTATTTAAATAGGCTTGTGCCGTCCAGAAGGTTTATTACTTAACTGTTGCAAATTCAGAAGCTTTATTGACCTTTTTAAGTTACTCTCAAACACCAGTTTTGTAGTGTTACCATATAACATTAGTGTAGCTAGCCTGTGGCAATGTTCAGCATTTTCTTTTCAGTATCTCTGTTATTGCAGCGCGGCTGCTGGAAAAAAGTGCAACAATTTGGGCTAATGGGACTGGGTCAGTTTGTATAGATTTTGGTGCAAATTAGTATATTTGAATAATTCATTTTTTTAGTATTCTATCAAAATATCATTTATAAAAGTCCATGCTCTCTGATTTTGCCTTTAGTGTTTTAATACTGGATTCATATCTAATCATAAAATGTGGCGTTATGTTACTGGAGTACTCCTTATTAGTTTCTGCTCTGTCTTAAAAATCGCAGTAAGTTTCACTTCTCATTACACTGTTACTACAGCTTCTAGGCACAACAGTAATGCCCAAATGCATCTTTGGCAAGGTGAAGCTAAAGCCATCAAGTCTTTCTTTTGGCATCATGCTCACCTCCTCCTAAAGCTGACATATAGTCATATAGCTGTCAGAGATAATTGCTTCATTTACTTCATAAAGATCTTTTAACTTCTCTTTCTTTCTTTCTTTCTTTCTTTCTTTCTTTCTTTCTTTCTTTCTTTCTTTCTTTCTTTCTTTCTTTCTTTCTTTCTTTCTTTCTTTCTTCCTTCCTTCCTTCCTTCCTTGCTTGCTTGCTGTTTATCAAGATGGCGCTGACGATGGCAGCCTCAGAGCTTCGCTCTCTCTTTGTTTTTGTATTTTGTGTGTTTTTATGTTTTTCGAGCCACAATCCTGTGGTCTCATTCAGTAGAGAGGAACTTCTCAACATCAGAGAGTCCTCTCTTGGGTTTTTTTCACCATCTTTCATCGATCCGAGGTTCACTGAGCTCCTGGCAAGCGGAGCTGAGGCTCTATATGGGATCCTGCGCCGAAAACGTAGAAGGGGAAAGCGTGCTGGTAAAGCTCCGCAAAAGAGGACTTCGCACACCACTCCCTTCAATCCACCTGGTAAATGTCTGCTCTCTCAACAACAAGATGGACGAGCTGCTTCTCCTCACCGGTAAAAACACGGACCTCTGCGGATCAGCGGTTCTCTGCTTCACCGCGACATGGCTGAGTGAAAACATCCCGGACCGCGCACTGCTGATGCCGGACTTCCAGCTGTTCAGAGCGGATCGCAGCGCGGAGCTATCGGGGAAGAAGCGAGGAGGCGGAATCTGCTTTTATATAAATGAAGGTTGGTGCAGAGACGTAAAAGTGCTGGAAAAACATGTAGTCCAGATCTGGAGTCATTTTCCATAATCTGTAAACCGTTTTATTCACCGAGAGCGTTTTCCTCGTTTATAATAATCGGCTCATATTTTCAGCAGCACTTCTGCTGCTGAAAAACATCTTGCTGAGCTGATTACAGACTTGGAGAAAAAATACCCTGACTCTTTCATCATAATACTGGGAGATTTTAACAGAGCAAACCTCTCAAATGAACTCCCCAAATACAGACAGCATATTAAGTGTCCCACCAGAGACAAAAACACACTGGACCATTGTTACACAGCTTTAAAGGACTCATATCATGCTGTTACCAGGGCTGCTCTGGGTTTTTTGGATCATTATCTAATCCACCTCATCCCAACCTACAGACAGAGACTAAGAGCTTCCAAACCCAAGGTTCACACTGTTAAGAAGTGGACTGAGGAATCAAAGCAGACGCTACAGGCCTGCTTTGAATGCACAGACTGGACTGTTTTTGAAACCTCAGCCACTGACCTAAACCAACTAACTGATGTGGTGACATCATACATCAGTTTCTGTGAGGACATGTGTGTGCAGACCATGACCTTCTGCACCTTTGGGAATAACAAGCCATGGTTTACCCCACACCTCAGGAATCTGCGCAGGGAAAAGGAAGAAGCTCACAGCAGTGGAGATTGGGCGCGGTACAGGCAGGCCAGGAACAAACTAACAAAAGAGATAAAAGCAGCCAAGAGAAGCTACAGTGAGAAGCTTAAGAACAGCCTTTCTACTGGTGACACTTCAGCTGTATGGACTGGTCTGAGAAACCTGACTGCCTACAAGAGCCCCTCCACCCATCCTGAACAGAGTCATCTCCTGGCCAACCGTCTGAATGGCTTCTACTGCAGACATGACAAGAAGCCATTCACACCTCAAATCATCCCCTCTACATCCCATTCAGGAACAAATTCCTCCCATAAAACAACCAACTCCCCACCATCAGATCCTCTGCCTGCACTAAAGATCTCCGAGGAAGATGTAAACAGGCTCTTTCAGCGCATGAAAGCAAAGAAAGCTGGAGGACCTGATAACGTCTCCCCATCATGACTGAAAGCCTGCGCACATCAACTCACTCTGATCTTCACGAGGATCTTCAACAAATCACTGGAGAAATGTGAGGTCCCCTCCTGCCTCAAACGATCCACGATCATCCCAGTTCCCAAGAAAACCCACCATCGCAGGATTAAATGACTACAGGCCTGTAGCCCTGACGTCTGTGGTCATGAAATCCTTTGAGCGGCTGGTGTTGAAGCACCTGAAAGACATCACAGGCCCCCTGCTGGACCCCCTGCAGTTTGCTTACCGAGCAAACAGGTCGGCAGATGATGCTGTCAACTTAGGTCTACACTTCATCCTGCAACACCTCGACCACCCAGGGACGTACGCCAGGATCCTGTTTGTAGACTTCAGCTCGGCCTTCAACACCATCATACCAGACATCCTCCACCAGAAGCTCACACAGCTCAACGTCCCAGCCTCCACCTGTCAGTGAATCAACAGCTTCCTGATAGACTGACAGCAGCAGGTGAGACTGGGACGCATCTTCTCCCGAACCAGATCATTAAGTACTGGTGCCCCCCAGGGATGTGTTCTATCCCCACTCCTCTTCTCTCTGTACACAAATAACTGCACCTCATCGGACTCGTCCGTGAAACTCCTTAAGTTTGCAGACGACACCACTGTCATTGGACTGATCCAGGACGGTGATGAGTCTGCATACAGACAGCAGGTGGATCGGCTGGTACACTGGTGCGGTCAGAACTACCTTGAACTGAATCCACTCAAGACTGTGGAAATGGTGGTGGACTTTCGGAGAACACCACCCCCATACACCCCCCTCACCATCCTCAACAACACTGTATCGGCCGTGGACCACTTCAGGTTCTTAGGAACCACCATCTCTGAGGACCTGAGACATAGACACTGTTCGAAAGAAGGCCCAGCAGAGACTGTACTTCCTGAGGCAACTCAAGAAGTTCAACCTTTCACAGGAGCTGTTGGTCATCTTCTACACTGCCATCATTCAGTCTGTCCTGTCTTCATCCATCTCAGTGTGGTTTGGCTCATCAACAAAACAGGACAGGTCCAGACTGCAACGAATAATCAGGACTGCAGAGAGAATAATCAGAGCTGACCTTCCCTCCATCCAGGACTTATACAGGTCTACGGTCAAGAAAAAAGCTGCAAAAATCTCTGCAGACCCCACACACCCTGCACATAAACTGTTTAGAGTTTTACCTTCAGGCCGCCGCTACAGAGCACTGTTTACTAAAACCAGCCGCCACAGAGACAGTTCCTTCCCCCAGGCTGTTTCTCTGTTGAACATTCAATAGAGTACAAAACAACAGCATACAGATGTTAAACTTGTCAATAAAGCTGATTCTGATTCCTTCCTTCCTTCCTTCCTTCCTTCCTTCCTTCCACCTCTTCATTTATCCCTTCCACTCTATAGTTTTTCAGAGTTTACTATTGAAATTGTGACGTCTATATTTTTGTTTTCTACATATATTTTTTTTTAATCGAACCAAGACTTGTCGTGAAGCTTGATCTCCCTGCTTACTGATAATCAGCTGCACAGAATCACAACTATGTAGCTCTGGTTTTAGAAACATGCCAGATGTGTCATGCTCAGTGAACAGGCGGTTGAGCAGCGACTTGGCTGAACCCACTTTGTGCAGCATGACGAACATTCAATCTCTCCCTTCCTCTAATGCCCATTTCACTTGTTCACAACGTTCTGTTCGTATCTCATCTCACACAGATTTCTTAAACAGGTAACATTCAGAAAGCTGGTCATCCCTGAAAGACAAACCCATATTTGCACACACACACTGTAACTGTTGTGAATAAACGCATTGTGACAACATTCAAACACACTAATATACACACACACACACACATCTAATGAGTGTGTTTTCTTGTATAAATACACTTTTGACCCCCCATGCTCTCCCACATCGGGTCATTATTCATGGCTGGTGCAAATTTAGCTTCAGCGGTCATCCTGATGTCCTTGGCTCGCGTCACTGGTTCAGTGCTTCTCGCTCTTTCTGTTCCTGTTCTGTTGCTTATCTTTGCGCTCCCTTTGTAACATCTTTCAGTATCTCCTTATTATCTTTTCCTCTTTATTTCTCAGTACCTCCTCATTCCCAACACCTTCTCTACTTCATTATTCTTAGTTTTTTCGGGAAACTGTCTAAGTCAGGTTGGAATGTGTGAAGACCATTTTTCTGCCGTTGTGATTCCACGTGAGGTTAAAATTAAGTTAAGGATACCAGGCTAGGCAGCCGTCTTTGTGTGGGCGTTGGCCTTACCCCCGGCAGTCACGAGTCCATACGATGTTTTATATTTGAAAAGGCGTGTGACCTGCTGAGAGTTGTAGGGCAGGAACAAGCTGCACAGTGTTTGCAGGGATTGTCGAGCTGTTTCCCGTACATGGATGGGTTTTCTGGTGTTTTTAAAAGTTCTGTTATGCTGCCCTACTTTGGCTAAGATTAAATTGTCTGGTCACACTCATAAACGGCAGAAATCATGCATTTTCCAGATGGGATTCAGAACCTTCACTGATCTAAAAACGCAGGCTCAACTAGTTCATCTAGATAATTACTAAGGCTCTGTCCAGACTACATATGAAATCCCCATTTATATAATCACAAGCCCATAATTTATCAGCAGCTCTGCCCTGTTTCCTCTGACAGTATGGAACATACACGAAATGACTTGATTTACCCATTCAGCTAAAATGTGTTGTTTAGTCTTTAGCTCAGTTGACAAAAAGGCCATTTTTGATCTGAACCCATTCTGACATAAGTTCACACCAAAAAACTTTAATTGCTGTACATTTATTCAGTGAGGAAGGAAATTCCACACAAAGAAATAATTTCCTTTTAGAAATAACCAAACACCGACTTCTTTGCGCTCTTAACAATTCTTTTAAAAAAATATCGCAGTTTTGCTTCTGTAATTGTTACTTATTTAAGCTTATCAAGAGTTTCTGGAAATTAGACAAAAAATTAGGCCCTTCCATAGACAAAAGAACTGGTCATGCAGGTACGGTGTGGATCATCAGAACTTGTGGAACAACAGCCATGAACATTCCCACTCGTTTATCGTCAGTCCAAGCAGGTTTTTCTTGCCACCCAGCACAGTGAGGAGGATGGTAAAGAAAATAAAAACATCTCCACGGCCCACTGTTGGAGAACTACAGAAATAAAAGGCACCCTGGTTTCACCAGGTTACTATAAGACCAATTAATTATCTACATTCACCAAGTCAAGTCGAGTTTATTTATATAGCCAGGTATTTTGGGAGAAATGCCAGTCATCTTAGTCCTACTGTAATAAATGTAAACATTTGGATCTACTGGAACTTTAAGGGAAACACTTTGCTTTGGTCAGAAGAGACTTAAGATTAAGCTTCTTGACAACAAACATTTTAGGTGAGTTTGTCAAGAAATAAAGCAAAAATAAATGGAAGAGTACCTCCTGCACCATGTTGGGTATGGTGTAGGATCAGTCATGCTATGGGGGTCTTCTTTTTCCCACAGGTCCTGAGAACCACTGGGTCTGGCTCAGCAGAATAAAGATCAAAAACATAAGTCCAAAACAACACATAAATGGTTCCCCAGTCACAAAATCAACCTTCCTCCATATTCTTCTCAATCCCTAGACCTAAATCCTATATAAAACAAGTGAGCTGAGCTAGAGGAAGAGACTGTTATATAACCCAGCTGTCTGGATGATCCAAAGTGTTGGATTCTTTGTCTAATAGTTTGTTTGGAAGGATTAGCATTAGAAAATTTGAAGAGAACAAAGTTTCAGTGGCCAAAAAAACAACGTATAGAGCTGCCAACTAATTTCGCATAACATAACCTGCATAGCTCATTTACTTCCGAGATTCCACGTCTTCGATTGCTTCCTTAAAAATTTAGTTAATGGATTTTAACAAAGCATGTCTTCGTTCATACGCTCTCTTCACCCACTGTGTCTGTTCAACAGCTGAGTGGAGCTGACACCCCATCCACATAAAAAATTCAGGCAACTAGGCTGAACGGTTAGTGCTTCATTTGCGCTGGTGTGTGGCGTTAAAATTTTCGTTTGTGCTGTTCTATCGAAAATCTGTCAAACTTGATATCATCACTCAGTGATAGCTATTGGTTAATTAAATAACACTGTATACTATATTGGTTAATGTCAAGTGTATAATTGACATTTGCGTTGTGTCTGTGTCAATCATATCCGGCAACCCTGGCTGCAGCTGGTGAAACCTATTGTCACAGATGGTAGTGTTGACGTCTAGACCACAGATATCCATCAATTTAAATGAAGTCATGTGTTCGTCTAAAATTAAAAGTTCAAAGCACAAACAAAGAACTAAAAAATGAGACCGCTCATTCATTTTGGGGTAAACTGGGGGATGATGACCAACTGGAATTGTTTTATAACACCAAACCAGAGTTTCCATAAAGCAGAATTTGATAATAAACACCTGTAAATCCTTTGATAACAAATCTGAGCCGTAACGTGGAGCTTTTCAGCATTTGCTTAGAAGTACATAAACAAAAACCCATCCAGACACAGACCATGGTTCACATTGTATCAACTGTAGGTTTTGATATTTCCCAGGCAATGTTCCAGACATAAGCCCCTTGTTTTCATATGCAATGATTGATTCTGGTATTGAAGCATGAAGCATCAAGGAATGTATTTTTCCCACAGTTAGCCTTGTGTGAAAGTGCTCTTGGCTTTCCTCCCTTTTCAGCCTGTTGGTTTTAGGCTTTAGTTCCAGTGAATACCGGAAAATCAGACATTGACTGAACAGTTACTTAGGAAAACGTTTAGCAGTTCTTGTTACCATAAGGCTGGAAAAAGATTTTGCTTTTTTAAAGACCTGGCATTTTTATTCTGCTTGTTGATGTGAGAAATGAGAGGAAGTGATTCTTTAAAATTTAAAACCTTCACAGCTGTAAACGTAACAAACAATAAGGAATCTAATAACTGATCCTTTTTTTTTCCATTCTATCAGACCATTCTTGTTCAGATCTGGTACCCAATTACAGTGGCGACCAACTCCAGAGAGCAGAAGAAGATCCTTGCCAAGTACCTCATGGAGACCTCTGGGAACCTGGATGGACTAGAGTATAAATTACATGACTTTGGCTACAGGGGTGTGTCCTCACAAGAGGTATGCAACCGATTTAAGAATCAAATATGTAACCGGAGATCAATTTTTACACTTTTAGATAGATGGACCAAATCGCTATACCCCATGGAGCCTTCTTGTTATCTACTGAAAGTCTAGCTCTCTCTCTCTCTCTCTCTCTCTTGCAAGACATTTCGTGACATGTGGTAGGAAATATAGTTTCCCCTTTACATAAAAAACTACATTGTTTGTGCTTCTTTGGACTTCAATTTTAGTGCCCTCATTAATGAAAGAAGCTGACCTTAAAATTGTCTTCCTTTATCTACCAAGATTTTTGAGTACATATACTGTATTTAAAAAGTTGAGAGAACTTATTTATTATTCCCACTCTTTATAATTTATGACCACTTTTTTGCAAAGTAATATACCTTAAACCATTGGTGTCCACAGCCAGTCCTCAGTCGGAGCTAGGTGAAGTTCTAAGGAAGTATTTCAGCTGTTATAATCGGCTAAGTTGGACACGTGTAAAATCTCCAGGGCACCGGCCCTTGAGGACTGGAGTTAGTCACCCTTGGCTTAACTGAGAAATATAATACATACAGAGCTCAGTGTACAGGTTTAAACCTGGAAAAAGTTTCCATTCTAACTGCCTTCTAGTCTCCTTAAAATGTTACTTCATAGTCAGAAATTCAAAGAAAGCTGACAAAAGCGTATAAAACGTTCTAGTGCTTTAAGCTTTTAGGTCAAAGCTCAGCTTGAAACCCCGACGAATCCTTCTATTGTTTACCCGTTTATCTATCAGAGTTGGTACTGTGTTAAAGAAAATGCCTAATCATCACTCGTCATTCACAGACTGCTGGCATTGGTGCCTCGGCCCATCTGGTGAACTTCAAGGGTACAGACACAGTGGCTGGGATCGGAGTCATTAAGAAGTACTACGGCACTAAGGACCCAGTGCCAGGCTTTTCAGTACCTGCTGCTGAGCACAGGTAAACAAACACTTCTCTCAGGGTTTTATTTATGTAACTGGAAATATTCCTAAAGAACCTTTAATGATGCTTGCTACTTGGTGTGTACCGCCCAGGTGTTTGTTGATTAGTTGGGCCCAAAATGCATCAGCTTTGGTCTTTAAAGACTAGTAGGAAACAGCTAGAATTTTATTTGGCTATTGCTATCATGGGAAATTTTTTTTAGCATTAGCATTTTGTTCTTGTAAACATCTATTACACTAAAGTTGACACACATCTTCAGTTTCCCACAGAGATATAATAATCCACATTTTAGCCAGAAACCGTGTCTATAAAACAGTTTTCCCATCTTCAAGACAACTTAGTTTACAAAAGAGAAAATTTATCCTAATAAATCCTTTTCTACCAACATGGTCGCTGTTGGAATCTCACTTCCCAGAAACAAAATGAGCTCAGCATGACTGAAGTTGGTGCTAATTTACCGTTTCCCTCACACACTTGTTACCCTGTTCTTCAGATTAATTGATCGAGCGTGACTTTGATTGGCTGGAAGTTCGGACTTGTTGCTACCCACATTGGCGTCTTAACACACGTCCAGGACAGTTGCTGCTATTCTAAGAAACCCATTTTGTTGCACAGTTGCATTCTGGGTCATTGGCTTGGACTTTCAAAGTAATAACCCAGTCATAAAATCTGTTTCATTTATTTATCACTAGAAAGAGTTGCTGGGAAATTCCACTTTGATTCTTATGGAAACTAAAAGTAGGGGCTAAAAGAGTTATGTTACCAAGCAAGTGTCTTCCAACTTATACAATTATATTAAGTTTAATTCTTTTAAACCAGAAAGTTTTATAGAAAACCTGAACCGGACCTAAATTAGATTTATTCGATTTATAGATTAGATTAGAATTAGATTTATACTTCAAATTCAGTTGCTTATTGCTCGAACTATATAGTTTCTTTACACAGTACCATGACCATGTGCAGAATTTTGAATGTTTTATAACTTTAAGCTACAATGTATCTGCCTCAAACAACCTATAATAAAATCTCAAAGGTCAATTCTTGTTTTTACCAAATGGTGTACTCTGCCCTCTTCTGGAAAGTCTGTAGAAGTGTCATGTTATCAATGTCAAATGACTTGTCATCAGGGGTTGGGCTTAATTTTTAAGGAGCATTTCTGCACAGATTGCCCTCGTTTTAGTAGCTGTTGGTGCAGCTGAAATGTACGTTTTTAGACACCTGAAGAGCATTCATTGCCCTTAAACCTTTGCACACTGTGTCCTGTTGCGGCTGCATGCTGCTTTGTATTTTGTTGTGATTTTAGCAGGAATTAGCAGCTCATATTTGGGAAGTGGAAGGAACATAATTCATGATATTGAAACATTTTTATAATATTTTGTAGACCCAACTTTGGTTGTTATGATAGTTGCAAGTTTTGTGGGACATTTTTCTTGCCTCTTAAACACCTATTCCTGGGGTGGCCAGTCATTAGTAGCTGGTGTACTGCATGTTTAAGATGTGCCCCTGATCCAACCCAGGTCAATAAACTACTTAGTATGTCATCTGGTTTTGCAGAGGCCTGGTAATAGGTTGTTCTTTTGGTTCGGGTGTTCAGAGTAACATCTAAAAGCTGCAGGACAGCAGTTCTTGAGGACAGGATTTGGCTGCACCTGATCTGGAGACTGATATTTCTGCTCATTCATTTTTGCACAGTAGCTCCAGCTTAGTCAGACAGGATGTCTGTGACCAGCAGTTTTCAAGTTTTGCCACAGATTCTTAAATTAATTTAGGTCTGGACTTTGACTGGGTAATTCTAACTCACGAATACACTTTGATCTAAAGCAACCTATCTAAAGCTTAAAACAATGACACGACTGTTCTGCAATTCTTTCTGCAGTACAATAACAGCATGGGGGAAGGACCACGAAAAAGATGCCTTCGAGCACATCATCAGGCAGTTTCCCAACGTGCCTGTGTCTATCGTCAGCGACAGCTATGACATCTACAATGCCTGTGAGAAGATTTGGGGAGAGGACCTACGAGCGCTGATAGAGACCCGCAGCGCAGATGCCCCGCTGGTTGTTCGACCAGACTCAGGAAACCCACTTGATACAGTTTTGAAGGTCCGTCCAAGTAATATATATTTATACAACTAAGATCCAAGCCAACAAACCTCCCACCTATATGTTCTGAATAATCTCTTTAACACTGACAGGTTTTGGAGATACTGGGCAAAAAGTTTTCTCCGCATGAGAACTCTAAAGGTTTTAAAGTTCTGCCTCCATACATCAGAGTCATACAAGGAGATGGAGTTGATATCAACACACTGCAGGAGGTGCGAATGCTCGGTTATATTGCTATCTGTATGTTTAAGGTTTGAAAAGGTAAGTTTATATTGTGGGTGTGTTTCAACAGATCGTGGAGGGTATGAAACAACACAAGTGGTCCATCGAGAACATCTCCTTTGGATCTGGTGGAGCATTGTTGCAAAAGCTGACCAGAGATCTGCTCAACTGCTCGTTCAAATGCAGCTATGTGGTGACTAATGGACTGGGGGTGAGTATACGCTGATACTGCTAATTAAGCTGTTCTTTAACCCCTGAAGCTTTAATGCTATAATTTGATATATTCTTGGTGTGTTTATTTGTGTGTGGTGTCTTAGGTGAACGTGTTCAAGGATCCAGTGGCTGACCCCAACAAGAGATCAAAGAAAGGTCGGCTGTCTTTGCACCGGACGCCAAGCGGAGATTTTGTCACTTTGGAGGAGGGCAAAGGAGATCTGGAGGAGTATGGAGTGGTGAGTTTGGTGGCCCACACTCAAACACTTTTGCACACTGCAGCGCATTTCAAAAATATTCATACCCTTTGAAGTTTTGTACATTTTGTCACATAACCGTCACAAACTCCAGAGTATTCTATTGGGACAGATCAACACAGAGGTAACGCTCAATTACGAAGTAGAAGGAAAATGATGGCGTGGTTTTTGAAACCGTTATGTATTAGTATTCAGCCCCCGTTACTCTGATACCCCTTGCCTGTATGTAGCAACCTGTTGTTGAAAGAACACAGAAAGAAGACCCGTTTATAATTTGCTACAAGCAATATAGAGGCCACAGCAAACATTTGGTAAATTGTTCCTGATTAGTTGAGAACAAAATGTAACTTTCCAACTGTTTGGCCTATATGCAAAATGCTGTCTGGTGGAATAGTAACAATGTACATAACCCCAAAATCACAAATCATGGCTTGAAACAAGGTGGTGGCAGCATCATGGTCTGGGCATGCTTGTGGAGGCTGCATAAGACTGAAACTGGGGAGGCGGTTCACCTTCCAGCAGAAGGAACCTAAACATAAAGCAAACTCTTGATTAAATGGTTCAGTCAAAGTCCTGACCTAAATCCAATTGAGAAAGTGTTGCATGTCCTAAAAATGACACTATTCATATTATCTGACTAAGCTTGAGTTATTTTGCAAAGAAGAATAGCCAGAAAGTTCAGTCTGTTAATGAGCAAAGCTGATAGAGACATACTGGAAAAGACTTCAAACTGTAAGTGCAGCAAAAATACATATATAAAAAATGATCCACTTCACAACTATGTACTATTTTCAGTTCAATGAGTATGAATATTTTATAAGGCACTGTAAATGCCTTCCTGCATAGTGCAGAGTTTGACCTCAGTTGTTTCTTCTTTCATTTGTCACCTTTCACCTCATTATTTTACCCCTCTTCGCTCTTTTTCAGGACCTGTTGCACACCGTGTTTCACAACGGGAAGATTGTGAAGACCTACACATTTGATGACGTCAGAGACAATGCCAAGCTTAAAGAAAGCGAGCTTGAGGAGCTGCTGCACTGAGTGCAGTCTTCCTGGACCCCCAGATCTTCACCTTTTTACCTCCAGTTTCACCATCAAAAATGGAGGGATATGCACTGCTAACACAACCCTTCTCTTCCAAATCCTGACGAGCTCAAAAAAATGTTACAACAAATATATAAAAACCCCCTAAAGATTGCTGAAAATTTATTCTCAATTCCACAATTCAGAGGAAGTTTTAGGAAATAACAATTTGGAACCAGGCTTCTAAAGATAAATACCATTCTCCCTAAAAGAAAGCAAAGTATATCCGTACGAGGTATGGCAAGCAAGAATATCTACAGTAAAAATAATGTTCAAATCAGCTGCATCAACAATTTAATTTTAGCCAGAATATTTTGCAGCTCACTGAAAGTGTGGCGCTTCTACATGTCTTTCTGTACAAAACTGCTAGGAAAAAATACAAATTTGAATCAGCTTCGCTTTGTCCTCTATGTGAAGGAAGAACTGATGATCCTTGTATACTGCTGTACACTGAAATACGTTATTATTCAAAATGTTTTGCTTCACCTTGGTAGCAGTAAATCCCAAACCCTTTAACTGTAATTGTAGATGGTATTGTCATATTTTTTCCCCAATTTCTTGCTTTTAATTGGTAATTACAGTCTAAACTATACTTCTAGTATGTACGCAGCCAACACAGATGCATTGCTGAGGGTATAGAAATGATCATCTCTCTGTGTCGTTATGTTGCCCATAGTGCATTCTTATCATGAAGATCCGACCCAAAAACAGAATCTCGAAAATATGTATCCATTTAGGATTTTAGCATTTTGTACGCATGAATACTCTATTTAATAGTTTGAAATCAGGAGGACGTCTTTAGATCTTCATGATGGGTAATGCATAGCCTTTTTTGTGTAAGATGGTGTAAAAGAAAAAAAATATATATATATGCATCTCAAAAGTCATCTTCACTGGTATGAAGATGATGACATTGTGTTCATGAATGATTATCATTTTATGGTTCCTGGGCTGAAATGTATGTTAAATGTTTGTCCTGATACGTGTGTTTCTCAGTGTGTATACAGGTATTTTCTTCCTTTAAACAACTGTGTAGTAGTCCTTTTATGAAGATGCAATCGTTGATGGAAGGATTTGAGAACACACAAAGTTGGCTGGCCTTTGAATCTGTAGGGGGGGTGTTGTAATAGAGAGGTGGGTGTGGGATGCGGTCTTTTGTAGTTGTAGAGTCGAGCTGGTCAGCAAACCTTCAGTATCACTGCCTCAAGTCAGTCGGCAAAGCCGGCTGTCGAAGTGAATGCCCATTTATCCTTCGGCTCGGTTCTCTTTCCACCTGTTCTGAACTGCTTATTTCAGAGTCACCCATTTTTTACAGGCTTTGATGGGTCTCCTTGTTGACCTTTTAGAGTTGAAGGGGATTTCAGATGGGTTCAGAACTGGTGACATCTCAAAAAAATTTGAGTGGGAGTTTTCCAGGCTGAGCAGCTGGTAGTGACTAATAGATTTATTCCCATGAAATTTGAAACCTCCGCAATTTACACGGGCTGTACATCCCCAGCTGCAAAGTTCTGCTGATTCTTTTGGTTCCAGCATGATGTTAACAGTCATGGCTTAGTGTAACAAGCCACAGGAGCTTTCTGTTCTGTCTGGCTGATACGTTCTTGCGTCCTTATTGCCGTCTCCATCAGTGTCGGCTGTAGTTAGTGGGAGATGCACCTATCTCTGGTTTGGTGAAGCTTTGACCTGTCACTGTTGATTTTAGCCAATTCTGATGGTAAGAAATAAAATATTATATTATATTAGGTCACACTGTTTGTGTGTTAGAGGAGTGACTGACATGGTTTAGTTAATATTTTTGAACAAAGACTAAATAAAATAGAGTTGACATTTTAAGTCATATTTAGCATCTTGTGTTACATTTAGCTTAGTTGGCACATTTAATTTTACTTTAGCCGCAGTTTTCTTGTGTATTCCCTAGAGAATGTAGATTTGTATCCTAACTCGTTTTTTTTTTTTTTATCTTCTTACATCTTTCTGCTTCCACTGACGTAAGAAACAGCTAACCCCAATGCCTCTTCATTCAGTAACAGCATCCACAGCAGAGTTGTCGGCTCAACCTGGTAGCACTTTCATTTAGGGTCGGGGGCGATCAACCAGTTTTAGGTGCATCTCTGACAGTTTAATGGAAATGAACAAATATTGGCATCCTAATGAAGACGGTTATTATTTTAACATCACCATGTGAACGTCACAGAACATCTTCCCAGGCACCACAGCTCTAGGCAGTCTAGTTTAAACGTTGGAAACTCCAGGCAGAATTCAGTCATTCAGCTGCTCTGCTAATGTTTGCTTCACTCTCACAGCTGTATGTATTTCCCTCTCAAGAGGACTACTAGAACTTTTTAGAGCTTCATACTGTTGAGAAAAGACCTGTGATGTCTCCAACTCCTAATTCTTGGCCTCGGCTCTGAAACACAGGAAAGCCAGAGAAGACCACAGCTTCTGACCTGTTTTTTTTTTTTTTTTTTTTAACCATCTATTGTTGCTGCTCTTTTGTCACAGACAGTAGTTGTTTTCTTTTCGAAATATGAGGTGCATTTAGTAAAATATCATTTTACTATTTTGATACTGTCTCAGTTCTTACCTCAGATGAATATTATTTTATATGACTAGGGAGAAGAAGAAAAAAAATCACAGTAAATGTCTTTATTTACAAACAATGCGGCCATACTGCCTTCTCACTTGTACATAAAACAAGGGGGTACAACTGAAAGCAGAGAGGGAACGCTAGGTGGATGACCACACTAGATACTACTATTATTTTTGTCAGAATGACCATTTTTGTACCAACTGAAGAATATCCAAAACGGCTTGACAGAACCGGCGGCGTGACTGTTTCTGGGACTGTTGAGCCTTTAGTTTGTGCGTGAGTGGAGTCCTGTGCGAATGCCGTGTTGTATAACGGATGGGACAAAACAAAGAAAAAGTGGTTGTGAATACTTTGATTTTCTTTACGTTGATTTATTCGTATGTATATGTTGTTCCAAATTCTTTTTTTTTCCCAGCACAACAGATTTGAACTAACAACTGGCTATGTTGTGAAGAAACACTGAATAAAAATGCCACCCTGTCAGTTTGAAATGGTGTCTTTCTCTGTATGCTTCACTGTTCGGGATGGATTCCAAACTTTTTCTTTAAGTGACAACTTCCACCTGCTTATTGCAAGCCTGTAGCTCTCAGATAAAATGATAGTTTGTTTTTAATACTTAGTATAGATATTCTAACGGAGAAGGTTTGTTTGTTAACCACTTTGCGACCAAATAAACTAGAATAATATTTAATTTTTTTGCAAATGAAACCGGAGAGTTCAACTTAAATATTCTACTCACCACGTGTCCCAGAGCACGGTTTTTATTTTCCTGAAACTGTTGCAGAAATCCAGTGAAAAAACAAATCGTAAAAAACAAACATTCAAATCCAGACCGCAGTGTCGGATTATGCGTGATGACGTTGGTGGATGAACTAGCACATGGTTTTCTTTCACACCAATGCCCGCAACAACCGCAAGTGATGTCATTTCCTGGGTGTTTTTTTCCCCGGGAGTTGTAGTTTTTCCACGGTAAACTTTGCTCGCACTTTCGCATTCATTTCCGTTGTTTTTTTGGACTTTTTATTGTTTGAAGATGGTCTTATGAACATATATGTGTGCTCATAGGTATCTGGCACACTTAGAGATTTAATTACACTTCTGTAAATAGTTTATTTTGATGTACATATTATCTTTTCACAAACTATTCACAATGTACATTTTATGTTCATTTTTGTCTCTGTTCATAAAAATTAGTGTATTTCAAAAATGAAGTTATGGACACACTCCAAATGAATTTCCTGTGGTTTGAAAGGGTTTTGTGCAACTTTTTTAAATTGCAATTTTTGAGGAATACAGCTATGATATTTCTGTATTTAGAAAAATATGTGCAAAAACAAACAACGATTTTAATTTTTCTGGTGCTTAATTGTACTTTTTAGCAATTTACTTTGTTAATATGGAGTTATTATATACACAATTTTAAAATTTAGGATGTCAGGGTTGTATTGATGTATAGCAAATTGAAATGCTCCAAGAAATGGCTCTACAGCATGTTCAAATATGAAAATACAGGTCCTTCTCAAAATATTAGCATATTGTGATAAAGTTCATTATTTTCCATAATGTAATGATGAAAATTTAACATTCATATATTTTAGATTCATTGCACACTAATTGAAATATGTCAGGTCTTTTATTGCCTTAATACGGATGATTGTGGCATACAGCTCATGAAAACCCAAAATTCCTATCTCACAAAATTAGCATATTTCATCCGACCAATAAAAGAAAAGTGTTTTTAATACAAAAAACGTCAACCTTCAAATAATCATGTACAGTTATGCACTCAATACTTGGTCGGGAATCCTTTGGCAGAAATGACTGCTTCAATGCGGCGTGGCATGGAGGCAATCAGCCTGTGGCACTGCTGAGGTCTTATGGAGGCCCAGGATGCTTCGATAGCGGCCTTTAGCTCATCCAGAGTGTTGGGTCTTGAGTCTCTCAACGTTCTCTTCACAATATCCCACAGATTCTCTATGGGGTTCAGGTCAGGAGAGTTGGCAGACCAATTGAGCACAGTGATACAATGGTCAGTAAACCATTTACCAGTGGTTTTGGCACTGTGAGCAGGTGCCAGGTCGTGCTGAAAAATGAAATCTTCATCTCCATAAAGCTTTTCAGCAGATGGAAGCATGAAGTGCTCCAAAATCTCCTGATAGCTAGCTGCATTGACCCTGCCCTTGATAAAACACAGTGGACCAACACCAGCAGCTGACACGGCACCCCAGACCATCACTGACTGTGGGTACTTGACACTGGACTTCTGGCATTTTGGCATTTCCTTCTCCCCAGTCTTCCTCCAGACTCTGGCACCTTGATTTCCGAATGACATGCAGAATTTGCTTTCATCCGAAAAAAGTACTTTGGACCACTGAGCAACCATGCATCACTGTATCACCAAGTTCACACTCAATTAAGCCCAGGTACGACTAATCCCTCCTTAGAAAAGCATCCCCACAGCATGATCTTGCCACCACCTTGTCTCTAAGTGTGGATGCTGCGTTCAAGGATATATCCATTCCTAATTTTTCTCTACACATACTGCTTCGCAAGTGGGCCAAAAAGCTTCGCTTAGGTTTCATCTAACGAGAGCACCTCCTTCCACGTTTGCGGTGTCTTCTATGTCTAGCGACAAACTTTAATTAGGACATCTTCTGGCTGTCTTCATGCGACACATTTGTAGATAATGGATGTCGTGCATGGAGACACATTTTCACACATGAGCAGTATGGTTCAAGAACGACCCTTTATGATCTCTGGCTCAAATTTGGCCCTTTTGTCCTTTGATCCCACATCCTTAACCCGCTTTCCTTATGCTGAGGGTATGTTGCGTGTTCCTTTGGATCACATGATCCAAAGTCAGCGACTGCAATCTCAGCAAGAGGGCAGGCTCCATGTATGCTTGTGATCCCACCATGAACGGAAACTTGAGTGGCTGTCTCTTACTTCTGGAGACGGAACCAAAAGTTTAGTTCGTAATTTGCACGGGTTTTCTGCGGTAAATGCCCAGCAGTGATTGAACTGCAGCTGCAGGATATTTTAAGACGTCTCTGCGGTTTCCATTTTATTTAATTGTTATTTTTAAGTCTTTGCCAGAGAATCAAAACTTTCTTTTCTCGTTTTTGCATGAGGCGTCAGTTTCCTGTAACCAAATTCCGCACATGAAGCGCGTCGAGGGGGGGAGTTTGGCACACTTTTACGCGCTGTATCCGCTACATCTTGCGCGCATCGCCGAGCAGAGCTTACGCTGAAAGAAGTGCGACCAAGAACAAAGGGTTGGATTGATAACAAATGTTATTAAACAGCTTCTAACGCAAATCAAGCTGTGCTTTAAGTAAGTTGATCTTCTTACTTTACATTTTCCTCACTTTTGGAGCAGATACTTAAGAGGACATCCTGTGGTAAATAGCTTGATGTGGACATTTCTTGCAGCGTCAGGAACACCACGTCACTCAGTTCAAGAACTCCCACTATTTCCTTCCACTTGGATCATCATCCACCCTACAGTTTAGAGAGAAATCTGTATACAGATTTAGGCTGAAAACGGCTTAATCATGATGACCGGATTTCGAATCAACTTGTCGCCCCTGAAGGAACCCCTAGGCTTCGTTAAACTGGTAGAATGGGTAAGTTAAATGCGCATTTGTTTCCTTTTTATTGGACAGGGCGGTCCAGACCCTCCTTGATGCTCCTATGTTCCTTTAAAAGTACTTAAAGATCAGAGTTTTGCTTCATTTCTATCACTTTTGCACGTTTAAATGCAAGGAGCTAAAAACGAAATCCTGATTTGCACATGAAAGTGGTGTAAATCCACATTTGGTTAGTTATGTCCAATTTAGTTGGATTTGCTTCTTGCATGGAAATGCAGACCTTACAAGAACTCAGTTACAGATTAATACACCTCTCAGCAATAGTTCACCCATGAAAACCAGCTCTGAAGGACATGTAACATTTTGGCCTTTAACCATAAGGGCAGAAGATCCAGCAATCAGTTATGGGTTATGGCTGCTTTAAGTAAATCCAGATATATTTTTGTCTCAGCTTTTCTGTTTTCTCATACTATTCACATTTACACACACACACACACACACACACACACACACACACTGAGAACCACAAATCAGCAGTCATCTGACTAAGGGCAAAGCAGTGTGTGGAAGTATGTGTGTGTTTTTGCTTTACATAAGCCTCATTTAACACAATGGATTTGCTTATTCATGCTCCATGTGGAGCTAAATTATAAATAATAAATAACCACCATCTCTGAGAACTTACAAGGCTTGGGCAGTTTGTAATTGCTTGCGAAAATAGCATTCCTTTGAAATGTTTCCCATTTTGTGACGTAACAACCAGATATTTTGGTGTAATTTATTTAGATTTTATGTAATAAACATAACTACATAAATGAGATGTGAAACAAAAGGAAAGCATAGCCTTTAACATATTTAACTAATAGAAATTTAAACAGTATCTTTTGTATTTGGCCATCTTTACTCTAATGCTCCTAAATAAAATGAATAAAATCAAATGCAACAAAATATTTTTAGAAGTAAAAGGAGTCCATTTTAATCTCAGTTTGATGCAGCTCGAAAGCCTCGAGGGTTTTCTTAGAGAACATTTGTGCACAAACAGCATCTTCAAGACCAAGGAAAACAGTAGATAGGTTAAGTTGTGGAGAAATGTAAAGCAGGGTTAGGTTATAAAAGAAAATTTCAAGCTTCGAACATCTAACAGAGCACTGTTAATCCATCATCTTGTAATAAAAAGTGTATGCCACAGCTGTAAACCTTCCAAGTAATGGTAATTCACCTAAACAGACACTCTGGGTTAGAGGAGAACATTAATCAGAGAAGCAGCCAAGAGGTCTATGGCAACTCTAGAAGAGCTGAGAAGATCTACACCTCGGGTGGGAGAATCTGTCAGCAAAATAACTACAAGTCATATAGGGGAGAGAGAAAACATGTGGAAGAAGGTGCTTTAGCCAGAAGGGACCAATTCACTTTGTGAACTGCATGCAAAACTCTACATGTGGAGTGAAACTAATAAACATTGCCTTGAACATACCCTCTTCACCATGAAACACGATGATGGCAGCATTGTGCTGTCGGGATGCTTTTCATCGTCCGGAACATAAAAGCTGCTCAGAGCTGATGGGAAGATAGATGTAGCTTAAATACATGGCAGTAATAGAAAAAAAACTGTTAGAGGCTGCTAAAGACGCAAGTATGATAGAAGTTCACTTTGCAGCAGGATCACAATTCAAAACATACAATGGAGTTTTAGATCAAAGCAAAGCATATTGATGCATGTTGATGATTGGATCAATAAAAGTCCAGACCTAAATCCAACTGAGACGCAGTCGCAGGTCTCTATGTGCAAAGCTGGTAGAGACATACCCCAAAAGACGTAAAGTGTAACCAGCCAAACATATAAAATATGAAATGTACCAAAATCAAGGGGGAAAAATCCCATTGCAAACAAGAATAGAATTGAAATGAATAGAAGCGAAGATGAATTAAACATCTGTAAAGTATTTATCATAAGGAAAGTTTTTGATGCTTCCAGAAGTCTGATTATGTGAGCGATGTGGCCTAAACACTCAAAACCTTCTTAGATATAATCTTTTGTGAGCTGTAAACAGGAAGCACTATTTGATCGAAGAAATGTTAGAGGTCTCTACTGATTACTCCATGTATTGAAAACAGATGATAAGAAATGTTCTCTTGGTTTTTTGATGTGAGAGATGGGCAAGTTTTAAAAGGTTTGTAGAGAAAACATTTAAATTCAAATATTCTCTGTAGGGGTTGTATCTTTATTTCATAGAAGTTGGTTTACACCATATTTGAAATTCTTTCTCAGATTAGATACCAAAGTTCCTTGACTTTCTGTTGTGTCTGTTAATGGAGACAATGGGGGCTGCTGACAAAATGATAAAAATGTCATAATCCTTGTCACAAAGAACCCACCAGTAGCCTTAATGCATATGCTCCTCTCTGAACAGTATTTCCTCCACTTAGTATTTGTTAATTCTTGGGGGGAAAAAGTCAAATCTGTGTGCATTTGATTCCTCCTGGTTGTTAAATTTAACCCCTATGACCTTGTTTTGGAGGAGTGACCGAGTCCCAAAAATGAGCGGTGTACTGTATGTTGACCAAAAAAAAAACAACAGGAAGTGGCAGACAGGGACATCTGGGAAAACATCTGGAGTGAAGCAAGGTGTGTGCGTGAGCATGTAAGCACTTTTAGTGTGAGCATGTGCAAGTCGTTTGTGCTGATTAGGCAGAAATGAAGAGGTCTTTTTTAAAGGACTTTCTCAGTGCTTGCCATGTCCACATTCTTTGCTCCTTTAATAAAACCAACTTCTTGTCTAATGCATATCCCCTGGAAAAGAATGCCTCCAAACTGTGTTCTTTAACCTTTATTTGAATTACATTCAATGTTTAGGGATAAGTTAGACCTTCTCAGTGCCACATTTATTAACTTCCTTCCATTCTTTTAACAACTACCCAGGAGTTGGGCATGGGGCCTCTAGCATTAAAGACATGAACATCGTTTTTCAAGGGTGATCTGGCCTAGAGGGCACATCATAACAAAGGTACAAGCTAAAAGTTTGACATTAACAGAAAATATAGAAACAACATTTTAAAAAGTGTTCATATAAGGTACAAGACCCAGCTTAAGAATAGCAGTTGCACCCTTCAGAAAGAGATCTGTTTATAAGAGCATAAATCTCTCCCAAAGAGACAAAAGCATTAAGTAGTTGAGAGTGGAATGCTCCTAACATTATTTCATGGCCAGTGTGTAAAATAGGAGAACACAGTTCTACCACGTTCAGAAAATGGTTTGAGTACTCTAAAGAGAAGCCATTTCACAGAATATCAGCACAAGACTTAGAATGTAATACGAATGTACTGAAATGAGTGGGGAGTTTGTCCAGTGAGGTTGTCACCTTGGGCTTAATGAAGGCCAAGTCCAAGAAACCAGATTATACAGCACACATTGATGAGTTCTGTACAATGAATTAAAACAAATGAATTTTATGTAAATGATGTCCCCATAATTAAGAACATTTAAAAAGGAGTCTGAGCAGGTTTTTCCTGACTGAGATAAGTAAACAGTTTGAATACAACCAAGTTATAATAAACAGCCAGTGGAGCCTTCTGTTTTTTTTTACTTAATGTTTAATCTGAACTCTGGGAGAAAGGCTATCAAGCCCAAAAAAGTGTGGAATGGTGTTCTTTCAATATGTTTTCTCAAGAGTAGATATATCAATAATCTGAAATCTGTGCATGATTTTTATTCAGTTTCATTCAAGATAAGAACAAATCGCAAAAAATACAGTGGTGCCCACAGTAGCTGATAAGTAGTCTATCTCACCATAGAACCAACTAAATAAAGGAAAATATTATCTTCATATAAGTGTGCTTTTATGACATAGCCTTCCCAGTGATAATATTAATAAAATGTAAAACAAAACAGGATTGAAGGACTCCTTTCAAAATCTTCAAAAATAGAAACAGGATTTTTTTATTTGCAACAACACATTGTGTTCTGTCTGAAAGCTAACTTCCAAACCAGCCTGAACCTCCTCACAAAAATTGTAATGTTATCTGTTTAATAGCAGTCAACAGAAAGGCCTTGATGAGATCAACAAACAGGGCAGCACAATGCTCCTTTCCTTTCAAGGCATTAAATATGATTTGTTGTCAGCTAAATATGGGTTTTGTTGAGTGTTTTTTTTTTTCTTCAGTTTAGTCATTTTCTTTTCCAAATCACATCCTCCTTCTCTCATAGTAGGAGTATTGAGGCATTTCCAGGCAGCCCTTAAACAAACTCTGGATTTAGCCCAAGCTGTCCAAGTGTCCTGATATCTTCCCTGGGATGTGTTAGGAAGGTACTCTAATCAGATGCCTGAACTACCTCCTAAGGTTTCAATGAAGAGGAGAAAGAGAGTGCAATCCAAGACCCTCCCTTGTTCTGAGCTGCTCAGTGTCCCTAAAGGACTGTATTTGTGACCTCATTCTTTCATTTGCTATGTGCAGCTTATGAGCACAGGTTAGGGGTTGGAAAGTAGATCAGTTGATAAATGGACATCTTCAGTCCTCATTGTTTTGGTACAGCTCCATCTTCACCATCACACAACAGTTTACTGTTTCCATCAGAGAAGACACTGTGTTGTTAGAGCAGACAATGTCAGAGTCCAGAACAAACACGAGAGACATCTGACTCACTGTCAGAAACATATTGTCGAAGGAACCAGAGCTTTCTTCGCCTATGTGGAGCATTTTGTAATGCAGAGCTGCACCTCCCTCACCTGTGCTATGAAAGAAGCCCTCTACACTTATCAATTACAAGAAAAGTAAATGGGGCTGTTTGTTTGGGTTTGTTTCAGTTACATTTTAAAAAAATGTAACTGAAACACATATTTTTACTTATACATTATACTTTTTTTAAGTTGATTAGAGTCTAAAAACAAATAATAACCTTTGTAAAGACCTCCCATTCTCCAGGAGGGGTCCGCAACCATAGATCTTACCAAGAGCAACCCAAAGTAGCGTCTAAGTGAAGCTGTTTAACTTTGGCAAATGACCATCAGTTTGTTTTGACATAATTTATTACAGTTTTCAAACCATATCCAGTCCTGTGAAACGTAGTGGTTTGATCATGATCTTGTCCTTTTTTTGCTTGGTCTGGGGCAGCTTGAGACCACCAATAATAAGCTGTGCTGTGTAAGACTGACTCAGGCTGTGCAGCTGTGCACAGATTAGGTTGTGAGTCCAACAGTGTGTTGGGATTTACTTTGGCACATTTTCATCCTACATTGTTATAACCAGTAGCAGTGCAACGTAATATCATTATGACTTTGACTGAGCTTGACACCCAGTGAGTTGTATTGTTATTGTATGTGCACTTGGGGAATCCTTGGCATAGTTGCAGTCACCCTGAAGAATTTAGTCTTTGTTGGTTTTAAGAGGGAAGAATTCGTGTCACATGGTCGACAAACTGAATAAGATGCTGCTCTGCCCAAAGGAATCCAGCAGCTAAATGGCAGTTTTAGTGAAAATACATTTTACAAATGGAAGAATTTTTTTTTTAAATATTGAGATTTAAAAATGTGCCATGTTTTTCAAAGACAGAAAGGTTTTGGAGGACCTGCCAAAATTATTGGCACCCCTTTCAAAATTGGGTAAAAGAATAGAATAAATGTAACTTCTACTGCAGTAGCATGATCACATACTGGTTAAAAATATATAAATAATGTTAAAAAATGGATGAATACATGGTTTACTGTTAAGTAAGGTAGATGATCAGTGACTGCAGGCCTGTTTCTCCTCCAGAGGTCCTGAGAAACTTGTTGGAGAGGATGACATTCCTCATTGGGACATTTTAGATAACAAAAAGCTAGGAAAATGATCCAAACTATGAGGCCAAATTAACAAAAACTTACCAGACAGAAGAGGAATTTCCTCACAATAAGGTTTGAAAATTCAACAATTTTCCAAGTGAAATTGCGCCACTGCAAAACTGCACCACTGCGCCACTGCAAAAACAGATTTTATTTAAAAGGCATCTGACAATAAATTATATAGGTAGTTGTTGTATGTGCAATCTGATTACTTTTGCAATATTTTATGTTTATTCTAGTATAATTCCTTGGTTTTATTATTATTTATTGAATTTTGTCATGCTAGTGTCAACAGCTATATGTCTCTGTTCTCTGTCCAAACAGCTCACAGCCATATTCGCATTCGGAAGCTGTGGTGGATTCTCGGGTAGAAACATCATATCTCTCTTCTGTGGTAATGGCATGAATGAAACCCTCAACGCCAACTTTCACTACCCATTTAGGTATGATATTATAGGTATATAGGTATTATATACATCGAGACTTCTGCTTTGGAATTCTACAGAGATACCTTCTTGCACATTTTGCATTCCACTGACTTCATTTCAAAACCCTTTCTGGCCCTAAATTTAGCTAACTTGATCTTCTTCATTTCTTAACAACTGAAGCGTGTTTTAGTAGTCTGACCAGGTGGTGCTTTGGACAGTGCGCTGATCGGAGAACGATCTGGTTTTTGAGTTTCTGACCAGCCGCTCACTCATAACAGATGGTCACAATCAGACAATTTTGGTTGCTAACCACAGCATCTCCAAAAATAAATAAATCCCAAAGGTATTGAATAAACGTTTTTCTCTTTTCTTGGCTCCTCCTTGTATCATGGGCAGGCTGAGCCAGGTCCCACTTGTTGATGGAAACACCACTATTTGCAATCACTCTGTCACTACCACGCACATGATGGGAGACTCGGCATCCGCCGCAGAGTTCTTCGTCGGCATCGGGATCGTATGCTTCTTGTATAGCATGGTAGCTCTGTTGGTTTACTTAGGCTACATGCATGTCTACAAGGACTCTGACTTCGGACCCATATTTGTGAGTAAATACATTGAACAAAATTGAAATGGTTGACCATGTGTTATCTTGAAGATCTTGATCCAAAAGAAGATTATAGCTCCTGTCTGTATGGCTGATATTTTCCTTTTTTGCCAGGACTTTGTCATCACAGTAATCTTGGTCTTCATGTGGTTAGTGTGCTCATCTGCCTGGGCAAAGGGCCTGCAGAATGTGAAGGACGCCACAGATACTGAAGGAATCGGTGCCTCGCTGGCTCTTTGCAAGGGAGGCAACATCACCTGTGAGGTCACGAACTTTGCCAACATGCGGACGCTCAATATCTCTGTGGTGAGAAGAAATGCACGCCAGCAGCTGGGTTGAACTCATTAATTCACTGAAACTGCCACTTAGTTCTAGAGCAGTAAAAGCTATTGATTGGTAAAGTGTTTGACTGTTTCAAACTACGACATAGCTTAATGTTCTTGATTTATTAATGCATTGTCTTGTTCTGCCTGTGTCCTTGCAGGTGTTTGGCTATCTCAACATGTTCATTTGGGCTGGCAATGCCTGGTTTGTTTACAAGGAGACTCGCTGGCACTCCCAGAAATTCTCCTCCCAACCTGGGCCTGGAAGGCAACAGGTCCCTGCACCAATCTAACACCAGGGCCGACTTGTTACCACGCGCAAACATGCATACTACACGGAAAGGAATTCAAACCGTCACATAAATACATACATAAATACATGTTTAAATTTTGAGGTTTTATACATATATATGAAATGTTTTTGACGGAGAAAATAAAGGCGAGAATGTTAGAATTTATCAGTCCGCTTTTGCTTGTGCTAACAGTGCACAGAGCTGTACTGGCCTTTTGCAACCTAAATGACTTGACATAATTTTACTCCTTGCATACTGACGGTTATGAAAGAATAAAATCCTACTCTGCATATATTTCTTTGGAGAGCTTAGCAACAATGAACTTGAACAACAAAGCCGAATGTGTCTTTAATATGCATGTCAAACATTTTAACCATTTGAGTGAGCTTAACAACCTTATTCTGGCCCTGGGCCCCAGATATTCTCACACATTGTGACCAAATGTGTTATATAAAGCCCCCGAATACATTTATTGGCATCGTTATACAGTTACAAGACCGGATGGCTACCTATTTTCATTTTCCTAGCAGACACCAACAGATTCTTATTTTAAATGTCCTGGTAATTGAAATAGTTCATGATCAAATGCTCTTCAACAAGGGCCACAAACCCACAGCACCAGAGCCTCTACCATTCCTAATAGTGGACATGAGTTGCTTTCCCACATATTCATCCTTTTTGTCCACAATAGCCCCACCAGGGCAGAAAAGCTCAATCTTATTCTCACCAGTAAAAGTCAAGATGGAGGAGCCACATGTTTCCAGTCCCTTTGGACAAGAAACCGGCCCACAGCATCAGAGATCCTACGCCATACTTAAAAGTGCTTAAAGGTGCTTTCCATAAATTCATTCTTCGTTTCATGTTTACCTTCCTTACCATTTTCCTTACCTCACATGATTAACTTGTGAGCTCATCCAGCCTTGTCTGCATCGGGTAAGAAAAATGGATCTTTGAGGCAGATCATCTTTTTGCCCCATGGAAACAAAAAGCACAGTCATGAATTACTAATTTAAAGCTCTTAGACGCTTTGTTCGACTAATAAAAATTAAACAGTAATCTAGAAAATGCTACAACTAACTTTATATTACAGGAATTAAAGCGATGCAAATACGTTTTGTTACCTAGCATTTAACGAACAATTATTTTGTCACTGAGTAAATGTAGTCAAATTAAAGGTTGGATTGAAAATAACCTGTAAATAAAAGGCACATTGTTTTTAAGGAGTTTTACACATTTTTCTATAGGGTGTCAAAAGGAGTGGTGCTGTGTGTCATTTAGTGCTATATAAATGCATGTTATTAGATTTAAAATTTAGACATGAATTCTGCTCTGTGTTAAATTTAGGCAATTCTGTTTTTTTTTTTTTTTGGTTTTTGTTTGTTTTTTGCTGAATCATGCAAGCATTTAATTTTAATTGTCAATTGTTTTCTTTCATGTCGTTTCGATTTTCTTTAAGTTTTTCTATTTACCACCTAGTGGCAAGTGGTGGTAAGTGCAACTCCTGGTGAAACTGTCCAACTGACAAAATCATTAGATTCAGTCGTATTTTGGTTTGCTTTTAAGATTCAGAAAATACTGTGTGAAGTTGTTTAAAACTCATATATCAGGAATCCTGCTGCTCCCGTGGTATTTAATGTGGTTTTGCAATTTTTATAAGAACATACCCAAGAAAACCAGAGAAGCTGATAATAATCATTGGACTACAACTGCATTTATACCAGCGAACCCAAGGATCATTCTCTCTTAGCACAAGATGCTTTCCCCTACATAGAGGACTTAATGACATAATTACCTCTTTAGAAAGATTGGTTTAGAACCAGCTCTTACCAGTAAAACCCAAAGGATTATTAATGTTATCTGTATCATTGTAATGTTGGCCAGATATTTTTAGATTTCTCAGAAGGATTCATAGATTTTTAGATTTCTTAGAAGGATTGTAGTATCATTTGATTTGTTTTTCTGTGTCTGTATCTGTGTTTATTTTCTTTGTGATTGTATTGTAATTGTATGTACAGCGCTTTGAGTGTCTCGTTACTGAAAAGCGCTATATAAATAAACTTACTTTACCTTACCAATAAAGCTGTGTTGAATGTTAGAACACTTTGAAACAAGGTACCAATTAAATGATTAAAGTTCGCAATGATGGTGTAGCTTTCTTGTAATCCTAAATAATGGAGCAGTAACATCATTTTCATTATATTTCAACTTTCTTCATTCACATTTTGCGAATGATATTCTGCTAAAGCACTATTTGTTACAACTTATTTTATTGTTATCCATTTTCTTAATCATTTCTGCAACACCAAACACTCATGTGTTTGTATTTTACTTTGTCTTGGGTATTCCATGTTTTGTTTTTTTCTGTGTTGCATTGTTATTTTATTTTATTTTTTTTCATGAAGGACTAGTTGAAATTCAGTAAAACAGCAATTGTTTGGAATGTACTGGTTTTGCATTTCTACACTGCTGCTGAAAAGACATCCACTCTCTTGAATGTGACCTGCAGATTTTCATCGTATTTGTCAATAAAAATGAATGCATTTTTTTGTTGAATTTTCACTGTACCTGATGGTTTGCGTGCTTTTATGAATGCACTCATTCTCCACACGGGAAAAAATATAAATATTTGGTTTTGTTTTGTGCAATAAGTTTTAACCCAAATTTTCCCTTTGTTTTTGAGCAAATGCGAGGTTTTACAGTGCAGAATATCTCATGTAAAAACTAGGTTTGTTGTTTTGACACACCTGTTTTTCCATCAACACATTTTGATGTAAAAACATTATTTTAAAATAAACATTAAAACAACGCACCTCTAGACATAAGGGCCTTATCACATGCAGTGCCGTGCATAAGTATTCATACCCCTTGAACGTTTTCACATTACAACCACAAACTTCAACATATTTTATTTTGTGTGACAGACCAACACAAAGTAGTGGATAATTGTGCAGTGAATGGAAAATTATACATGGTTCTCAAATCCGATAGATACATGAATTTGTATTCAGCCCCTCTGGGTCAATGCTTTGTAGAATCACCTTTAGCTTTGCTGTTAAAGTTGCAAGCCTTTGGGTGTGTGTCCCTACTAGTTTTGCACAATTGTTGCCAATTTTTCTTTGCAAAATAGCTCAAGCTCAGTCAGGTTAGATTGCGTGCAACTGTAAATAGCAATTTCTAAGTGTACCCAAACATTCTCAATTGGACTTGGGTCTGGGCTTTGACTAGGCCATTCTAACACATGAATATGCTTTAATCTATACCATCCCATGTAGCTCTAGGTGTAGGGTTGTCGTCCTGCTGGCAGGTTAACCTCTGCCTCAGTCTCAAGACTTTTGCAGCCTCTGACAGACCTCCTGGCACAGTATGATATGGCATGCTGTGGGAATGGTGTGTTCAATTTTCCGCCACATCAAGTTTTTTGCGTGTAGACTAGAGAGTTCAGTTTCGGTGTCACCTTCTTCAACATGTTAGCTGTGTCCTCTACATGAGTTGTTGCAAGCTGTAAACAACTGTTCCTATGGCTTTCATATGACAATGCCGTTCGTTTTGCACATCATTCCAGCGTTTTATTTTGTAGAGCCAGAGACCTTGGGTTTGATAAGCCTACAGCTGAATTTGCTGTGTGTCATTCACAATTGCTGTGTTTTCTCTAGCTGAGACACTTAGACCATTTAAATAATTTTATGATTAGCAGTATCTTTAAATGAATGTAGTGTCTTATTCAAGCCCATCCTTGAATGATTTAGAATTCTTGACTTTTATTGCAATGACAGTTTTCATGTTTGAATGTATCCGGAGTGTGTGAAATGTCTTTTTCTTTCTAAAGATCCATGAGGGTTGCCACTTAATGGTTAATATGAGTTATGGCAGCATATAATTTCCAGTATTGTGTCCTCAATGACTGGTAGATGGAGACAGATTGATTATTTATTATACAGTGGTATATTGTGTTTTAACATAACTGCTGTAATTCACCTCTTTACATATGAATCCTTTTTTTTCGGTCCCCATTATAGCTATGCATTAGTTTGCGTTGGTCTGTCACATAAAAATTAATAAAATACAGAAGAATTTGTGTGTTGTAAAGTAACAAAAGGCAAAGAAGTATAAGGAGTGATAATACTTTTCCAAGGCATTGTATGATCACTCCAGGCATTAAATCATTTTCGTTTCTTAGACATTTCTTTTGATTGTGGTCTCTGATAGAGACAGATAGCTGTGACTGAGTCCTTCTTTGTATTTTGTTATAGAAAGCCAGATATTTGAAGTGCAGGAGATAACATAGCATCTAATGTGTCTAATGTGTGGAACTGGCCTTCCTAAACTAATTATAGCCATTTTCTGACCCCCAATTAAGACTTGATTTCCTCGTAATCTTTATTCTCTCTGTATCGCACCCTCTCTGTCTGAGAATGAAATCATAAGCTTTGTGCTCCGAAGCTGTGTTTTTTCTTCAAGTTGCTGTAGCGGGAATAAAGTGGCTTCATTTTCATACTTCTATGGGAAGGGACGCTGGTATAGAACAAGGCTCATGTTCATATTTCCAACCTAAAATGAAAGTATCCCTTTAATTGCGACTATTTTACTCAAAAGCTGAAATAGCATTTGCACTTGAAGAACAGTTTTTATTCAGGGCCACAAGAGGGCAGTGTTGGGCCATTTGCTCCACCTGCTGAACCGTCCTGAGAAGATATATTGCTTATTTTGAATGAACAGGTGTAATATGGTCCATGGTGTTAAATTTTATTTTGTGATGTATAATAAAGTTAAACAATCCCTGCTGTTAAACAGTCTTTGATTTTATTATTTCCTCTATCTATGCTTCTCCAGCTGCTAGAAGTGTTTTTTTTTTTTTCACCAGTTAGGGTTATTGCTTTGATTCTTTACTACGCCAGTGAGAATGTCCTTAGACATTATTCTTAACTTTTAGTTTCCAGTCATATTTGAGTTATAAGATCAGTTTTTCTTATTTTACGACTTAATAATTCCGTATGTTTTTGTCTCCATATGTTTTCTCTGCTGTATACGTTTTTTACTACAATAAAGAGAAATTATAAATTCAGACCCAATTATGATGCACCCTCCAACATGCTTTAATGTTGATGTGCAATTCTTCTCTTCTCTAGAATTTATGATACACTGTTAGTGTATATTCTAACTTATTGTAATTTGTTTAAATGGAATTAACCTATTGTGTTGTAGAAGGTCGAGTTAGCATTAGAATCTGATGTGTTTTCTTTAAAGATCAATGGTTTGCATCACTACGTTCAAAATTATTTTAGAGCTGCAGTCATTTTCAGGGCAGCTACATGGAATTTAAATAAAATGCAATGAAATCTTGTTAGGTTTTATGGTGCATTTTTTTGTTTTAGTTGGTAGACTCACTGGTCCAAAAACGCATTGAGGATGTAAAGGATAAACCGTGATAAACATTTTAAATCTTATAATGTTACATATAGCCTGCACAGTTCAACTGGAAAACAAACTAATGTGTTAGGAGACATGTAAAAAGTAAAAAAAAAAAAAAACAATAACGTGCAATAACTTGCCTATGCTTAAGGATGAGATACCTGCTGATCTTTACAGCACAGATGGTCTTCATTTACTCCTGCAATCTGCTGACAAATGCAAGTGTCACTGACAGCATAGCCTTTTCAAATCACAGTTCACAAACCTAAAAGTTCTTTTGAAGCTTACTTTGCAGCATCTAAAAGACCAAACCTTTGTTTTTACTCACTTAAGGGATTCCTAAACCTAAATGATAAAATCAGATCGGTAAGAAAGAATGCAGAGATAAAGCTTGACAAACTGTTGATATGGTTTTCCAAAGGTAACTATAGGTGTCCACATTTCTTCGCTTTTTGTTGTTCTATTTTTTTATGCTTTAGCTTGCTGCATCTGTGTTTTCTATCTTCTTTCTGTTACAGTGAGATTTGTTTTTTCTTCATCCCTTCAGAATTGCGATGTGTGCATTATGTGTAGTTGTGGCAAAATTACGATGAAAATTACGTGGCAAAATTATGATTTTTTTGAAGCTCAAAATATCGACTGGACTTCTTGTACCTCTTATATATAGTGAAAGGCTTTTTGGGTTGTTTGTTGTTTCTTGCCTGCAAGATTTAATTTATGCATTGCTTTTTTTTTTTTTTTTGGTAAGGTCAGGAAAAGTACAAAAGATTTAATTATTGTCTGAAAATCAACATTTTGCTCCTTAAGTGTAATCAATATAGATATATTAATATTTTTTTTATTAACTTGTAACTTTGACACTGTTCAACCAATTGACAGTTCAAATAAAAAATGCATTGTAAAAATATAGGGAGCTATTTCAGATTATTTATTTATCATGTATTTTTCCACGTGTATTCATTTTTTTTTTTTTTTTGTTCTTTCTTTTTTTCCTAAATTTAGTCTTTACTTTATAGCTGTGGCTCCCCTGTAATTCCATTCAACATTGTGAACTTTTGAACTTTTCAGTAGCTCCCCATTTGTCGCTCAAACCACTCAGTCCGCCGGAAATCAACGACGTGAGCCGAAGCCTTCCGACAGCAACGTCACCATATCTCGTTCTTTCGTTTTTCGACTGCTGCGTGCGAAGAGAGAGAGAAAGAGAGCGAGGAAAAACGGCTCTCTGCAAAGCAACAAGAAGGAAGAGCAATGGCGACACTGGATCGCCAAATACCAAGTCCGGATACCTTCTTGTGCGAGCCTTGGTCTTCCTTCGTCAGTGCGACTAAATTACATTTTGTTGATAGTAAGTTGGCGCCTCGGTGGTGTGGCCGTTTAGCAGACAAACTGTAAGGGAGTGCGTGGTCCAACTGTCTGTGATTGAGTTGAGAAAGCTCCTCCACCATTCAGGGTCTGTCAAAGCTCAGCAAAGTAACTGTCAGAATTACTACAAAATGCTGTATTAATAGCTTGCTTTGACAGCAGTGCACATGCGCGTAAACAAAGCTAAAGCGTTTCGGTGCAGTTTGTGCCTCTGACGCGCTCGGTCATGACGTGCTGAACTGTCCAGCTGTAAGTTTGTTAGCTTTGACAGATCTACTTGGTGTGAGGAAGCTCAGCTCAGGCTGGCGCTAGCAGGCTAATGCTAACCTGATAGCCAAGCCTCGGGAGCTGCAGGGCTTTCCACGCATGGCCCCCTAAAGTTTGTTGCGAACGCTGCCGTGTGTTTGTAAGCGGATGTTTTCTTTACGCAGACGCAGTCTCGTCTTCGGATAAGGGCGACACGGACTCTTGCTGCCCCGCTGAAGCCGCGAAACTCGGCAGAAACGGTAAGGAACTTGTTCGAGCAGCGCCGTCACGTAACACACGGTGATGGTTTGTTATTGTTTTTGCAGCACATGCATGACAGCTTTGACGGCTCCATTTGAACCACTTCTGAGGGGGGAAAGAAAAAGAAAAGAAAACGTTTATTTGGTTTCGCTGCTGGTGTATAAACTGGATATAAATAGACGTTACATTTACGATGTTTGCAAAATACACTCCTTATAGCATTTACTGTCCTTGGTGTATTTAAACCCCACTTTGATTATTGTGGTGTTTTATAATTTGGTTTTATTTGAAACTGTGTGTTTTATGCAGGCAAATACCTTTTTTTAATTGACAGAAAAAGGATTTGAGTGATCATTTTAACCATTTGCAATTCTTTATTTAATTTTTTTTTTTGCCTCTTCCTATTATTTTTATTCAGATCTTTGTCTTATTTATTTTGTCATGTTTTGCAAAAACATGACCTCTTTCTCGTCTGTGCTTGTTCTAATTAATCATGATCAGGGTATGACAACTTTAACATGATAGTATTAATAAACGAAAACAATTTGCATACTGGTGAGAGCAGTAATGTCTGAGGAAGTGGCTGATGATGGAGCCATATTGTGTTGATGTCATGCATGTGGTGCATTGGATTTTATTCGTATTGATTCAGACCTAATCGGGATAAATATGTCTTAGTATTAGAGCTGAAGAACATATCGAGTGGCAGACATCATCGCAATATCAATGTGGGCAAAAATCAGAAAGGTCAGCTGACCGGGGGCAAACTTTATCAAAACTATTTTGCTAAGCATTTGCTCTTTTTTTCAGAATTGGTTGAGTTTTGCTATATAGATAGATAAAAGATCTTAACTAAAAGATTATTTGGTTGATTTAATCGAAATCTATTCATCCTAAAATAAATCAAACTTTGTTAATTAGACCAGAAGTTCCCATAAACAAGCATTAACTATGGCGTTAACGGGAATATAAAAAAAAACCAAAAAAATAAATGACATTCTGGGTGTGTTTAATGTATGACCTCCGTGCAGATTTTCCAAACCTCAACCAGCAAGACCAAACTAGAAACTGTTTTTAGGTGGCATCAGCAACAAGGAGATGTGAGCACAAATAGGTAATACTGTGGTGATTTATAGTCTCCCGATTTATATTTTGAGGCTTTACGAAAGCATGTTCGCAAAACTTCAGATTAGGGGGGGAAAAAAAGTAGATTCAATTGGGTCCACTGTGTGACACCTGTGCCTTTTGATAAAAAAAATTTAGTAATTAAGTCCTATAATGGTGCTTATTTATGTATTTGTTTATTCAGAACCTGCTCAGCACATGGAATCGCAATCCTCATCATCCTAATGTCAATGTCTGCATTATCTTAACTGCAAAGAGTTGCTTGGATGCGATATTTGGTTGGCCGTTATATTTTAAGTGACACATATTAGTGCTCTGTCTTTTCCCCCTTGCCTTCCCCAACCTGTTGCTGCTGTTAGCTGAGAAATAATTAGAAATATTTTCTGTTGCAAAACACAGAGTTGATCAGAACAAGGGAAAATGACTTGTTATCATTTAAACAATGGTTTAAAACTACATCCTTGCAAGCTGGCTACCTGAGCAGATAGCCTTACTAATTCAGAAGAAAGGTTTAATATTCTGTGCAAAAAGCACTTGAAGCAAGTATTGAATTTAATTGTTGCTTTCTTGACTTGAATAAAAGCAGTCGACTATGCATTTTGTTAATGTTTCTGTAAATATGGTGAAATTGTTGTATTTTTACTCAAGGTGTTATGACATCAGTGTTTCATGCAGGCTCACATCTAATATCATAGCATGTATGGACAGTATTGTGTTTAGTTTGATAGCTCAAGCCACTCATTTTAAGCATTAGATCTGGGCTTTTGCACAGACGGTACAGCTTAGGGGGTAGCCCTGTGTGGAGACCGTCTCACACCAACCCCCTGGAGGGGACAGACCCACAAGAGATCCTCCACACCTTACTACATAAAAATACCCTGCAGGAGCGTGGGATGCAGCATGACACACTTGAGTCATCCCCCTGAAAGTTTGCATGTGCCACAGCCCCCGTAGGAGCACGGTGAGGGGCATGCCTGGAGCCGGGGAAACTCTTCTCACTCGCTGGTCAGACACCAGCCTCCTTTCTCCTCCCACACACACTCACATGCCTCATCTCTTCCTTCCCTTCTGTCAGAGCAAAGCTGGAGCGGCGCTTCCAGGATTGCTGATCTGCTGGCAACATGACACTATGGCCTGCTGGGACCGATATGCAGACACAGACGCAAACAATCAGGCAAAAACGTGTCCAAGGCCTTATTTATAAAATAGTATCTTGCAAAATTGGGACCAATTATTGATCATAATGTGTATTAGACTCTGTCCCCGTCATTCTGCGAAATTGTGAGATTGTATGAGGCCAGTTTGGCTGTAATTGATGTGCAGCACTGGTCATTATCGCTATCTGCCTCTTTCTCACTCTCGCACACAGTGAAGATGATGACAACCAAGAAAACCTTGGGCTGATTAGACAGACAAGCAACTGGCCTGATCTCATTACAACTAGACGGTGTTCTAATGTGGCTATTTGTGGGTTAACATACCTCTTTAGCGCATGTCATTTAAACCATTAAGCCGTTATTGCCGTGCTTTAGATGGCACTTCAGTTTACAGTGCAGCGGAATAGCCCAGGTTTTGTAGGCCACGCCGCAGCACAGTTTCCAGTTCGTGTGATACTTTCTGTGCTGGTTAAAACAGATGAGAGGGTTTGGAAAGTGGCAGTCTCAGAATTAGTCATGCAGTGAATGCGGTGCCATGTTGAAATGTTCGTTGCCAAAATTAGTAATGCCATCCTCGTCGGCCTTAAAGTCGAAAAATAATGACGACATTTTGAATTTTTGTAAAATGTCAAAAAGGGGCAACATTTTTACATATGACACTGGATCATTCAGGTTAACGTGAAGAAAATGCCTCTAAAATAGAACCTGAAATGATCAGCCTGCCTTTATCTGGAATTTGATTATAGTTTCAGTTGTTTTAATTCAGACAGTTGTTAATAATTCATCACATCAGACTTGAGAATATGCTGTTATCTTCATCTGAAATTCAAGCAACTCAGTGTATTTGTGTGTAAACAAAAACAGATTGAACAGTTGGGATTTCTAAACGTTTTAATGAAAAATGAGAAGACTAAGATAGCCTTTTGTAGATGCAATGTGATTCAGTTGTAAGGTGATAAACCCCTTTTAATCAAAGTTAAATACGGTCTAAAATACAGTCTGTGTGCAACTGTCAAACGGTCAAATCCAAACTGTGTATTTTTATTGAACTATATTTACACTTGTGAAAAATTCGGATTACAGTTAATTACAGGTAAAAGACTTTGTTCTAATCATCGAACAAGAAATATTTACAAATATTTGTATTCAGAGGGAAACGTTAAGAAAATGTTATTTCTTGTTTGGAAATAACTTAATTGAGATCTACCAGTGTCTGACGTCAGTCTGAGTTTGCTCCACTCCTCACTTTCAGCTGTAAGATGTTTAAAGAGGTATCTAGCATGTGCAGCCGGTTTCAAGTCACCCCACAACATCTTAATGAGATCCAGATCTGGGCTATGATTTGGCCCGCGTCTTTCAGTCATGTCAGGCTGGAGGGGCCAGCTCAGCTTCAGACGATTTTTGTTTCCTGATAGACTCACATTTTACTGAAACACCTTCTGAGATGTGGTTGAATGCTATATTAGTGAAATGACCAGGTCCTGCTAGAGTAAAGCATCCCCAAACCATGATACGTCCACCTCCATGCTTCACAGATGGTATGAGGGTCTTTTCCTGGAAAGCTGTTTTTGGTTTAGGCTGAACATGTTCTGATGTCCGAGAGCTTTGCCGTAGCTCTCGTGATGACATTTTTGGAGACTGTGTTTAGCATCTAGTAGTCTGCTCTCAAGGTGAACTACCTTGGATTACCAGACATGGGTACAGTGGCAGTTGTTTTGAGTGTCCTCTACTTGTAGATTATTTTCTGGACAGTGGAATAGCTGACTTCAAGTACCTTTAAAGCTTTTACCAGACTCTTATGTGGAAAGTCTTCTTTCTGAAGGCCTCAGACAGCTTCCGCTGTCAGGAGTACTTCAAACTGGATGTCTGAGTTGTAAACGGGGCTGAAGTGCTGATGAACAATCTTCTAAATAAAATGGAAAAGTTGTTCTGAAAACTGAAATGGCAAACTTCTTCTTCGTTCAGTAACAACTCCCACTCCTAAGAGTGTTGTGGTTAGTGATGTGTTAGCTCAGGTGTTGCATATTCATCTTAAACCTACTTTTTTGGATGGTGGTCTAATTGAAACTCTAATCATAACTATACAACATAAAGCTTTTTTACTCGCAGCATGAAACTGACGAGCCTTTACAGCTTTTCGGTAATCTTACATTTTAAAAGTATAATCAGAATTCGCGATATTCTGTGAAAAAGGAGCACAATTGTGTGTTGTGTTTGTGGGCTGGGCTCTGGAGTACTAGCCAACTGCTACTTCTCTTGTTTACTCTATCATACGTTTTGGTACCGTACCACCAATTAACCCCCCAGGTTCACTGTTGGTGTGTTCACTTCATCAGTGACACGTTTTTACATGTTCCTTGTTCCAAAACCTGCTGTTGAAGCTGTAAACACTGCTACTTTTCAGTCTTTTTGCCAACAATCTGATACATTTTTCTTCTTTGAGCTAACTTACAAATGAAAACCGATTCCCTTATTTCAAACAAAATCAATGTCCTCTGATGAGTTTTTTTTTTTTCGACTCCAAACATGCTTATTCATCTGTGTTTGACTGTTGTAAAAGTTCTTTTCCCATCTTTCATTTGTCAGACTTCAGCCCTTGGCTTGAAAAACATGCACACACACACACACACACACACACACACACACACACACACACACACATAATTCAGTGAGCAGGAATAAGCACATCGTTTGCATTTGATTTGGCACAAGCAAAGGAAATTGCTCTTTATTTTTTTCCTCTCCCTGACCAGGTTCTTTTGATGCCATGTCTTTGGAATTTTGCAACAAAACCCTATGAGAATTTCTCCTTTTTCCTGCGATGTCTTGGCGGTATTCTTTTGAGAGAATATTATTTACCTTCGACTGAAAATAATTATAGAGAAGACCCAAACTGAAACAACAGTTGCTGCTTTCTGTTTTGGCCTATTCATAGTAAAGATATAAATAATTCTTGCCACCTAAGTTGCTGCTCACAGCAAAGCTGCCTCGGGTTTTCGGAGTCGCTGTACACACTCGACCGCACGTTTCCATCAATACCCTAGACAGCACCAGCCAGACCACCCCTGTTGCACACATGTAAATATACAGGTCCTTCTCAAAATATTAGCATATTGTGATAAAGTGCATTATTTTCCATAATGTCATGATGAAAATTTAACATTCATATATTTTAGATTCATTGCACACTAACTGAAATATTTCAGGTCTTTTATTGTCTTAATACGGATGATTTTGGCAAACAGCTCATGAAAACCCAAAATTCCTATCTCACAAAATTAGCATATCATTAAAAGGGTCTCTAAACGAGCTATGAACCTAATCATCTGAATCAACGAGTTAACTCTAAACACCTGCAAAAGATTCCTGAGGCCTTTAAAACTCCCAGCCTGGTTCATCACTCAAAACCCCAATCATGGGTAAGACTGCCGACCTGACTGCTGTCCAGAAGGCCACTATTGACACCCTCAAGCAAGAGGGTAAGACACAGAAAGAAATTTCTGAACGAATAGGCTGTTCCCAGAGTGCTGTATCAAGGCACCTCAGTGGGAAGTCTGTGGGAAGGAAAAAGTGTGGCAGAAAACGCTGCACAACGAGAAGAGGTGACCGGACCCTGAGGAAGATTGTGGAGAAGGGCTAATTCCAGACCTTGGGGGACCTGCAGAAGCAGTGGACTGTGTCTGGAGTAGAAACATCCAGAGCCACCGTGCACAGGCGTGTGCAGGAAATGGGCTACAGGTGCCGCATTCCCCAGGTCAAGCCACTTTTGAACCAGAAACAGCGGCAGAAGCGCTTGACCTGGGCTACAGAGAAGCAGCACTGGACTGTTGCTCAGTGGTCCAAAGTACTTTTTTCAGATGAAAGCAAATTCTGCATGTCATTCGGAAATCAAGGTGCCAGAGTCTGGAGGAAGACTGGGGAGAAGGAAATGCCAAAATGCCAGAAGTCCAGTGTCAAGTACCCACAGTCAGTGATGGTCTGGGGTGCCGTGTCAGCTGCTGGTGTTGGTCCACTGTGTTTTATCAAGGGCAGGGTCAATGCAACTAGCTATCAGGAGATTTTGGAGCACTTCATGCTTCCATCTGCTGAAAAGCTTTATGGAGATGAAGATTTCATTTTTCAGCACGACCTGGCACCTGCTCACAGTGCCAAAACCACTGGTAAATGGTTTACTGACCATGGTATCACTGTGCTCAATTGGCCTGCCAACTCTCCTGACCTGAACCCCATAGAGAATCTGTGGGATATTGTGAAGAGAACGTTGAGAGACTCAAGACCCAACACTCTGGATGAGCTAAAGGCCGCTATCGAAGCATCCTGGGCCTCCATAAGACCTCAGCAGTGCCACAGGCTGATTGCCTCCATGCCACGCCACATTGAAGCAGTCATTTCTGCCAAAGGATTCCAGACCTTCCAGAAAATAATGAACTTTATCACAATATGCTAATATTTTGAGAAGGACCTGTAGTGCACGAGAAGCGGTTCAACACCGGACTCAAGGAGTTTGAAGTTTTTCTGAAATTTGTGGTGATACATGGAGGTTACATTGGGTCACGAAATGTGGGCCAGTTCTGTGCTTTTAGATTCGCAAAGAGAACATTGTGAGTGTGAACACAAGCTAAGAAATCTGACTGTAAATAAGACAGAGTGACAGACCCTCTGGTCTTCACACCTCTCAGAATAAAGGTTTCCTTTGCTTTTTCTGGATCTCTGTTGATTGCATTGTTACATTAAAAAAACAAGAATTGATCCAAGTCTGAAAATGCATGTTCTTATGTTTTTGCTAAGAAATTGTCAATTTACCATAATTCATCTTGCTATGATGGGATTTTAGCAAGTGCAGGCCATTTCTTCCCTTTGTTATTTTACACTTTTTCAGTTTTGGTCGTTTTAATTATATGGGGGTACAAAAAGAAACCCTTTCGTTCTTTACTACTTTCATTTTGTACCAGTCAAAGAAAATACTTTGTACTCATTTACCTTAACCATTACATATCAATAGATTTTTACTTTGTAGTGAATTATAGAGATAAATGCTCACATATCACATCATTTAATTTAATCCTATATGTTATGTGAAATTAGCATCATACAGTGCAAACCAAGGTGACCTCCTGCTGGTACATCTGAGTTACAATCACTCAACCACATTTTCTCACGGTAAACAATGAGCAGCATCTAGAAAATGACTTTGAATCATTGGTTGTCAAAGTGGGCATTAAACGTTCTCCAGGTTGGTATGAATTGACACATTGTCAGTACCAAACGTACTGGAGCGGATGGCTCCATTAGCGAACACAACTAGAAAGGCACAAAATGGTCAATGGGTGAAATTTCTCCTCTGAATATAATAATATGATGGTGGCTATTTTTTTCCGATGCTTCTCCATTAGTAGAAAACATCATCTCATGGCAGTTGCGTTAAACCGTATACAAACAGGCCTTTCTACATGTATTTATGTTATCAGCAAAGTCAATGAGTTAGTAATTCTGCTAACAGACATGTTATGATTAGTCATATGACACCTTTAAACCAAACCAATATTTCAAACATAATGTGAGAGAAACTGCAGTTAATTAAATAAGCCTTATTTTACATAAAAATACATTTTTCTCAAAGCTGATATGCTTCTGGAAGACGATGTGTATGGCTGATGTATCTGTCATGAGTTTAGAAGCATTTCATTAAAACATAAAAATATGCGATGCTGCCCTTCCCTTCTGTTGCTGCCCACTGCCAGTCAGCTGGCTGCAAGCAGGTTCCTACAGTTTTCCCTCCATGATAAAAAAAAAGCACAAATTGAGCTGTTAAGAAATCTTTTGAGTCATAAAAATTGTACAGTGTTGGAGTAGAATCCAACCCCTGCTGCTTATTTAATTGGTCTTTATTATATATTTTTGATTTCGACTTTGTGTTGAAATCAAAATGACAAATAAATACTACTGATAAACCTATTATAACTGTATAACTTATTTATTAGAGTTACATAACCATATTTCCTAACAGTACATTATGAGTAGAATGTAGAAAATTGCTTTAAATTGGCGGTTTCTACTCATGTCTTATCTAGCTATGCTATTTCAATAGATATATATCAGTGGGAAGTTGCTCAGAGTAAACTTAGCTGGAACAGAGGACCTATTTTTGGCTGTTCCAAACAGGAATTGGTACCACAGCTGATGGAAAAAGATGTGGATTATAAAGTCTTATAGAAATAATAATATACAATGAAATTAGTGTTATGTAATGTATTGAATGGTGCAGAGGCAATTTAAGCTAATAGGGAATGCTTAAACCAATGCTGAAAAGGTTAAACCTAATTTACAGTTCTAAACTGAGATTGTTAGAACCATCCTCTTTTAAATCTACCATTACAGTTGCAAGGTCTTCAGTCTGCTCTTTTTCTTTCATGTAGTTGTCACTCAGCTCCCCCAAGTACATTATTCTGTGTCACCGTCTTTTTCCAGAGAAAAATACATTGTGTGTGTGAAGGCGTTCAATTGTGAATCTCTTGACTGGATTCCCACAGTCACTGCTATTATACCTGGAGAAACATTGCTGGAGCACATACATTCACAAGAAGTCAAGGCTTTTAGGTATGCATAATGTGTAAAAAAAAAAAAAATCTACACTAACCAGCCACTTTGTTTGGTGCACATGTGCAGTTGCTTGTTAACATAAATAGCAAATCGGACAATTGCCAGTATTTCAGAAACTAATGATCTACTGGACCAAAATCTCTGAGTAATGATTCCAGCAACTTGTCAATCTATGCTATGAACAGTTTGGTCTGTCCTCAAGATAAAATTGGGTCCAACCCCGTACTAGCAGGGTGTCCCTAAAAAGGTGGCTGATGACTGTATGCGGATTAAAGTAAGCAAAGTGAGATGGATCATGCTGATAAAACACACAGAGCCCTGACTCAGTTCACGCCATGGGAATATCAGCTTTATAATGCTGCTTCAATTAACATCATGGTTCTCTAAATTATTTACGACCAGTAGCCCTTAAAGTAGCAATAAGTTTGCTGCAGTCATGAAATATGTCCGGTCCCGGTCCTGATGGAGTGAACGTAATGCAGCCAGTTCTGACCTGGTAAACACGCATTAGCGCTTTCATTCACACGCTCTTGAAGATCGCCATCACATGCACATTCCATACATACGGTCAGCAGCATGGTACAATCCTGCTGTAAGACTCTGAGCTGTCCCTACAAACAGACACTTAGCAGGTCTTAGACGCCAAACTCGCCAGCAATGCATGGCCATGACAACACGAGCAGTCAGGCACCTACACATGTCTCTCATACATTTTTATCCTGCTCCTCTTTCTTGCTTGCTTACTCAAACACGCGCACATCCGTACATGCCCCACCTCCTCCCTGTGAGTGTGGCTTAAGGCCTGTGCTAATAAGTGCTGTGATTTCTGTCAGCAGAGCTTGCTTGGGTTCTGGAAGATTAGCTTCTGGAAGCCTATCCAGAAGAGAACATAGTTTGTTTTTTTTCTTCCCTATTTAATATGAGCTTGTGTTTTTGTTGAGTGGGTTGGGATGTCTCTTGTAGCTTCAGGGATAATGATGCTGTTCTCCAGCTAGAACAGTTTACACTTCAAGCCTACCTTTCAGAGGACCGTTTGTTACCCGGCAGTTTCTCCTTGAAATAAGAAGACCGTAATCTATTACTTATCTCTGGAATATTCTGTCAGCTTTTCTAGCCATTCAGGAAAGTATGAAAGCCTTTTAATTGAAAGACTCATGATAGGCTAGCTGTGTAATCCTTTGGCAAAGGGAGTCCACATAGTTAATGTTAGCAATAGCACAGTTGACAGATCCTTCCAGGAAAAAAAAAAAACTAACCAAAAGAAACAGTGAGCCAAGTGTACTTTCTATGACAAAGTAAAATAAAGTGTATGCAAAGTTCATGGCAGCGAGGTCTTTATCAATGCCTCCATCTATGAAAGAAGCATGCCTAAACATATGAGCATTAAGAAGTCAGTTTTCTATTGAACTTGAAGCCAAAACAAAGGGAGAACACAAAGTTAATGCCTCAACCAGGAAAAAGTATATAACTAATGCCAATAATTGCTCTGTTAAAGTCTCTTTGCAAAAATAAGGCACAGCTAAACACAGAAGGAATTGTCTAGAAGTACTTTTTGTGTAAGTTTACTAACTTAAAAGCAGTAATGGTTCTGTTAATGGCTTCATCCAAGAAAAAAAGTAGAGCTTCACACATAATCATTGGGCCAGGCTTTTATTTATCTAGACAGAAAAAGCAAAAAGTACACAAAGTTAATATCAGTAATTAGTTAATCCATTCAGAAAAGAGACACAGGTTAAGCAGAAAAAGACTGAGTAAGAAGTACTTCCTATATTGAAGATAAACAAAAAGATTATATGTCGTTAATGGGAATCAAAACAAAGAGCACACAAATTAATTATTTGTCAGTGGCTCTGTCCCAGAAAGAAAACGGCTCAACACTGAAGCAAAGGGTCATGGGTTCTTTCTAGAATAAGCAAAACTAAATTATCACCTTTGTTTGACTCTTGGCAAAACAGTGGAGAAACTCTAGTAGAAATTAGATTCCCTCTATTTTCATCATAGTTGTTCACTGAGGGATACGTTTCTATTGTTATTATTGCATGCGGCTTGTATTTTATAGACGTGCAATGCTTTTTTTTTCCTTCATAAGTATAAGGGATCAAACTGCTCTAAATAACACTTCAGCAATCCCAGTGGGATGGTTTTAATGCACTGTTAATCAGAATAAAAAATGTATGAGAGAAATGAAATTTGGCTTGATGGGCGATGCATATTATTTTAAAGGTGTTCTTAAAATCTGTTCATCTGTATGATAGTTAAAGCACACAATGTGTGTGGTTGCCTGTGCCGTTTTCTCTTTTTAATTCACCGCTCCAGAGGTTGGAGAGTACCCATCAGCAGTTTGTTTTGTCGTTTTGCTCCCTTGAGTCAGTGTCTGTGATGCTGTTACCTCAGTTGGTGTCTTCAGAGTAAAGTGCGCTGTGAACCACAGACTTATTGAACAAATGCTACCTGTGGCTGTGAAGATAGTAGGACCTAACCTTTTTCATCTGCTAGAATCTGCTCCTGCTCTTCGTGCAATTCCCTCTAGTTGTTGCAGCTTCCGTTCTATAGCTGTAAAAAGGAACACACAGTATATTTCTTTTCCTCCATCACTTCAATAAAAAAAAATATATTGAATATGTTTATGGTGAAAACCACTGTTGGTAAATAAATATTCACAAGGCAACAGTGCTACCAACAGTTGATGGCGCTGTTGCCTTGCAGCAAGAGTGTCCTGGGTTCGACTCCCGGCTGGGGGTCTTTCTGCATGGATTTTGCATGTTCTTCCCATGCATGCATGGATTCTCACCGGGTACTCCGGCTTCCTCCCACAGTCCAAAAAAGATGACTATTAGGTTAATTGATCTCTCTAAATTGCCCTTAGGTGTGAATGAGTGTATGTATGGTTGTTTATGTCTCTGTGTTGCCCTGCGGATGGATTGGCGAACTGTCCAGGGTGTACCCTGCCTCTTGCTTGTAGACTGCTGGAGATAGGCACCAGCTCCACCGTGACCCACTATGGAATAAACGGTATAGAAGATGAATGAATGAATGAATGAATGAAAACCAGTCCAGTGAACATCCACTGTGCATCTGAACCCTTATCTCCCTGGCAAGGTAAGATTAAACCTGTGTTTAACAATGGTGGGAAAAAGACATGGCAACCTAGAGACAGTCTTTGAAATGCAAAAAAACAGAAAGGTTCCATCCATCCATCCATCCATTGTGGGGGTAACAGTCAACACCCTCCTGCTTGTTCTGGGGGATCCTAAACCGCCCCAGGCCAGATGGGAGAAATAATCCCTCCAGTAAGGTCTGGGTCCTTCCTGGGGGACATACCTGGAGAACCTCCAAAGGGAGGCACTCAGGACGCGTCTTATTCAGATGCACAAAACAACTCAATTGGCTGCTTTTTATGCTGAGAAGCAGCAGCCCTACTCCGAGCTCCCACAGGTGATGGATCTCCTTAGCCTATCTCTAAATCCAGCAGGCCCATAGTAGAAGGTCATTTAGGCCACTTGTATCCGGAGCAGCAGATTCTCAATTGGATTGAGGTCTGGACTTTGATTAGGCCTTTCCAACACATTAAAATTTTATATGTTACTCATTTCACTTGACCAACTTGAACTATTTTGTGCAGATCATCAAATAAAATAAGATTATAAAACATTCAAATTGCAGGTTGGAATGTAATGGAATAGGTAAAAAGAAGGATTTGAATGCGTTTGCACTGTATCATTTCTTATTTCCTCTTCACTTTTCATCACTGGTATGAAATACTTAATAAAGCAAGCCTAAAACTGAGAAATGTAAATCTTTTTCTGATCTTTATGATATTGGTTATGGGTTTTGTTTATTGTTTGTGAAATATTTTCTTTTATGTGGATGGGCAAGTGGTTATTTGGATTTCCAGCCCAGTGTTGCCAAAATAGATTTCTTTCGAGTTATGATTCTTTCTGTGTTGGTGCTCTGTTGTTTTTTGTCTCCCATATAAATATGGCATCTCCTTTTTCTGTCTGTTTCAGAGATGCTTGTATGCACCCATTTCCCAGCTTTGGAGGATTTTTGTCTCGTTGTCTGCCATGTCTGCAGTAAGGTGGTGACTCCTCAGGGCATCCTCACACATTACGGTAAGACAAAGACGTTTAAGGCCAAACTCATACACCTGACTGGGATATTTACCCAGACGACTTATGATGTTCCTCAAAACAGGTCCACGCTCACATAGGGAGACGGCCAGATCAATACAATAACTGGTGAATATCACTCCAAGCTGTCATTTACGTAAGCTGCCAGGCGCCACACGTTTATGCCCTCTAATAGTCAGCAGCAGGCTAGCTGAGAAACACTAAATAATTTACAGGTGTAGCCTTGTAAACAAGTGTTTTTATCTAACAAATAGGTGCGCTCGCTAATCGGTTAGCAAGCATGCATTCTCTTATAAAGTGGCTTTATTAATTACAGTGGTACTTTCTGCTGATTTGCTGAGCAAACATTGTAATGCTTCAAATTAATAAGTAGAAGCAAACTTGATGTGATTTAACATGTGGATGGAAATTAATGTTTAAAGAGGAAGGTAGCAGACAGTCTCCAGTACGTATGCTGAATGATACTTCAATGGGCTCCAAGCTGGATGTGTCTATTTGCTATTGAGACCATGATATTTGGCTGATAACCTTTATGATCCATGTTTTTGAGACATTGTTGGTAATTGTTCCAACCATAAAAAACCTTGTTGGAGTATGAAATCAGGCTTGCTTATGGTGCCTTTTGAATGTATTTATAGCCCTTGCACAACAGCCACAAACGTCTGTTTTTTTTGTCATGTAATAAATATTCTGTTGAAAGGTCATGTCTCTACCAGAACATCCAGAGAGATTTTTACCCAATCTCTAAGAAACCCCTTGAGCTCATTTTGATTTCAACTCATTCCATTTTCAGATGAGGGATTGAAGAGTGCTCAGTTAGATGTCCAGAACTGGGGATATTTTCATTGACAATTGGCTGGACTGGATTTTATTTTGGGGGAGTACAATAAAAGGGGGCAAAATATAATTTAATACACATTTCACATTTTACTGTATAGAAAAAAAACACCCTTTTCCTTCTAATTTAGGATTAGGCACTGTTTTGTTTTGGTTTGTCACATCTAATTCCAAATACATGTGTTGAGGTCCTAGGGGTCTGAATACTTTTGCAAAGCACTGTGTATAGAAATCAGTTATTGATTAATATTTTTGAACTGCATCACCCTTAGAAACGAGAGCGGATGCAATCAGAAACAGGGTTCTCATTGGGTGTCCATCTCGTCCATCTCCAAGCTCCGGTTGGTTTCTGACCGTGGCTCCACGGAGTGCGCCTGCATCTGGCTGCGAGCTTGCACCGGCTGTCTGTGTGAGCTGATCTGAGCTAGGAAGTGGAGGGGAGGAGGGGGTACGCACACTGTCACGCCGCATGAACGCATACACACACACAGACTTTTCCTCAGTCTGGACAGCAAGGCCAGCAGAGTTGCACATCCTCACTTTCTGTTACTCAGCAGAAGGAGGTCAGCGCTATTGTGAGACACACAGAAATAACCTCCTGACAACCACTGTTGTTCTTTCCCCGATCCTGCCCCCGTAGCCTTACCCCCCATCCCCATCCCCACCCCCACACACACTGCACACACACACACTCTGGCAGAGTTTCTGCTTGGTCGGGTGACAACAGGTCTAAAGCACATTCATTCCAGTTAGGAGAGGGAATCGCCCAACATCTCCCTTTAAAACTAAGGGATTGTTTTTAATATATGACCAATTTCAGGATACTGTGAAAGTTTATTATAATTTCAAACTAAATCATAAAACGTTTAGCCGACTTTTTGCTACTATAAGTTAATATTATGGCATGAAAAATGCTCCGTCTGACCTCTGAGTGGATCACCTTTAAGAGCTCACCTTGTCTATTTAATTTTATGATACTTAAAGCATTTCCTTCTATTGTGGCACATCCTCACAAACACTGCGCCATTGTTCCCCGCTGGGATTTTGACTCTAAATGCTGTGACCCAAAGAAGCGTCATATTTGTTTTTGTGTATATTCACTGAAGACTTAGCTTTTGTGCTTGACCTGCACATCTGAGCGGCTCTGAAGCTCTACATCTACACACAGAGGGGAGGAGCAGGCTGGCCACCTCAGGGCATTGCCGGCTCCCAGTTCTGCATGCACTGTTTGCTGCTCATACCTGCTGCATTGGAACATTGGAGTGATCACAGCAAGAAGCTTGCTGATGATGAGTTTGAGGAAAGAAAATAGAGCATGGTAAAATGTTTGTTTCTAGACTTTGTCCCATTGTCTCATCCATCCTGTTGTTCATTTTATATAGATGAGTGTTTATTAAATTCACCTTAGAGTAAAGCAAGCATGCATATCCTTAGCATAAATTTCCCTGTGGGATATCATCTAAATCCCAAGTGCTGGCAGTGTGAGTACCATAATTCTCTCTTAAGAGCTTTCAGAGAAGAAATGTACAAAGAAATGCTCAGAAATGCTTGACCCTTAAGGCCTGTTATTGTCTGATCAGTGTGATCAGGTCAGATTGATTCTGGATATATTTTCTGTTTCAGTACATCCCCTAATTTAACAAGCTTCTGTGTTTGACTGTGTTCTTAGAAAAGTTTGTTGTGGTCCTCATCACTTGCCGTTAACCACAGAAGCTCTGTTGGGTTTCGCTTATCAACGGTGAGTGATGCTCACACCTTAACAGTTGCTGTTGAGGTTTGGCTGCATATTAACTCTCGGTTGTTCCTTTTCAAAGCAAGAATTGTCTTGTAATAGGACAGTTCTTTTTTGCCTTTATGACCTTTTTTATTCAAAGTAGCAGTCCATCACAGGGATATTTGTAAGGTAGCCCCCCATGGTAATAATCAGTGCAGATGTTTTTGTCATAATGTTAATGGCCGACTTGACCCACATACAGAAAAACACAACTAAACAGAGAAGCGTTTAGTAAGAAGTTTTATTTGCAGAACCAGGTACTGGAAACCGAGGATGCTGAGCGACTGCAAGAGAAAAGCGAATCCAGGTAAGACACCACCAAAGAAACCTTAACAATGTGCTCTATGTGAGAACTTACATCCGGTTGAGTTAGGTCCGCCATGGAGAGAGGTTATGATCCTGGAGGGGCTGTGAGCAACACTGCAACGTTGGAGCAAGGTAGTCCTGAGAGGTTCGGAGGAGGGTGGACAGGGTTCGCCTGGAGCTATGAAGCAAACTTCTGATCTGGCAGCCAGCGGGTAGAAGAGCGAGAATCCAGAATCCATAAACTGTTAGAAGTCTTCCAGAGATCTCTTAGGAACTAGGCTTTGGTATCCACGAGGAGGCAAAACACTCAGGCGTCGAAGTACTGGCTCGCCTCCTTCTTATAGTCCTCCAGCTGATGACACTCATGCGATACACCTGACCACCCAGAACTCAGCTCCTAACGCCACTACTGGTGGAAAAGGGTTAGTAGCAGGCAAAAATAACCAGGATCTGACACACCACCTCCCCCTCAACGACCGCCTGCGGGCGGTCTAGACAAATTGGCCTGGGACAACCAGAAGTCCTGAATCAGTCTAGAGTCCAGGATGAAAGACCGGGGAACCCAGAGGCGATCCTCGGGACCATAACCCTCCCAATCCACTAAGGACTGCCACCCCTTTCCTCGTCGACGGGAGGCTATGATCCGGAGGACCGAGTAGGCCGGGTGGCCTTGGAACTCCTGGGCGGGTGGAGGGGGCACGGCCGGAGGGCAGAGCGTGCTGGACTGGACAGGCTTAATCTGAGATACATGAAACACAGAATGGACCCGGAAACTAGGGGGCAAACGTAGACGTACCGATGAAGGGTTAACCACAGAATATAACATATGGACCGATGAACCTGGGAGATAGCTTCCGGGACAGAGACTTGAGCGAAACAGTCCGTGTAGACAGCCACACCTGCTGACCCGGGCGATAGGTAGGAGCGGGGATCCGTCGCCTGTCGGCGTAGCGTTTGTTGGCTGCAGCGGACCGCTGAAGGGCCTTGGTGGTAGACGTCCAGATCCATCTGCATCGCCGGACGTGCTGTCGTACAGAGGTAACAGCGATCTCCTTCTCATCAGCAGGAAACAGGGGCGGTTGATACCCCAGCGAAACTTCAAACGGGGATAAACCGGTGGCAGTGGAGACATGTGAATTGTGTGAGTACTCAATCCAGGGCAAGTAGTCGCTCCAATCAGTAGGGCTGGAGGATGCTACGCAGCATAGCGCTGCTTCCATCTCCTGATTAAGTCTCTACTTGGCCATTGGTCTGCGGGTGATGACCGGAAGTTAGAGAGACGGTGGCCCCCAGCGCTGCACAAAACACCTTCCACACCTGGGCGGTGAACTGGGGCCCACGGTCCGACAGCACGTCCTGGGGGATTTCATGCAAACGGACTACGTGCTTGACCATAAGCTTGGCAGTCTGGAAAGCGGAAGGCAGTCTCCTGAGAGGTACAAGATGGCAGGCTTTAGAAAATCTGTCCACAATAGTCATGATAGTAGTCATACCGTGAGAATTTGGAAGGCCAGTGACAAAATCCACGGCGATGTGGGACCAAGGGTCGAGGAGGAACGTCCAACGGTTGCAGGAGGCCAGGGGGTGGCCGATTAGATGTCTTGTTACGAGCACAGGTTCTACAGGCTGAGACATAATCCCTAATGTCTCGGTGTAAAGTGGGCCACCAAAAGCGTCTAAACAGGGCAGCGATGGTCCGATTAGCTCCTGGGTGGACGGCGAACCTTGAAGCATGGAACCAGGTAATAAGCCGGGACCGAACAGCGCTGGGAACATACATCCGGTTAGGTGGTCCAGTTCCTGGCCCCGGGTCAGCGAGGAGGGCCTGCCGCACGCTGTCCTCAATCTACCAGGTAACGGCTCCAATAGTGCTCCCACCCCAGTGTCCGAAGCATCCACCTCCAGAATGAACTGTTTCGCTGAATCAGGGTGAACGATCACTGGAGCATGGGTGAGCTTGTCTTTTAAGGTGCTGAATGCGTTGTCTGCCTCCGGAGTCCAAACGAACGGCACCCTAGAGGAAGTCAGGGCTGTGAGGGGGCTGGCCGTCTGGCTGTAGTTCATAATACATTTTCTATAAAAATTGGCAAAGCCCAGAAACCGTTGTAATTCCTTCCGAGTGGTAAGGATAGGCCAGTCCTCCACCGCCTTGATCTTGCTGGGGTCAGCGCGAACATGCCCACCCTCGAGGATGAAACCCAGAAAACTGATGGATGACTGGTGGAATTTGCACTTCTCTGCCTTCACAAACAGCTGATTTTCCAGGAGGCGCTGAAGGACTAGACGAACATGCCGGCGATGCTCTGTAGGAGTCTTTGAATAAACCAAAATGTCATCAAGATAAACAAAAACGAATAGATTCAGGAAGTCCCTTAATGCATTGTTTAAAAGAGCCTGGAACACGGCGGGTACATTACATAGTCCAAACGGCATCACCAGGTACTCATAGTGTCCGAGTGGAGTCTTAAAAGCCGTCTTCCACTCATCTCCCTGGCGGATTCGGACCAAGTGGTATGCGTTCCTAAGATCGAGTTTAGTAAAGATTGTGGCGCCATAAACTGGTTCGAAGGCCGATGAAAGAAGGGGTAAAGGGTACTTGTTCTTTATCGTGATGGCGTTTAATCCCCTATAATCTATACACGGGCGGAGAGACCCATCTTTCTTGCTGACAAAGAAAAAACCAGCTTCCAATGGGGATGAAGACGGCCGGATTATTCCTGAGGCTAATGATTCGTTCCAGAGATTTTATATAACCGGCTGGATGGTAATGGAGCTCCTGCCAGAAGGTCGATAGCGCAGTCATAAGGACGGTGCGCCGGGAGGGACAGAGCCCGAGACTTGCTAAACACTGATTTTAGATCATGATACTCACTTGGTACTCGAGTAAGATCGGGAGGTTCGACTTCCCTCTCCTTCTCAGGAGTACTAGGGGGAACAGCTGAGTGGAGACAGGATGACAAGCACTGGGTGGACCATGATTCTACCTGTAACTCTGCCCAGTTCAAATGCGGGTTGTGAAGCTGCAGCCAAGGAAATCCAAGCACAAGAGAGCTCTGTACTATGGGAAACACAAACAGGGTAATAAGCTCCCTATGGTTACCAGATAAGACTAATTCCAGGGGTAGAGTTCTATGGGTAATACTGTGGAGCGTCCGGCCATCTAAGGCCAAGACTTGACGTGGCACGGTTAATGGTTCAATCTGGTGGAGTTTTACCAGATCCTGATCGATTAGGCTCAGTTCACAACCCGAATCTAGTAGGGCGGAGAGAGTGAGGCTCTGTTGATTCAATACTAATGTGGCAGGTAATGTGAAACGTGAGGGCATGCTAAAGGGCCTTTGGTCCACCGGTCGCCCTGCTAGAACCGGCGGACCCAACCTTTTGGCCAAATAGGAAAAGCCAAAACCAAATGCTCGGGGGATCCGCAGTAAAAACACTGCCCGGCCTCCCGCCGGCGACTCCGCTCATCATCAGACAACCGCGCCCGTCCGAGCTGCATGGGCTCAGACTCTACCTGGCCTGGAGTTTGTACCAGTCGGGTCGGTGTCTGGTGAGTGGTGGAAGACTGTGCTCTAGGCAAAAACCGCTCAGCGCGGGACCGCCTCCTTTCCCTTATACGGTTATCCAAACGGAGGGCTAAATCAATATATTCATCTAGGTCCTCTGGTTCCTCCAATAGAACTAGTTCATCCTTTAAATTTTCATCCAGAGCCTGAAAAAACATTGATCTCAATGCACCGGAATTCCAGCCAGATGCAACCGCCAAAGTTCAAAAATCTATGGAAAAATCAGTAAGTGGTCGGTTGCGCTGCATAACCTATGAGCCACCTCAGTCTGACCCATCTCTAAATCGAATATGGATCTGAAGTCCTTTAAGAATTCATCATAAGTGCAGCCAAAATGACTATAATTAGTGAATCTTGCCTCCGCCCATCGGAGTGCCCTACCAGATAGTAAACCCAGAATATAAGATACCTTTGCATCATCATGGGGAAATGACTGACACTAGAGAGCACTGCAACAAAAGCCCACGACAACCTCCCACCTCACCGGAAAACGTCTCCGGGCAGGGGGAAGTGACGTCTCGGCCATGTGGAAGTCGCTGCGCTACTGGAGGCTCCGCAGCGGCCCCCGGTGGTGCTGTGGCTCTAACACTCAGGGTGTGCTGCATGAGTGCCGTCATCTCCCCCAGCTGTTAACTAACCTGTTGCTGCTGTTCTAGGATCAACGGAGGGTTGAGTCATGGGCCTGAGTGTTCTGTCATAATGTTAATGGCCGACTTGACCCACATGCAGAAAAGCACAACTAAACAGAGAAGCGTTTAGTAAGAAGTTTTATTTGCAGAACCAGGTACTGGAAACCGAGGATGCTGAGCGACTGCAAGAGAAAAGCGAACCCAGTTAAGACACCACCAAAGAAACCTTAACAATGTGCTCTATGTGAGAGCCTACGTCCGGTTGAGTTAGGTCCGCCAGGGAGAGAGGTTATGATCCTGAAGGGGCTGTGAGCAACACTGCAACGTTGGAGCAAGGTAGTCCTGAGAGGTTCGGAGGAGGGTGGACAGGGTTCGCCTGGAGCTATGAAGCAAACGTCTGATCCGGCAGCCAGCGGGTAGAAGAGCGAGAATCCAGAATCCATAAACTGTTAGAAGTCTTCCAGAGATCTCTTAGGAACTAGGCTTTGGTATCCACGAGGAGGCAAAACACTCAGGCGTCGAAGTACTGGCTCGCCTCCTTCTTATAGACCTCCAGCTGATGACACTCAAGTGATACACCTGACCACCCAGAACTGAGCTCCTAACGCCCCTACTGGTGGAAAAGGGTTAGTAGCAGGCAAAAATAACCAGGATCTGACAGTTTTAGTGCACCTTTATTATTTATCTTCTGTTATCTCATGCCATGGTTGGGGTAGCAACTTTTCTGAGGTCTGTTCACCCTACAACTTTTAGCCACTGTCACGTGTCTATTGTTTCTTGAACATTTTAGAGATAACATGCAAATACTGTGAAGGTTCAAAATTTTATAATTTGATACATAAATAATGAATTTGTCATAATTGTAAGGAAATTGGACCTTAAATGTCAATGGTAAATTAAACGATTCATATGAAAATCAATTAACTAAGTAATTCTATGGTAAATAAATAATTTTTTTAATTATTTAAATGTCCCTGTGCTGCAGTGCACCATAAATTAATGTACTTAATTCATTGTGGCTATTTAAATAGACGCTAACATGTGATTAGTTAGATTTGCTGAGCAAGTCAATTTTATACCAATCACTTTTAATTACTTCAGGATTAGCTTCCACCTACAGACTTAAAAGTGCCAGATGCAGTAACTTCCACTATGTGCTCTAGCACAGATTGATGAACTTTATACTCACAACCAGTGGAAAGTGGGGACCCACCTTCTGATTTAATGGTTTGTCTCTATTTTTATTACTGCCCATATCTAATACAGTTCAATTGTGGGTCCTGTGTCATCTGGGGACATGGCAATGTAGAGCCACATGTCATCAGCATAGCAATAAGAAAAAGCCATGATTCTTTATGATTCCATTAAAAACTGTGGGACCTTAAACTGAGCCATGTGGTACCCCTTTTTCCAAGTCACAGTTTTTGGTGAAAGAAATCGTGATTTCAAGTAACCTTGCGGAATATCTTAAGTGGATTTTCAATATTTTCATATTTTTTCCTTCTTTTCCTGTATAAAAATCTCAATTTTAGTTGTAGTTACTAACAACAGAACCTTTCATTTGTACTTGTGTTATAAGGATTAACAGCAAAGATTTCTTCTATGTTCGAGTCCAAAGTTTAAGATGAGAACTAATGTTGAAGCTCCATGTACAAAAGCTGAAGAAGTACATGCCTACAGTTATGTTTAGGCTTCTAAGAAGACGTTTAATTCATGAAGTGTCCCCTGAGTAAAACATTAATCTGTGATCTTACAGCAGAGATTTAACTAAGAAAAAAAGAAATGGGTTTGATGTAATGTGGAAATGTGTACAGTTGAATTCCTGTTCTGAAGCAGTATTTTGGTAGAAAACCACTATTTGTCAGGTTTAAAAATAACATTTCTGGACACCTGTTTGACAAGATGGAGATATTCTTAATTAACTTAGTGCCTTGAGAGTTTTTTTTTTTTCAGATTTTTATACAAATTAGTTGAATATAAACTGAATATTTCTTTTCAGTATTATATTAAACAATAATATATTTGCAACTTCTTAAAAATAATTTTCTGGGAGCAGAAACATCTGGCTCCACATGGATTGTGTAAACCAGCCTAATAACAGTGTTATTAGTTTATTCAGAACATCGGGGTGTTTATAAGTCAGCAGCTGTTGTCAACAAAACATTTAATAACTGATATAACTGGAGATCATCACAGATGTTTGCTTTTATTTTCTCTTGCTTCTGTCTTTCCTTCTTCTTTCTCAGCATAAACAAACCCAGCTGAGCTCTGACAGCCTACTTCCTTATCATTCTCTGGCTCCACCCACAGCATGATTAAGCATCCAATCAGCTGGCCTGGCAGCATCACCATAACAACATGTGGGTAGGAGAATAGCTGGGATGGCGGCTTTGTGGTTAAGTGGCTCAGTGACCTTGCGAGGGGAATCATGATGGTTAGCTTCCAGTTGACCTTCGTACTCAATCTTGAGTTTCTGAGAGGAAATAATTTTTTTTAATGTACTTTTTGTGAATGAAAAGTGCTTTATCTAGTATAACTTATTTGGAATGCTATTAAACTATATTTATCCCTTTTGAAACTTATATTTAGCTAATGTTTGCCTATATGTTATCTTTTTATCCTTCATAACCAGGAAGATTTCCAAAAACGTTTGGGGTTCTCTTAACAAAGGTTTAAAAGTCTATTTCCTTTAAAGCTCTATAGCATGTCGAATTAGAACGCAGAGCTCCTGCTAAATAGCGGCAATTTCTGACTTTTCATGGCTGACATTCACTTCTTTTTTTTTTTTTTGTCCGAATTGCAATAATCAAACATGCAACTTTAAAAATAAACCAAAAAAACATCAATGGCTCCCAGGAGTGTTTATTTGAACTCACTTTCAGTTAGTATTAAAATATTAAATATTTAAAACTGGATTTTTCATTTGGAACTATGTTGTGATAATTATTGACATAATTTAGTACAGAAAACACACACCCTGGTGAAGATATTGCGCTGAAACCCAACTGTATGGTTACACAATAGCCATAAGAAATCAGATATTCTACGTCTTCTTTACATCTGGGGGGTAAAATAATAGACAGATACTTAAACCCGAGAGTAAACCAGGCAATCTTATCTTAACATCATCTGTCAGTGGTTGTTTTTTTGTTTTTTTTCTGCCGCCTTGTTGAATTGTAAAGCTGAGTGGACTAAAATGGTGCAAGTCCAATGTGTGAAACTGTGAAAGAACATGTGAATAAATGTGTGACATTCGTACTGCATGCCAGTGAATGCGACTCTGGACTTTAACCCTGGTATTCTGAATACAGCTGCTTCTGCTGGTTGCCTGCCTCCAGTGGTTTATTTACACACCTGTCACACAGATAAATCCCAAGCACAAGAGATTCTCTCAGAAAGAAATCCAGCTGTATTTGTAGAACTAAGAGGTGCCGAGTTAAGGGCTAATAATGAGAAGCACGTTTTTCGGCGTATTAAAAAGAAAATCGTCCCCACTTTTAAGTATGGTGGAGGATTTATGATGCTGTGGGCCTGATTCTCTTCAAAAGCCACCAGGGATCTTTTTGGGGCATCATTAGGTCTGAACTACCAGGGCAATTTACATAAAACACTGGTCAAATCTACCAGAAAATGGGTTGTCATTGTGTCGTTTAGCACCACGGTGAACAAAAACATGTGGCCCATTCAACACAGAAGTGGATCATAAGACTGAAGGTGAAATCCAACAGTGTTAGACTATAATAATGTAATAAAAGACTAATGTATTGACTAATGCTTTTTGTGTATCTACCAGGGGTACCATACATTGATAGTGCTGTATCTATCATCTGTCCAAGAAAACCCTGGTCCTTTTTTCTCATTGTGGTTTATTTGGATGTACTGTGTGTTGGCACGTGTCGGTTTGCCTTTGTGTTTCAGTGGTGTGAGATCTTGTTTTGTTCTTGAATCAGGGAGAACCTTGAGTCTTGCTTGTGGAGATGAAACGTTGCTCGTGGGATGATATTACCATTCTGACAAACATGGACCTGTGGGGAAAACAAATCGCGGTTTTTCATATAGTTTAATTTACAGGAATGTGCAGGAATTGTTGAATACAAATGACTGAGATCATGGCTTTCTGAGTGAGATGTTCCTTTTTCACTTCAGAAGAACCTTTTCTGTGAACTAAACAATTTCAGTAACTTTTAACCCCTCTTGTTTGCCCTAGCCTTTTTTTCTATTAGTTCGTTTCAGTTTTACAGCTTCCTGTTCATTTGATTCTTATCACCATTCAGGAAATTCTGTCTCACAACACTTTCGTGTGCAGCAATTTTAACCTGACTTCTATATTTCGATCTTCGCTGCTTAGAGCACGGTTTGTGTGTGAGTGCGTGTGTGTTTCTTTTCCCCCTACACTTTATTTCTGAGCATTTACAACAATCTTCAACCCTCTGTTTTCATTCAGGTAGCTGGGATATAGTTTCCCTGTGAGACAGACAGAGAGACAGTCCTGGACCACACACCCCCAACCCCCTACCCACCCTGCTCCCACAAAGACATGCATAGCAAAAACCGTAAGTTAAGCTCCTCTCCTCAGTCCCCCTTAATCCTTCACCCACGCACCCAGCAGACGTTTGATTTTTCCCTACTATGTCTCAGGGGTTTTTAGCTCGAGCATTCTGATCAAATCTAGGTCAAAAGGGGTTAATTATTGTGGGCTCTAGTCTGATTCATCAGTTGAGTACACTCCATATCGTGGGGGGCATGCTGCTAATTAGAGAAAAGTGCAGAAAGTTGTTTTGGAAACAGTTCTTTGAGGAGAAGTTGAGGCACAGTTTTGCTCTTTGCTGTGCTCCAAAACAGCCATCTGGTTGGAAAGTCACTCAATTACTTTCAGTGTTATATTCAAGTGCTAATCGTCAACAAAGCAGAAAAAAGTTATCAGGATCTCCCTACTGGTTTTGCATGATTACAGGGCCTTGCAAAAGTATTCATACGCCTTGAGCTTTTTTTGTTTTTGTTTACATTTTGTCACGTTACAACCACAATCTTCAATAGATTTTGTGTGATAGACAACCAGACCAGTGCAAAACTGGGAGGTGGAAGTTAAACTGTTTGAAATGTGGCATTTTTTTTTTAGCTTTCTTTACTCTGATACCCCTAATTGAAACTAGACTTTAGAAGGCACCTAGATGATCGCATTTGGATTCAGCCGATGTGTCACAACCTTATGGTAACACCTGTTGCAGCAATTGCAGCTGCAACTCTGCAATTCTTGTCCTTTCTTGTTCGCATAATAGCTCAGGGTCAGTTGGCTAGAATGGAGAGCATCTGTGATCATCCATTTTCAAGCTTTACCACCGTTCCTCAATTGGACTTTGACTGGGCCATTCTAATACACCAATATGCTGTGATCTTAACCAACTCCGTTGTAGCACTGGTTGTATGTTTAGGGTTGTTGTCCTGCTGGTAGGCGGTCCTCCACCATGGTCTTCAGTCTTGCAACCTCAAACAGGTTTTCTTACAGGAATACCCTGAATTTTAGATCCATCCTCACACATCGTCTCATCAACTGGTGGCAGCTGGAGTTAGCCACCACTATGTTTCACCATGGTGTTGATTCTTCCACATAGTTGTTGTGTCCCCTACATGGGTTGTAAACATTTTCTATTAACAATGGCTTTCTTCTTAGCACTGTTCTATAAAGGCCGGATTTGTGGTGTGCACAACAATGGTCCTATACTGACCTTAAATCACCCCCAACTAGGCTATTTGCTACTCGGGTGACTTCTCAAGGCCATTGTTTGCACCTGATTTTATCTGGACTACCAGAGTTAAAGAGACTGTATGCCACACTTTGCAGATATTTTGATGATAAAAAATATAACCATCTATCATTTCCTTCCACTTTACCAGTAAAGTTTACTTTGTACGGGCTTATCACTAATGCCCTTTTTCCACTGGCTCGATTTGGCCCGACTCCGCTCCTCTCAACCTTCCATACTGGTACCTACATTTTTGGTCCCTGCTGCTGAGCAGATACGACCAGGGCTGAGTAGGGACTACATGTGACGTGAAAAGACTGCTGTTCACTGTTTGGACATGGGACCAGGAGAAATTAGAAGGTTTTTAAAGGGGTAGTGCAGGGAAATGTTATTAATTTCATGCCTGAAGGCTTAAAAAAAGGAGGAGGACACATCAGCTTTCTGGATTACAGGCAGGCAGGGTGCTGTATTTACACCAACATTTCCCCCAAAACAGTATCACCATGAAACAGCATGTTTGTTTGGAAATTTATTGACGGTCCTTCACGGTGAACCAGCGTCTGCAGGAGGAGGGAGCAGGTAGAGAGCAGCTGCCTGTAATGGACTATCTGCATAGGGTGGAACAAGAGGAAGACCCAACTAAATCCGCGGAGCACGGATAGCCAATATCCAACCTAAAACGAACTTCACCGCGGTCAGATGTCTGCGGTTTTGCACTTTAAAGTTCTTGCCTACGTTATTGCCATGGCTGAGCCAAAAACTTCCTCATAAAGTCTTCAGGCAAACTTTGGAGCTTCATCAGTCCAGAAAGCAGCATCTCTTCTCTCTGCTTCTCCTGCCACACAACCCTCACATTAAAACCCTGAGCCTTATTTTATCAAGTTCTGGCTGGGCTGTGATCACGATAATTACCCCATTGGATTATTTTATATATGAAAAACACATATATAAGACATTCTGGCACATGCAATCATATAAACATTATTTGTATTTTGTTTATTTGGTTTTATTTTCTATTTAATTATTTAGTTATTTATATTTCACGCAGATTACTTTAATGAGGCAATGTCACACTGTATCAGTTAATAGCGGCTCCACACTGACGGCTGGAGGTGGGGCTACAAGCCGTTGCTCCAGCTGTCAGTGGGTTGGTGGAAACAACAGGTTCGGTTCTGGGTAGAGCGGAGCTGCGGCGCCTAAAATAAGCCAGTGGATAAGGGGTAGTAAACACCCAGTATAATGGATGGAAGTTTATAGTTGCAATGTGAGAAAATGTGGAGAAGTTAATGGGGGTGTGAATACTTTTACATGGCTCTGTATAATGAGTGTGTGATTTGTATCTTCCTTTATTCTTTTGTTTCTGGGGGTGTGTCTTTTACTCATCCTCAGGTTAAAGTTTTTTGTTTGTTTTTTCTTTCTTGACGTGTTTTAGAGAAGCGGCACAGCTCCCCAGATCCCTCCAGGAGCCCTGTGGTTCCAATGAAGCCCAAAGCACCGGCAGTGGCCCCCACTGTGGCTCCCAGCCCAGGGGACACGCTGGCCTTCAGGGTACCTAAAGATTACCCTCACTCCCGCTTCAGCAAGGCGCCGCTTGCTGTCTACCCACCAAAGGGGGCGAGGAACAAGACATGGTTTGTGCATGCTTTTACTTTTTGTGTGATTACATTCCTCAGAGCAAGTCCGTCTGATTTTATGCTCCCTCCAAACCATACATTTGCGCTATATTTTAACGCTGATTCTACCCTCTCCTTTTTCCCCCCAGCGTATCATTACCAGTCGTGAGCTTGGAGAAGATTCCCTGTTTGAACCGAGCTGACTCTGCAGCGCATGTGCGCCTCAACTCTTCTTCATCCTCATCCACCCTCTCTCCAGTCAAATCTTCCTCCTTCGCCTCACCAGCCTCCCAGCGCTCCAGCGAAAAGCTCACCAACGGGCGTGGCAGCAGCGGCCCCCCCACGCCACGCTCCATCACGCCTCCTTCCTCCCTGGATAGGCGACTGAGCCCGGCGCGATCCCCCTTAGACAGACGGGCATCGCTGACACCGTCTCCCTCCCCAGTGGACAGGAAGCCCTCGCCCTCTCACAGGTCCGTTGCTCTGTCAGCATTGTCGTCGCTCTCGCCCATGGAGAAGAAGCAACAAAATGGGACTAAGACCCCCTCTAGGTCGCACAAGAGAGTCTCAGGTAAGTCAGTATCTAGATGGACCTCTTTTATTATAAGTTGCAAAAGTTTTATTCTGATTTCTTTTAAGTCGACATTGCTGTTTATCTCTAAATGTGTAAAAATAGGACAGTAATGCAGCTAATGGTGGTATTTACTGCTTTTAAAACTGTTTATCTTAAGAATTTCTCCCCCCACCCACTGAATCTCCACATACTTATCATCTTATTACTCCGCTCCTCCTCCTCCTTGTTTGGCTCTCAACTTCTTTCTGCTTGTTTTACTCTTCATTAGGCTTCTCTGTCTAGTCAGTGTGAGCTGTGTGCGTGTGTGTGTGTGTCTGAGAGAGAAGTAGAAAGATCACGTGAGTGTGTTTGTATCTCTGGTGCCTGTTTGCCGCTGCGTAGATTTGACCTGTTGTCCGGTGCAGCAAACGCAGAAAGATTACGGGGATTATAAAACAGGCCAGGACAAGATTACAGCCTTCTCACAGCAGCAGTTTTACGATAACCTGCTGACTGGAGGTTGTAGTTTGGCCTGCTATTTTGTGCAGAGAAACTCCCTATATTTGTAGAGAAGTTTGGTTTTAAAAGCACTTATGGTTTGTTATATTTTTGTGTTTAGCTGCTTTATAAATCATCTGTTTTAAACAAGTCTAGTAAAAGCAAACCTGAAAAAGTCAAGAATTAATCAAATTGTAGTAATGCCTAAATGCTTGTTAGCAAGCACAGGGATTTTCTAAATTATTACAGAGCAAAATGATTCATACCCTGGTATATTTAGGTTTAAAGTAGTAGAATTACTGAGCATGGTATAAATCGTTCATTTTCTAATAAAATGTAAATTAAAACTTGATATTCCTTTACATTGTTTTTTATTAGCTTTCAAAAGATGACTGTCTCATTTCCTATAGGAAACAAACTTCTTGGTTGAATGAAAAGTATTTTAAATCTAAATCTCCCAGGGGGTATGAATAACTTTGGGTTTCACTGTATCTGCCTTAGATTCATGGGGAATTTTGGGGAATTTTTAAAAATGGGCCGTAATTAAACTGAAAAATATGGAAATGAATCTGATAACCTTATAACTGCTATGGAACCATGAGAGGCAAATGTCATATTTTAGTGCCAGATATGTACGAAACATAAATAGACGCATATGAAACAAATAAGGGCCTTTTTCTAATATTTTACAGAGCATATCATTTAGAAATCTCATTCCTGGCTGATTTCTTAACTGATTGTTTTGGAAATACAGACTTTTAGCTGCTTCCATTCACTGCTGCAATGTTATACAAAACCACTCCATAACTTTCTAATATTAAGTAGGCTTCTCGGGGTAACCTTCTTGCTGAAGAAAAGCTTGATGCGCTAATCAATCAAATCGGACTATTTTCCCTTTGATGGCTCTGATTATTGATTGGCAAGTCAAACACTGAAACATTATGGACCTTTTTCTTTTGTTCATTGAATGCATTAGAACTGAAAACTATATGCATGATTTTGAAGCACCTTGTTAGAATTTAGTAAAAAACAAATAGAAACATTAGAGAAACCCTTCCTTCATTTATTGGATTCAAAATCTGCAACCTGCAGCAAATTTTCTGTTTTATGATCAATGTTTCCTCAAATTGTTGAAATAAAACAGTTTTTACTGATGTGTGTGTGCGTGTGCTATAATCCTAAAAAACAAATCAGAATCAGCAGACCAGATTTCAAATAAATCAGTATCAGTCAGGAAAGTGCACCTCTAGCAGTCAAATTCAGTTAATCCCTGAGAGTCCTTTCTGTATTTTGTTTATTAAAATATTTCACATTTGATCAAGTTTTCTTTCCTTTTATCATAATCTCTTGTCTTTTCCACCTTATCTCTGTGACGCTAATATTTCTTAGCTCTGCTTTGTTTTCTGCTAATCTTTAATCAGATTGTGTTTTTTAGATGCCTGAATTTCCATTAATCCGGTACCAGTTTGTGCACAGTGGGTTTTGAAGGCTTTCCAGATTCCAAGGATACAAATAGGCTAACTTTACGGACAGTGCGGAAAAATATTTAGCTGAAATCTTTAATGTCATTGTTTTTTGAGCCTTGCTACTTTGCTGCTAATCATATTAAATACATTTTGACACATGATTCTTTTACACACAGAAAGCAAAGTAAAAGCAATTATCGTGGATTTGTTGAAAGTTGAGGTTTATATTTCCTCTTCAAACCAGTGTTTCCTCAACACAGCATTGATAAAGACACAGCAGGTCTTCCAGGGCTGTCAGTCATTGGGGAATCTTGTCAGCCTGCCAATATGTCCTGTCAGAATATTTTGTCACAGCAGGAATCGCTTGTTCATTTGATGTGTTTGATAGTGAAAACACGGCCAGTGATTCCACACAGAATCATAGTATCTGACTTCTTAAACTACATCTGAGTGATTAACAAATTCAAGGTTGATGTGGATAATTTGCATGAGTGAGAAAGCACAAGCCGCTGTCTTAAAGAGGTGAATTAGTTCAGTCAGTGTTCTGTAGAGCTCGCTCCTCCATCTAATGAGATTTGATATATAGAGGGAGGAAGGGAGAAATGACGTAGTGATGACCTTTTAGTGTAATGTGTGTGTGTGTGTGTTTTACAGGGAGAGTCTTTGATCCTGACAAGCACTGCGGAGTGCCCGACCCTGAGACCAAGCGGTCCTGCACACGCTCTCTCACCTGCAAGGTATCGCAACTGCACCCACAAACTTTTTTCCCCGTTTATACACCCCTTTCTGGGGGAAAAAAAAAATCCAGCTACGATCACCAACCATCATATCTATGGCTGGGATATGTCTGCACTTCCAGTTTCTCGCCTAATGCTGGGTAGCTTTGCCCAAGCATTGCAGAGTCCTCTCTTCTCTTGATGAGATAATTATAGATGTGAGATGAGGCTACATCATCGTTTAGCTGTAATACTCTTATTACTGCCCTTTAAATACCTCCACCAAGCTTTACTAATCTTTTCAAACACACTGGTTATTAAGAAATTACAGATCCATCGAGCGAGTGTGTTTGTGTATTTTTATTTTTAAGCAACGATGAGGGAGAGATAGAAAGAGACATGTCTATTATTTTTCTGGACATGTAGCATGATATCAGTTAGTACTACTTCTTGTTTTAGCCATTATTAAGGCAATTAGTTGCGCTGCACTTTATTTAGGGGAGATCGGAGTAAAAGGGGTTTATACAAAAGCCCACTTTTCAGACCTCTAAAAGCAATGTGCTACTTTGTGTTAGTTCATGACATAAAATCCCCCCCCCCAAAAAAAAAAAAAAAAATATTGAAGTTGTTAGTTGTAAAGTGTAAAAACTTGGACGATGCGCTGTAATATTAGACAGAGATCCAGTGTTGTCATATGTTAGGAGTTACACAGTTCTCACAGACTCAGATCCATGTTTGTGTGAGGAGAAATGTTCTTTTTGTTGACGAGGAGCTCGACCTCAGGAACAGTCAGTGTTTATTTTGTGCAAACCAACATTTTCAGTAAAAATAAATCAAATTGCTGCACCGCTGCAGATAAATATTGGACATAACTCTGAGTTACTCAGTGAAAAGGAACAAAGTCCTTTTATATAGAACATCTTATGCTGCTGATATGGGATTTCAATGCCTAAATGATCCCCTCTAATATGTTTAATAATTGAAATAAACTGTCAATAGATTGCAAGGCTTCTTTTTATATATTGTTTTATGTGTTTAGTTGAACATTATGGAATTATGGTTCATAATGATAGTTATTGGCATTAAACAATAAGCACATACATTTGCACATCACTTTAATAAGCTTCCTATGGCCTTTTGGAGAGAAACAGGCCCACAGCATCACAGATCATCCACTGTACTTAACAGTGGGCAGGAGGTGCTTTTCATATATCCATTCTTTTTCTTTCTTTCTTTCTTTCTTTCTTTCATTCATTCATTCAAAATATTTGGCCTAAATCCTTGGTAAACTTATTTTATACATTTTGTATTTTATAATGTACGTAAAGGGCCGAGAACTGTTTTAAGCTTAATATTGATAATTGTTGATTAGAATTTTTTAACATTTCACTAAAATTAAAGACAAAACTAAAAGGCTTGTGAGACGGATTTGTTTTGATCCAAACATTGAAGTTAAAAACAGGCAACTGCAGAGAGCATAACAATTTAGGAGTGATGAAGCTGAAGTGAAACACACATGGGCATTTCCTTTTAAGATTTCAACCATTAAGTAAATGTAATTTGCCATTATGCGCAGCATTAAAACCACACCAACAGCATTAGTCCTATGCTATAGACAGAGCCTGGTTCTAGTTACACCACAGTTGATCTTTCCTGAAACCGCATCCTGGCTTGTAGCTGCTAAACTCCGTCTGCTGTCAGGACCAATTATGCAGTGATGAAGAGTTGAGAGAAACAGTGTTGTTTCTTTGCATCAGCTGGGTTTTAACCATAGCTTCTGAGAAGCTGAACATGATGAATAACCTTTGGCCAACCAGGTACCCTGGAATCTTTGTCCGTCTAAACATTCAGCGGTCCAATTAGTCTTCCTGTGTGTCCGGATGCATTTCTCAGCTACAGCCTGGTTGGGCTCTTCTGCGTCTCCTCTTATCAACATATGTAAATAGTTTAATAGATTCATGCAGATTTGGAAAGCTGGAGGTTTAGCGAGGAGGTATTTTCATGTACTAAAAATAATACAGGTGACCTCTCTTTGACAACAGATCAGTTTTGGGTCATTTGAGTGATTGCGATTAAAATTTTTAATCTGCAAACAGCCTTATTTTTAAACATAATCTCTATGGGCTCCACTGTAGAGAACACACTAAATGCAGGGCTGTTGTTTGTGTGTCATGGCAATAAAGCAAGCAGTGATTTTATTTGCCAGTTCATCAAGCAACGTGCCACCCTTAACCTTGCTGACATCAGATGAACGTGAAGAAGAAGCGCTCCCTAAAGCTGTCTGTCCCTGCTCAGATTTTACTTGGTCAAGCTGTTGTATTCTTCTTCTGCAGTTGGGATAGTTGGGAGTATGATTTATGAACCTCCCCTGTAAGCTTGACTTTCACTTGTTTTTTTTATGTGAAATGGAAAAAATCTCTTTTCTTCACCTGGAACACCAGTTTAACCAACATATTCAGAAGTCTCTTTTATAGGGCCACATCTATTGGCACCTGTGGTAAAAATGTGTAAAAAGGGTAAAAAAAAAAAAAAGAAATTATCATCCCAGACTGGAACTGTGTGCTTTGGATAGATGGGTTTAAAATTTAGCTTTGTGGCAACAAACACTCCAGCTGAGTTTGGTGTGAAACAAAGAATCAATATATTAAAAAGCACCTCATTTCCACTGTTAAGCATGACGGAGGATCCGTAATGCTGGGGGGCGTTTCTTTTGTTAGATTGCAATCGCTTTGAAAAACCAAAACAGCTTTAACTGGAATCATGTATTTTAGTCAGATAAGAATAAGTTGGGAGCTTTTCAGTGACAAACTCTCTTGTCAGGTTTGGAGTAAAATAAGGGATGAACACTTGGAAAGCATATTATGGCCACTGTTAAGTATGGTAGAGGATCTAGGATGCTATTACCCTGTTTCTCTTCTAAGCCAATGTATCGATTCTTCTAAGCCAATAGGTCCAGCGTTTCCCCTACCACTATCCAAGGGGGGCGCACCACCAACAAGGCCACCCGCCCAAGAAAATCACAGCATGTAGTAATGGAGCGTTTTCACAGTTGATGTCACTGATTTTATTAAATTACGTCGTGAGCGATTTCTGTCCCTGCATCGTCGCTACTCTACTTTCTATGGCCAAACTTGGCAAAAGCTGGACAAAAACAGCTTCTCAAAATCTTAGCATATTGTGATAAAGTTCATTATTTTCCATAATGTCATGATGAAAATTTAACATTCATATATTTTAGATTCATTGCACACTAACTGAAATATTTCAGGTCTTTTATTGTCTTAATACAGATGATTTTGGCATACAGCTCATGAAAACCCAAAATTCCTATCTCACAAAATTAGCATATCATTAAAAGGGTCTCTAAACGAGCTATGAACCTAATCATCTGAATCAACGAGTTAACTCTAAACACCTGCAAAAGATTCCTGAGGCCTTTAAAACTCCCAGCCTGGTTCATCACTCAAAACCTCAATCATGGGTAAGACTGCCGACCTGACTGCTGTCCAGAAGGCCACTATTGACACCCTCAAGCAAGAGGGTAAGACACAGAAAGACATTTCTGAACGAATAGGCTGTTCCCAGAGTGCTGTATCAAGGCACCTCAGTGGGAAGTCTGTGGGAAGGAAAAAGTGTGGCAGAAAACGCTGCACAACGAGAAGAGGTGACCGGACCCTGAAGAAGATTGTGGAGAAGGGCCAATTCCAGACCTTGGGGGACCTGCGGAAGCAGTGGACTGAGTCTGGAGTAGAAACATCCAGAGCCACCGTGCACAGGCGTGTGCAGGAAATGGGCTACAGGTGCCGCATTCCCCAGGTCAAGCCACTTTTGAACCAGAAACAGCGGCAGAAGCGCCTGACATTGGCTACAGAGAAGCAGCACTGGACTGTTGCTCAGTGGTCCAAAGTACTTTTTTCGGATGAAAGCAAATTCTGCATGTCATTCGGAAATCAAGGTGCCAGAGTCTGGAGGAAGACTGGGGAGAAGGAAATGCCAAAATGCCAGAAGTCCAGTGTCAAGTACCCACAGTCAGTGATGGTCTGGGGTGCCGTGTCAGCTGCTGGTGTTGGTCCACTGTGTTTTATCAAGGGCAGGGTCAATGCAGCTAGCTATCAGGAGATTTTGGAGCACTTCATGCTTCCATCTGCTGAAAAGCTTTATGGAGATGAAGATTTCATTTTTCAGCACGACCTGGCACCTGCTCACAGTGCCAAAACCACTAATAAATGGTTTACTGACCATGGTATCACTGTGCTCAATTGGCCTGTCAACTCTCCTGACCTGAACCCCATAGAGAATCTGTGGGATACTGTGAAGAGAACGTTGAGAGACTCAAGACCCAACACTCTGGATGAGCTAAAGGCCGCTATCGAAGCATCCTGGGCCTCCTTAAGACCTCAGCAGTGCCACAGGCTGATTGCCTCCATGCCACGCCGCATTGAAGCAGTCATTTCTGCAAAAGGATTCCCGACCAAGTATTGAGTGCATAACTGTACATGATTATTTGAAGGTTGACGTTTTTTGTATTAAAAACACTTTTCTTTTATTGGTCGGATGAAATATGCCAATTTTGTGAGATAGGAATTTTGGGTTTTCATGAGCTGTATGCCACAATCATCCGTATTAAGACAATAAAAGACTTGAAATATTTCAGTTAGTGTGCAATGAATCTAAAATATATGAATGTTAAATTTTCATCATGACATTATGGAAAATAATGAACTTTATCACAATATGCTAATATTTTGAGAAGGACCTGTAGACTCACCGATGCTGACACTCTAATGTACGTGCGCTGGCACGCAGGTGAACACCCGCTCTCTACAGCAGACAGAGAAAGCACAGAAAAAATGTCCCTAAAATCTGGAAAGCAGGCAAGGATATGTGATTTTTAAAAGCGCAGATTATTTTTTTTTGGATGGCAGCACATCCTCTCCCGCAAGCAGCAGCAGAGCCAACTCTCCTACTCCTGGTACATGTGGCGAAGGTACAAGTACACAAAATAGCCCAAGTGTTTCATGCCGTGCCTCTGACACGGAGCACAAGTCCAGTCACCACAGAATAAATGGTTTTGACCTGGCTTGGCTGTCGGAGGTGAAATAATCCCACTGGCTCTATAAGACTGAGCTTGTTAATTAAATGCATGATAGATGGATAGAGAGATAGAGATGGAAAGAGACAGAGACAGATAAAAAAATGTGATAAAGGGAGAGACAGAAAGATGGATATATGTGAAAGATGGAGCGACAGTTAAGAAAGATAAAAAGATGGATATTGAAATTATATATCAGCACTGTATTTAGAAGATGAATACATTTCAGAGTTTTTTCATTCCCTAGAATACTTTGTAGAATATGTAGACAGCTTAAACAGGCTGCAGTCAGAGGAAACTATGGGCCCAGCCATTCCTTCATATATTTACTGTGATCATGGAAACCAACATTTAGAAAGATGTACTGAAATCTACCTGAACACAAATAACCTTGACGAACAAAAATTGCATTCACTGTTAACCTGTGGGTTCCTTGTTCTGCTACAGACTCACTCCTTAACCCAGCGCCGCTCAGTCCCCGGCCGAAGCAGACTTTTTGACGTCCTGCTGGCTGAGCACAAGGGGCTGGCAAAGGAGAGGGAGGCTTTGAAGGAGAAGGAGAAGGAAGCAGCGCAGAGAGGGAAGGAAGCATGCAGTCAGAGTATCGCTTCTCAAGAAACGTCGAGTCCCAGCAAACTCCACTGCCCCAGTGAACGACCACTCTCCTCATTGAAGCTGCGGCTTACGAATGCATACGTACCAAGGTAAAATCATCTTTCTTTGATTTATTACCACATTAGCTGGGATTCTAATCAGCTAGACTGCTGATGCCGAAACTCCAAATATGATTTTGCAGAATATTTCAATATTACATAATCCCAAAGAAAAAGATTTTTAATACATAACGCAGTCATGAGTAAGGCTGCTTGCTTGAAAGTTGTCCAGCATTAAACCCCCACCCCACCCCGCCATGGGGGTTTGCTGCAAAAAGAAAGGGATTTTATGTTGCGTTTTGTTCAGAGTCAGCCTTGTCTGAAGGACCTTTTAACGTGATGTTGGGTGTTTAAATTCCTGTAAAACAGAAAGTATTTGTGAAAACTAATTTGGCAAATTGTTTTATAAACGTTAAAACCTCCTCTTGTGAGGGATTTTGAAAAAAAATAACTCTGGCTGTGTCTGACGTGATCTTAGAGGCAGAGAAAAAACAGCGCATCCCACTTGAGCCCACCGGTGGGTCCGTAGGGCTTAAGACGTTAAGCTAGACAGATCTTTTTTCCTCTGCTCTCTGGGTTTTGAGATGTTTAGCACTTTCCATTGTCCCAAAGCCTTTTCAGTTCATTCACAGCATTATGTTCTACTCTTCGCTTTGAATAAAACTGTCCTAATACAATCTGATGTAATAAACACACACTGGAAGGTTTATTAGCTCTGTCTCTACTGCTCGTTATAATGATGAGCAGATCCCGCCCATGTTGGGAGGATACTTTCTGCAGTTGAAAATAAAACCAAGGAAACCAACTCGAACTGTACTTATCTGTTATTGAGAAAAAGACTTTGTGTTTCCATGTTTTACCACCAGGGGATGCTGTTAAACATAAGAGGGAGACACCAGTGCTAAAGTATTAACTCTCCTACAACACTTCCTTCTTTCCAATGTATCTTCTCCAGAGTTCCAGGTAGCTCCTCCTCTATTTCTACTTCCAGTCCTCTGCCTCCAGCAGCGCCTCCTGCCGTAGTCCCAGTCCCCGAGCCGTCTTCTTATAGCTGGATGAACGCACCAGAGGACAGCAGCCGACTTTCCAGCGATGAGGGAGACACGGAAACTCCGGATGACACTGACAGACCTTCCTTGCACTACTCCAGTCATCATCCACGGCCTTTAGGGGTAAAGATTAAGAAAGCAGATTCAGGGATTTAACAGTGCAGCATGCAATCAGTGCCCTTTTCCACTGGTTTGTTTCTTACACTTCTTCCATTTGATTCCTCTCATCATTCCCAAACTTCCTTGCCATTTCCTCCTTTATTGAACCATTTTTTCTTGTTATTTAAGCCTGTCTCTCCCTCTGCTTACATGCCTTGGGGTGTCATGCTTGCCTCAGTGGTCTCTCAACCAGGTTCTCTTGCGTCTCCGTCCAGGTTTGCCTCTTCAGCCGCCGGCTCATGGGATCGGGCTACTATGTGTTCGACAGGCGATGGGACATGATGAGGCTGGCGCTGCAGAGCATGGTGGAGAAACATCTAAACGCACAGATGTGGAGGCAAGTGTACATAAACTTTACAACATGAGTTTATGTTCGGTCATTACAACTAGAGTGGGATAATAAAGCTAAAGTAATGACGTCCCTTGTAAAAATATTCATAATCTAAAGGTCTGATGTGCGTTTGTATTCTGCCTTTTTTACTCTGATACCCATAAATAACATTCAGTTCAACATGTTGCCTTCAGACATCACCTAATCAGTAAATTAGGCCACCTTTAGGGCAGGCTGGAAAAATGTGGAAGAAGGTTCCTGGTCAGATGAAAAGAAAGCTTTAAGACCTAAAAGTTCAGAAAAATAGCTGCTTGCATTACCCTGAGCACCCCTTTCCCATGGTGAAACATATTGGCAGCAGCATCATGGTGTGGGGATGCTTTTTATTAGCAGTGGTGGGAAAGCTGGCCAGAGTTGATGGGAAGATGGTGAGCAAAATACATGTTAAGTTCTGAAAGAAACCCCTTCAGAGGCTGTAAAAGACTAAAAATACAGTCAGACCTATAATAGAAAAAGGCTTAGATCAAAGCATATTCATGTGTTAGAATGGCATAGTCAAAGATTAGACCGAAATCGGTTTTAGAATGTAAAGCAGTATTTTAAAATGAGGTTCAAATAATTATCTCTTTATCCAGTCTGACTGAGCTTGAGCTCATTTGCAAACAAGAAGGGGCCGTTTTTTCAGTCTTGATATGTCCAAAGCTTGTAGAGACATACCCTGAAAGCTTCAAGCTGTAGTTGCAGTTAACATTTGCCATCCACTTAACAATTAGGCATCACTTTGTGTTGTACAATCACATAAAGTCCCAATAAAATATGTTGATGCAATGATAAAGTGTGGAACATTTCAAGACGTGTGAATACTTTTGCAAGGCACTGTAATTTGGCTATATTATTGTTATGTGTTGATCACAACAATGAGGTTATCAACTAAAAATGTAATGTTTAATTTGCTCAGGGTGATTCTTCTTTCATGGTGCACCTTTTATAAGAGTTTGGTTCTATGTGTTTTAGGAAGGTGCCTCTGGCCGCTGAGAGCCTGCCCTCCCTCTCCACGTCTGGTACCTCCTTGGTTACCGCACAGCGGACTCCTTCTCCCACCTCCATCGCCTCTCCTGTCTCTTCTTCCCCTTCTAACACCTACACCGCCACCTTCCCTCAATCCGCATCAGCAGCCGGAGTGTTCAACGTCAGAGATTCCCCGCAGCCCCACGGCCCGGCTTTCACGCAGGGAAAAGCCCGCAATGGCTCGCACAAAGCCAGCCGCCCATCCAAAGACACGGATGTCCCCGTAGTGGGCCCAAAAAAGAGAAAGAACTCTTCCCACTCTTCTCCCTCCTTGTCATCTTCCTCATTTCAGGCAGTGGACGTCCACAAAAGGAATGGCAGCAATTTTTACCCTACCTTACAAGGCTACGGGGTGTCCAGGGCTTCCCCAGCCAAAAATAAGGGACCTCGAGGGGGAAGTGGTCTTCTTAGCAGCTCAGATGACTGTCTGTCCAGAGCAGATGGGTCACAAAGCCACAAAACACAGAACTGGTGGGTTTAGGCATATTTAGGAAATAATTCAGTTAAAAAATAAGCACTTCGTTCAGTCTTTTATGTTTTACTCTACAACGGATGAAAGGTAGCAGTATCATTGTACAAATATTTGGCAGTCATTAATATTTTAAGAATGCATAGAGCTGTAGGGACATTACAAAAATAAAAAAAAATCATTCAAAATTTGATGAAAGTAGAAAAACTGGTCAGGACAGCTGCTAAGGAAAAAGGTAGGGAATTTCCAGTACCTACTGTGTTTTCCATGTGAGAACATCCTCCTATATTCACCATGTCCAGGTCAAGGTGTAGTCCTTGTAAATCAGAAGCTTTTATCGCCAAAGAAAACATCCAGGATTCCAGGCTTGACTAAAGTCTCCCGAAACTCTGTGGGAGAATAAGCTGACAAAAACCAAAGGTTTGGACCAGATTTGCAAAAGTTGGGTTTGGCACAAAAACAGCATCAAACATCACAGATATAGTAGTTACTACTGTAAATTATTGTTAATTGTTACATAATTAGGGATTTTATTTGTCAGGATTACAGTATGCATCCAGATAAAAAAAAAGCTTCACAACGAGAAAAATTAAATGTTGGCATTCAGAACCTAATCTGAAAGAAGTTCAGAAGGGTCATCAAAGAAGATCCTCAGTTTTTTGGATTGATTGAACTGGGTTTTACAGTGCATCATGAATGGTCTTTCTTCTTCTTCTGTTTTTTTGGCTCCTTTTTAGTCGTGAACTTGGCACCAGCAGTATAACCTACCCAGCCAGGGAACCAGCCTCAGCCCCACACCAGCCCATGGCTCCCCCCACAGGACCCTTAGCTTATGGCGGAGGAGCAGAGGGGAGGAAGAGGAGGAGTCCCAGCTCCTACAAAGGGAAAGCCAACAAACCGAGCAGGCCGGGCAGACTGGAGAGCCTCTTTGGGAAAGGAAACGAGGGCGGGGGAATCTTTTCGTCGGGGCCCGAGTCGTCCAGACAGGTGGGTAAATCGTTGGGTTGTATTACCTGATGCTCTCCTCATGCATTTCATTCATTATTAGAGCTAAGGTGAAGAAATTAGCTGTGAATGATAAGTCTGTGTCTGTCTCTGCAGGCCAAGTTGAATCACTGACAGAAACCTGTTATACGGACAAAACGTTGGGCAGCTGTTCAGGCCACCACCATTTGTGACCTTTGACTTCACCACTCTTCCAGTGACTGCACCAATCAGGCTGCTTCATCTCACAACGTCGCCCCTCTTTAACCAAGGACACTTTAGTTTACCCAGTGTGATATAGGGGGCTCCTTCCCTCCACTCCCTGTCCCTCAGAGTGGATCCTTCAGTCAGGAAGTTCCCCTGACTCACTATGGTTGTGGTTTTTACAGAACAAGATTATCTAAAAAAAAACAACAAAAACTGTTGTTTGTAAAGGGAATTTGCCAACGTTGTTGACAACACCACCACTGTAGAATTTCTGGAGAACCACGAGTTTCGGGATCCAGTCTGCTGGCAAGGAAAGACATCTGTGATTCTTTTCCAGGACCATCTGACACACCTTACTGTGGGCTTTAGCTATGCCACTTTGTTGCTCCTCCTAACCATTTCTATTCTGGCTCTCTTTGTCATTTAGCCCTTTTTAGTGTAAGAGAGGAGCGATAGCAGCAGGTTTGGCTGGGTTTTAGCCAGTTTTCTCCCCTTTCTTTGTCCCTTTGTGTACCCAGCAGCTTTGTCCATTTCCCTCCGTTTCTGCCCCAGCATGCCTGTGTTCAAAGTGCACTTACTCTCATGAGTTCTTTGGCTTACTTCTCCACCTTCTGCATCGGTGCCATGCAAAAGTCCTGCTCGCACAAAGAGGAAGGAAGGAAATAAGTGTGTTACCAATGAGGCCACGTCGATGCATTGTATTTCAATATAGGATAAAGTATGACTTCATTCAGATTTTTATTTTTTCCTCCTTCTGGTTTTGATGCCGGAAGAAACACGAATTCCAGGACTAGCATCCAAACTGGAATTATTACATTGGTGTTGGATTGCTTTTGTTTTGTATAATAATTTATAATTCTTAGATAATGTTTGTTATCGAAGTGACCATTAAGGTTTGAGCTACAGAGACGTTTTCAGTATAAAGAAAAATTATAGAATTTCTATGGCATTTTGAAGAAATGTTGAAAGTATTATGGTTTATATTTGTACATATCTGTTGTTATTTTTGTATTTATTAATAATTCTCCCCTTTTTACTAAATGAGGTCAGAGATATTAATATTTCTTTCCTCCCCATATATATATATATATATATATGTATATATATATATATATATATATATATATATATATATACATATATATATATATATGTATATATATATATACATATGTATATATATATATGTATATATATATATATATATATATACATATATATATATACATATGTATATATATATATTTTTTTTTTTTACAGTAGCAAGTTGATGCCAATAATGATGCGCACAAACCCAAGTGTAAATGTTTGGCAACTGCTGCTTTTTATATTTTATTTTCATCTAGTTGTTTTGCAAGCTTACAACAATAAGTGTTCACTTATGTTTCCAAATGTAATCCTATCTATATGTATGTCCTTCACCCTCCATACTTATTAGCACTCTTGGTAAGGGTGTGTAAATAGCCTTAAAATAAATAAATTAACAGTTTTGCATAAATCTCACCCTGGAAGATGTAGAACAATCACCTATAATTTAAATATCTTTATTTATTGAGCAGGGAAAATTCAAGACAAGAGAAGATGACATTCAAGTAAAGCAGATGTTGGATTTCCATAGGTCAGGTGAGCAGGATGGTAACATCCTCAAAGCTCTAATCTGGCATCCTGGGGTTACCAAGTTTCCATGACAACCAATGTATAATATCAGAATGCGAGCTAGCTGTTGGGGCAGCATGGCGGGAAAGCCATTTTCTGTCCTACCATTCCAAATGTAAATATGTGAAGTTTGCTACGTTCTAGTAGGACTTTATGTGGAATCATCCGCTAAGGTCAAATGGATTGGCTTAAGGTTATTGTCATTACTCAGTGTGGGTCTGTCATAAAACAACAGTGGAGGGTTTATGTGGGCTTGTTTCATAGGATTATAAAGCTGCTCCAACCTTGTGAAATGTTGTAAATAAACACTAGGGACTGTCCTACTGGCAAAAGGTGGTTGAACAAAGTATTACAGCCACCAAATAATTATTTCTCAATCTAAGATTATTTCCCCACTGAAAACACGGGCTCAAATTAAAGGCTGAATTTTTCAATGTGAGAAAATGCTACTCCAGAAAAATCTGAATTTATTGGAAGCCTTTTTCCACATTGCTTTTGGAGTGCCAGTAAGTGTGAAGGGTCCTTTATGCTGTTTGTCAAAAATGCTGAACTCAAGGTATTGTTCATGATTTTGCAATGTCTAAATTCCTACAGAATATTAATAAGCAGTAAATATTTACAGTAGTGTTGCTAAGTATAGTCTGGTCCAATATTCACTCGTATGTCACTTTCTACTCTTTGGATCCTTCACTGACTTCCTTGTCAGGAGCTTACCACATTTGGACGTTCACCAAGTCCAATCCTTAGCTAAGATAATGCATTTTGTCCATTAAACATTGCTAATGGGTAGTCAGTATCCAGCTGTCATATTTTACATTTTTGTGAAACTAAGCCTTATTTATTTTTATATAAACAGGCCCAACTCCTCTGCTTGATTGGGTTTGCACCTATATATATTTTTTTCAATTAAAAACGACAGTTTTATCTTTATCTTCTGAGGCCTGTTGGTCATGTGGCTTGTGGTAATATGTCAAGTCAAAACTGGGTCAAAAGGCTTTCACTTATTCAGCTAGGTACAGTTTCTTTCGCCGGCAGCTGAGTCGTCCACTGTGCTGGAACGGCAGCGTAGGCATTCCTGTGAGTCTTTACTTTTTTAAAGATGAACAACCTCTGCATCTGGTGGCAAAGTGTTGGAGTATTGTGGTTTAAAATGAAATATATAGAAGTTCTGTCAGACTTTTAGTGAGGTCTTTTGCAAGTGTGGAGAAAAACATCTTTAGTAAAAGTTAAATTAATGAAATTCAGTGGGATCACTCAGCTTAAAGTGGAGCGATGGTGTGTTTTTGTTTTTTTAAGCCTCGGTGTGATCAGTACACCACCCACTCATGTGGAGTCCCTGATAAAAGAAGAGTAACTGAAAGCATTTTGATGAACCTCACAGCGGCGGAGCAGAACTCCAACCCCTGGTACAGCAGCTTCAGCGCCAACTTTGTGTTTAAGCACTAATGATGAACGAATTGTACATAATCGCTTGTCTGGATTATGTTTTCTTTTTCCAAGTACTCAAAAGTGCTTCCTGCGATGACACTATTGATCAGTGTGCGAGATTGCCTACTGCACCCTCCACGTTTATTGGCACCTCTTGTACAGATGTGTAAAACAGGCCTCTATTTGGCCCACAGCATGACCGATCCTCTATCATGTGAGGTGCTTTTTCACATATTTCTCCTTTGCATTGAGCCACGCCTACCTGGAGATGTTCTTGCTGTAAAGTTTTATAATCCTAGCCTTCTTGTTTTCTTGGGGTATAAATATGCTGTGAAATGGAGATCCATTCTTTTTTGCTACTTTGTAAAAATGCCTTCTCAGTAACTAACACTCCATGTGGGTAGGGTCCGATAGAAAGCCTGACTATGTGGAAAAGCACGTTATGCCCACTATTAAGTATGGTAGAGGATGTGTGATGCTGTGGGCCTGCTTTTCAATTTTCATTTTTAAGTACCAGGACATTTTAAATCAAATTCTGGTGGCTTCTGCCAGTAGCCTGAAACTAGGTCATCACTGGGTGCATCTATCTTCACCTGCAGTGCCAATAATTGTAGAGGGTGCTGAAACTTCTTGGATCAGTTTAGTAAACCCATGCATTGGTGTGTTTGTTTTCCTGGTTTATTTGGGTACTTCGTCTCTACAGCTAAAAGGCTGCCATGCTCACAAGAACAATGGCAAATGAGCAGTTTTGGAGCATGTTTTCACCTGTTTTTACACATGCTTATTGTGAAGAACATTGATTTATTGGTGAAAACACACCTTCTTGTGTGTCGTAGATATATGCAGTTTTTTTTTTTTTTCTTTTCGAAGACATCTGGACTCACTGTTTAGTCACAGAAATAGGAAGTTACAATTTTCTTGCAGCTAAAGTTAAGAAAAAGCTTATATGTAGTGTTTAATTCTGTTCTTTGTCCAATTTTTTGCACTTTCTCAAATTGCCTAGATCTTTAATGAAATTATATGATACTTAAAAAAGAAATAAAAATATCAAGGTGTTTCTGGGATTTACAGAAAATGTCACGTTTATTTGCAAGCAGCGTCCCAAGCCCCCCAAACCAGCACACTGTTTTTGTATTCCGATCCAATCTGTGGTGAATGTTGAATGTCTGGGGAAAACAATGCCTTGTAGGATTTTATTGGTTTATAAAGTCTTTATGCAGTTATTTTTTTGTTTTTTGACAATACATACTGTAAAAATGTCTTATATCCAAGCTTTTATTAAAAGATTGAAAGAGGGTTGGTGTGATTTGTAAATGGAGTTTGCAGCAGATCAATTCTAATGAGCTGTTTCTGAACATTTGTTTTGTAAAGCAGACTTGTTAATGCAACAATCTGTTGAATGTTTTTATTTTTGTTTTCAAGTGTTTCAACAATGAAGTTTCAGTTTGTGTATTATGACTGTGATAGGATACATCTGCAATGAAAGTTCTCAGTGAAAATGTAAAACTAAAACTTTGTTTCCTTTCCGGGTTATTTTCGGATTATGTTCTGTTGTTTTCCAGCAGCTTTCTTCTGATAATGCAAATGAGATTCTTCACTGAACAAAAATCAGTTTTAACATTTTTGTCCAGTTAACAGCCCCCCTCATGCTCTTTTTTTTTTTTTTTTATTTAGACATGCGTTTCAACACCGTTTAGGAGATGTTGAATCCAGAGCAGCCAACCTCTGAATCCAATTGGTTGTTCTGGATTGTATTCATAGTGTTGCACTTTTTCCACATGTAGTTATGTTACATCCTTAGTCCAAATGGTAGCAAATTGATCTCTTTCCTCACATTTCTACACACAATACCCCATTATGTGAAAGAAGTTTGTTTGAGACTGTTGCAAATTTATTAAAAATAGAAAATTTAAAAATCACATCTACGTAAGTATGCACAGCCTTTGCTTAATACTTTGTTTATGCATCTTTGGCAGCAATTACAGCTTCAAGTATTTTTGAATATGCTACCACAGGCTTGGCTCATCTATGTTTAGGCAGTTTCACCTGTTCTTCTTTGCCATACATCTCAATTTCCATCAGGTTGGATAGGAGACGTCTGTCCACAGCTATTTTCAGATCTCTCCAGAGATGTTCAATCAGATTCAAGTCTGGACTCTGGCTTGGCCACTCCAGGACATTCAAAGAGTGATTCTGAAGCCACTCCTTTAAGATCTTGGCCATGTGCTTTGGGTCCTTGTCCTGCTGAAAAATTACCGGTAACTGTTGCCCCAGTCTGAGGTCACGAGCGCTCAGGAGAGGTTTTCATCCAGGACATCTCTGTACATTGCTGCATTTATCTTTCCCTCCATCCTGACTACTCTGCCAGTTTCTGCTGCTGAAAAACATCCCCATAGCATGATGCTGCCACCATCATGCTTACCTGTAGGGATGTATTGGCCTGGTGATGAGCGGTTTCTGGTTTCCTCCACACATGACATTCACACCAAAGAGTTCGATCTCTGCCTCATCAGACCAGAACATTTTGTTTCTCATGGTTTGAGTCCTTCAGGTGGCTTTTGGCAAACTCCAGATGGGCTGCCATGGGCCTTTTTTTTATTAAGGAGTGGCTTTCATCTGACTCCTCCTGATTGGTGGATTGCTACAGAAATCTGGAAAACCTATTTGTGCCTAGATGGTTCATCTTTATTGATTGTTAATGTCTTTATTGTTAGTTAATGTATCTGTTAAGTTTAAAACGCACCGTCTTTGGCTTCAGCAGTGGAGTCAGAATTCAGCATGTTCTAACCACATCCTCCTCCATTAACAGAAGAGGCATCTTCTGAAGTTGCAAAATAAGGTCTTGGGGCTCTGACTCAGATGCTTCCTCTGCTCAGTAAGATGACTTGCCAGGTTGTGGCTCACTTTAAAAGCAGATAACACACATACACACTTGTTTTGTTTTTTTGTAACTAGACGGTTTTTCCCCTCTGCTCTCTCTGATGCATTCAGGCAAGCAAAATAAACCTCAAGCAAATTTTTTTGCGCCTGAATGTAATTACTCTATCCCAGTTTTAAAGGCACAAATTGTGATTTACTCCATCCTTTCCCAAAATGATATTATTTCTCCTCACGTCTTACTTGCTGTCCTGAAAAGTAATAGTCTCTATCAAAATAACCAATTTTAATTTGTTATATCATTTTTCTGTACTTTCCTAATGCACTTGTAGTTTTCTTTAGAAAAAATTATACATTAGGCATAGCTCTATAAAAACCTTTCAGCAACACCATTTGTGGTCATTTCTTTATTGCAGCAACTCAGAAAATACCTTTATTCACACAAATCTGATTAGTCAGGATTTCTACAGTTTAATCACATCGTTACATGCTTACAGATATTGCACATTCTTATAGAATGTTGAGATTTGCAGCTTATTTAAACCTTTCATTTTCAGTACAATTTCATAGGATATTAAAAGTTAAATTAGATTTTGTTTTAAATTGCAATTCTTGTACAGATTTGGAGATGTTCATGTTTCTGTGGCTTCTTGTGTTCTTTTTGTTTGTTTTCAGTCATTATAAGTTGTTATAATCAGCTCTGTGTTTGCAATGCATAACATAGATCTTTTATTTAAGAACTGCTCTGTTATAGAATGTGCATAGTCTTGCTTAGATCAGCAGATACCAGCTTTTAGTGTTTTAATGGGTTTTCACTTGATTACAGAGGTTTTCCTCAGGTCAATGGGATGAGTTCTGTTGTTTAGTTGTCATCCTATGATAAGATTGACCTGATCATGCATAACATTATGACCACCTGCCTAATAGTGTGTTGGTTCTGGTTTTGATGCCCAGACAACGCTGGCCTGTCAAGCTATTTCTGAACCATTTTCCCCTTATGGCGGAGCACATAAATCTGCTGAATGAAGCTCTAAACATCAGGGAATACCATTCCTATGCAAGGGTGTACATGTTCCCAACAATCCCAAGGTAGGTTGTATGTGTGACGATAACATCCACATGGAAGACAGGACCCAAAGCCTCATACTGCCTTCAGCGGCTTACATAGTGCATCCTGACACTGTGTGTTCTCAAGGTAAGCAGTGCACAAGCATCTAGCCATGAAAAAGAAAGCTTAATTTATTACACAAGTCACCTTCTTCCATTGCGCCGGGGTCCAGTTCTGGTGCGTAGTCTCCATTTACTACTAGTAGCCTTTTTGACTATGCAACTTCTTAAACAACAAATTGTGATGAGCTGTGTGTTTCTGACACCTTTCTATCAGAGCCATTAACATCATAAGCAATTTGAGCTACAGTGGCTCATCTGGATCACTTTTGATAGATAATGGTCATGGCAGACCAGGAACATCCTCCAAGAGCTGCAGGTTTGGTTATGTTCCGACCTAGTCATCTATGCATTAATAATTAGTCCTTTGTCAAATTCATGAGGAGTAGAGTAGGTTTTTAGATTATTGGAATCATTCAATGATATTGTGTACCGATAATGAGCATAAAGAAGCCTTTACATTTCCTAGTTTCATATTAGGAAACATTATTCTTAAATATAATAGCAAATGCTGAACTTTGCCTGTGTCTTTACCCTGCCTTGTCCTCACATCATGATTAATTTGTAATGAGTCAACAATTTACCCTCATTTGTTATACAAGTTCATGTGTAGTTTCCTATAATGTTTTTTATCATCTTCTAGGCAGACATTTATATGACTAATCATAAACAGCCCAAACTAATAAGGTGATCCCACAATTATTGTATTTAAAACCTGGACAAATTCTTCGTAACCTGATATTAATACATTGAACGGATCAAGATTTCAATTTATGGTTTTAGCCATCAGGATCATGGCTGAAATATTTAACAGCTTCACAGGTGCTTTGGGTGACCATGTCTCAGGTGATAGGAGTTTGAACGCAGTCTAAAATGGGGCCCATCTGTTGATGCATCTTTAGATGACACAGTGGACCCCTATTGGCAGCTTTTTATATGGCTGTTAATGTTTGAAGTTTGAACCTGCTGTATAATTTCTGATTTTTTGTATTGTTTTGTTTTTGTTTCGTTTTTTTTTTTTTTGCATTTTGCATGTACTGTATTGGTACAACACTTAACCAAAGGTAGCACAAAGTGAAGATTTTGTATTGAAGACAACTTGAACCCTGAGATGAGGTCAGTAACCCATTAGGAAAAGGGGTATTTTTCCTTTTGTAGAAGTGTAGGCCTACCCTGTCATCCATTTTTTGTGAAGATTCTGTGCTTGACAAAAAGAGAGATGTACTGTACATTGACGTTACTATTTTTTATACCTTCTTTAAGTTGTGTTAGTGGTATTTAATACACAATGATAACTGTTGTGGGGGCTACCTACAGCAGTCATTGGGTGTGAAGCAGGGTACACCCTCGCCAGTCCATCACAGGGCTATACACTTTTAAGGACAATTTAGAGAAACCAACTAACCTAACTGTCATGTTTTTGGACTGTTGGAGGTCTGTCAACCAGGATCAGCTTATGTTCCACTTGATCAGTGTGACCGGTGATCAAACAGCCAGAAAAATAAAAATTCCAATCTTTTTTTTCTGGTCACTGAACGCAACATTCCTAAGTGGCTTGTTTATGCTCGTAGACTGTTTTGTGTGAAAGTTGTTACTGATGGAAACTCAAAGTTAGCTATTTTCAGTGGCAATGAGTTGTGTTTTAGTTGGGACAGTCTCATAACAAAGCGCCAGACATCAAGGACCGGAATTGCCGAATATGCAGAGAACATAGATAGGCTTTCCTGTTTACAGTTACTAATACTTACGGTGCTACGCATGCTAATCGCTAATATAAGGTGTTAAAGACAGCTTAAAATGTCACCTAAGTAGCCATTTTGTCTGTATTAGAATCATAGTAAAATGCTGTTTGCAGATCCCCCCCACACACAGTGTGTCCTCGCCTCTGCGACTCATATAAACAATTGCAGTTCATTAAACAAAGGCTTCTGTATAGCTGAAATAAATAAACGTATTAAACAATTCAGCGCATCTAGAAGCAAGTTAGAGCTTTTGCCACACAAAAAATCAGTTGGACATTTTTTTCAAATAAAAAGCGTCTTGAGATTTGACACACTTATGTTTTTAGTTGTTCAAAAATAACATTAAAAGCATTGGAGAGCTATAATCTGTGTTATTTATATTGTGAAGGTGTTCTTAGTTAAATTGTGTTGGTACAGATATCCATTTCCAATCACCTGGAGGAAATTGCAGTTTTTATAGATTTCCAGTGATGCTGAAAACTGTGTGACCTTTGGCTGTTTTGACGAATTGCTGTTGTTTTTTAAATATATATATATATATATATATATATATATATATATATATATATATATATATATATATATATATATATGTTCTTGTGAAGACATATTCATTTCAACCATTAAATACTGTTGTTAATTATAACTCTTAAAAATAAATTGTTTTGAAAAAATTATTTAATGGCAGGACGTGGCATCAAGAGCTCTTAAGTTTTTGTGTTTTAGTAAGACAAAAATGAAAAGTTATAATATGAGATTTGTGTGTTAAAAACTTTGCACGATATGAGGATTTTTATTTGTTTCTATATGTGTTTAATTGCAATTCAGATACTGACACTTAATAAAAAGTTTAAAATCTCTTATTTTCTCTCAGTCTGTCATCCATTACCTTCTCTGTATTCTCGTGGGTATAAGTCGGTGATCCCAACATCTGAGTGAAACCTAGTAACACACTAAAAAGATGGCTTTGAGCAATACTCCTGAGTTAGTTTGAACAATGCCTTGCAGAAGAATTCATAACTCTAAACTTTTCCACATTTTGTGAAGTTAAACAAAAAACTTCAAGCTCTTTGAGCCCTGTTCAAGGTACAAATTCACAATCCCAAATGGAACATATGTCGAATCTAGCAAGACAAGTTTGTCTGTCCAAACCTGATAGGACTACTAATTGTGTTCTCCAGAAATCTGGCCCTTATGAAAAAGTGGCAAGGAGAGATCCGTTGCTCAGTAGAAAGCCATTGGGAGTGCTGTTTAAAGTTTGCCACAAGCCATGCAGAGGACATGTAAATGATGGTGCTCTGGACAGATGAGAGCAAAATTGAACTTTTTGGCCTACATGCAATTGGTTACTTGTCATCATCCTGAACACACAGTACCCATGGTTGAACATGGTGGTGGCAGCATCATGCTGTAGGGAAAGGGAAGCTGGTCGGAGTTGATTGGATGACAGATGGAGTTAAAGACAGGGTAATCCTGGAAGAAAACCTGTCAGAGGCTACTTGAGATTGAGGCATAAGTTCCCCTTACAGCAGGACAATGGAATGGTTTAGAAGTAAGCATAGTCATGTATTTAAAAGTCAAAATACAATTCTATGGCAAGATATGTTCCCCACCCAATTTAAGTGAGCTTTTACAAAGAAGAAAGGACACACATTGCAGTCTGTAGATATTTAAATCTGGTAGACATACCTCAGGAGACTGGTGGTGTAATTGCAGCCAAAGGTTATTCTACAAAGTATAGACTCGGTAAAAGGATGAATACAAACGTGTGCCACACAGGAGGTACACATACTTTTGCTTTGCACTGTAATCTTGAGCTCTGCTCATAAAGATGAAGCTCAGAAATTGCTCCATTTCATCTGAAGCTGGCTTTTATTGGATTTTTTTTCCTTAAATGAAACTGCTGCGATATTTATCAATGAGAATTGTTGAATACAATGTGTGCTGCTTTTCTAAATTTCAAGATGAAAATTTCTGGCAGGAGACACCGTGTTATAATGGATCTGGTTTTATAGGGCTTTTAAAGCAGTTTTAAAAAATGTAAACACAATGCAAGAAACTGAATTTGACGGAGATTCCTGGGTAGAAATAAGGGAGTTTAAGTCTCACAATAGGATGGCCTGCTGTGGCTCACATGAAACCATACTCGGGCAGTGGCTGCAGAAATAAATACCTCTCCTTTGCCATCTATTCACTGAATCCAATTAGATTTGTTTGAGCCTGACATCCGACATCCAGCAGACACTTCTACCTGCAGCTACCCTCCATGTTTTTTCACATTAATGGACCGAGATGTCACAAAACAAAACGGATATCTGACAACATTGACACCTTGTGGCCATTTGTTTCCAACAAGACCATGGCAAACCTCATCAGCCACATATCAGATTAGAGGGGAGGGGGGTAGAACCATGACAAACATAACATAACAAACAAGCCCAAAAGTAAGGAAGTGCTCTTATTGAGTCCTCATTTATTCATATACTCCTACTGGGATGAATAATTACAGCACAGACAGTCTTCTGAATGCTTAAGTACAGCGGCCATCACATAGCTTTCGGCTGATCCAGGCCGAAAGAGAATGGCAAACTTGTAAAAATAAAAGATAAAAAAATCTCAAAAGTTTTTCATTTCTTTATATAATTTTAAATAAGGGCACTCATACACCAAACCCCATGAAGACAGGAAATAATTTCAGAATGTTTTCATGCCAGACACAACGGGACGCACATTATTCAAAAAAGTTCCAGTTTTCTCTGATCAGTACACAGAATATTTGCAAAGGTCTTGAGAATCATCATGTTTCTTTTTGAAAATTGAGAGATGGGCTTTTCTGTTCTTTTCTGAGCATTAGTTTTAAATTTGGAACTCTCCCAGGATGCAGTTCTATCTATTTATCATTCTTGAATCATGAACACTGACCTCAATTGAGGCAGGTGAGGCCTACAGGGAGTTACATGTTCTGGGTTTCTTCCTGATCCCCTGAATGAGTCATTGTTACTCTCTTGGAGTAGTTTTGGTAGGTTGTCGACTCCTAGCAACATTTACCTCTGCTCCAGGTTTTCCCTTTTTGTGGATAATGGCTCTCACTGTGACTCACTTGAGACCCAAAGTGTTAGAAATGATCTTGTAACCCTTTCCAGATTAATAGGTGTCAGTGAATTTATTTCTCATGCGTTTCTATGAAGTTCTTTGAAATGGAGCATAATGTGTAGCTTAATGATGCCTTTTAGCCTGCTTCGTGTTTTAAAGAGGTTCTGTTTTAGTGATTTCTTGATTCTGCAAGTCTGATAGTAATCAGGACTGGGTTTGGGGAGTAAAGATGAGCTCAGCTTTTAGAACAATGTTGTTTATTGAGGAGTTAGCAAGGGGGCAAAATTACTTACAACTACAAAAGGGGAGGATTTTTTACAAGTGGCCAGGTTGGTTTGGGTAGTATTTTTGTCCCCTATTTTTTTTTTTATTATCATTTGAAAACTACTTTTTGTTTGGAAATAATTTGATGATTAGAAGCATTTAAGTGGAAACATAAGAAATCTGTAAAGCTGAAAACACATTTTCATACCACTGTATTTATTGTTTTTCTCTACTGAAAAAATCTAAATGTTTTGTGCCTTCCAAACTGTATAGTATACATAGAAAGCACTTATAACTATTTTATCACGTTTCTTTGTGTGTGTTTAGGATCTTTATATAAAATGTATGAAATTAATTTGTCAAACATTATGTTTTAATTAGAACACCAAAATAAATAGTCAGTGCTATCATGGAGGCATATTTGGGACTGTGTGATGTTGGTTTCTTTTGCATTTTACTGAGTCGACATATGAGATGTTACTGCTGGCATAGGACTTGCATTTCTTACTGTTTTCTGATGTTGGTAAATAATTTTGCCATCCAGTTGCTTACAAGAAGAATGGGAGTTATGTGACTTTTTTCTCGTGTCCTAGAAAAGAAAGCGACTTGTTAAACTGGTTGTTGATCATTTGTTTGCTGATAACCGAAGTACAGACAGAAGCTCCTCTACCAGAGGGCGGAAGACAAGTATACCATTCCACACAGCAGGTTTCTGAGCCTGAAACCTTAGATATATATGTATTAAAAAAAATCAAATGCTTGACATTAAAGAGTCAAGAAATAAGATTTTACCCATCCTTTCTACCCATCCTTACTGATCCTTACCCCATATACCCTGTAATTATAAACAGACCATATAAATGATCAGAATGAATGCACAAAAAAAATCCCTAAATATGTGGTTGGGTGGCATAAGTTCAGCCTGCATGTGATTAAGAAGATGAAATGTCTTGGTTCCATTTGGCCACATCCATGAATGCCGAGAAGTTTCTGTGCTCCCCCTCTATTACAAACAGCATTCTTATGATAATGGAATAATGCTGCTCTTTAGTTAATTGTGTATAGGCGATAGTGGTGGGTACCTATTGTTGTGGGCTCTCATGGAGCTAAAAGAAAAAGCTGGTGGGGATTATCTCCTTTATGGAACTTCTCAAATTCCTCCCAACTCATAACTTATTCAGTGTGTTAAATGTTTGTCTTTCTGTGATTTTGATGGGTCTATTGGTGGGATCTATACGTGGTTCCAATTAAGAGATTTTATCAAAATTTTCCCTCTCTTGCAGGCAAAATTAAGCACATTTATAAGTTGCTGAAAATGCTTCAAAATCAAGACTAAAATGTATACAGCTGATTTATAACATGCTTGTTTTAATGTTTCCAAATCAAAATTAAACCATCTGTTCAAATCAGGAATTCAAGACACCAACTGGCTATCTGTCAGACACTTCTTGATCTAAATAAATGTTTAGGCTGAAGTTAAATTGGCAGGTTTTCTAATTTTGCTGATCAAGTAACATGTTTTTAATAAAAAGAGTGACAGGATGTTATTTAACAGCTTTCTAGCTTTAGCTAAACAATACAATTGCTGCATCCAATAAAATGTAAGGTACCAAAACTCTAACAACACTATATCTTGACATACTACCATTATCTCCCACAGGTAAGATCACAATAGTCTACCTGAAGTCTCCATTTACTCTCAGTAGGTATGCTATTCTGTTTTTTATGTCAAAATCACCCATTTCATTTGAAAAAACTTTAAAAGACTTTCAAATCATAACAAAATCATATTTTTTGGCTGGAAATTAGGGCTGAGCATTTTAAATGTCAAAATCCTTGAATAATTTATGTCCCTCGGTTTCAAATGAAACATTAGGACCCAAATCATAAAATTCAGATTGATCAGTTTTCTAACTTTTTTGTGATTTAAGCAAATTTCAGTTTATGGGCTTGACATAAAACAAAAGTCCATATTAGCCATGGTAGAATATGATCTTTTTTGTTACTAAAAATAGCTACAGATACATTCTGCCTGTATTTTTATTAAAGAATTACTGGTTGAATTTACAAGTTCTACTAATTCTTGGGTAAATAAACAGTTTTGTGGGACCAGAAGTTCAATGTTTTGCCCCAGCTGTGTTGCTAACTGGAATGGGGAAAAAAACAAGACATTTGTGATATTCTGGGTACTCTCACCGTGATCTCTGATCCAACTTTTGGTACCTTTGGCAGTGTGAGCATGTGCCAAGTCCTGGTGGAAAATAAAAACAGCATCTCCATAAAGCTTGTCAGCAGAAGGAAGCATTAAGCATTTTAAAGTTTCCTGGTAGACGACTGTGTTGACTGTGGACTTCAGAAAACACCAATAGATGACATGGCAACCCAAATCGTCACTGAATGTGGAAACTTCTCAAGCAAAGTGGATGCTGTGACTCTCAACTCTTCCTCCAGACTCTGGGACATCTATCTTCTGGACACATGGCTTCCTTATGATTGTGTAGGCCACAATATCACCATTACACAACATGTATACATTAAAAATGCTTTTTTAATGTAATAACGGGTAACTGGTATGTAATATTCTAATATTTTGAGAAACTGACTTTTGAGTTTTCATTGTCTGTAAGCTATAATCATCAAAATTACAAGAAATAAAGGTTTTAAATATGTATGCAATCTATATAATGTATGAGTTTCATTTCCTGAAATGAGTGACGTAACATTTTGAATTTCTTTACGATATTCAAATTTTTGGAGATTTACCTGTATTTCTACACATCTAGCCATTGGAGCAAGTCAAAACTTGGATCTGGGACCTTTTCTAACTTTGTTATTGTTTAAATTTGGAACCCGGTTGGGTTTGTGTATTTTTCGACTAAACAACCAGGATATCTCAATAACTGCTGGGATCATGCAACTGATTCTAAAGGACCAAAGACTGTCTGCTCAACTGTGAAGGTTCTTTGACATGATTTTGGTCAACTGTACCAGCTCCGAAATTGGTTTGTTGTGGTCCATTTTTCCTGACCAAAAGTTTGACATTGTGCCTTTTTATGTATCTACACTGAGTGGACATGGTGCCACAACAAAAAGATCTTCCAAACCATGAGCAGAGGAAGGAAAAAAGTTGCTTTTTTAAAAATAAAATGTGGGACTGAAAAGCTATTTTTCTCTATGTTTAGATAGCCAGCTGAAAGCTTGTATATTATTGCCACCTTTTGGTCTGCAGTAAAACGTTTTATTGTAGTTCTGTTGTCCAGATGACCCAAAGCTAGCATAGAAATGGTAGCATGCACCCAGCATTTACAGGTAGCGATCATACTGGATCCCCAACTGATTTTCTTTCTAGGATTTAGAAAATGCTCATGGCTCAATATGGTTAGACTGTAATTTTTGCACAAGATTTTTGAATGGAAAGATACTTGACTCCACACCTACCTTCTCATTTATTTGGAGTGTGTATTTGGAGGTGGGGGAAACTCTCAACTCAGAAACTTTAAATTCCTACAGTATTGGCTAAAAGGTCACAGCAGCACACCCAGCAAACCTAGCTTAAACTTGCACTGTTTTGCACCCAAAACGTAAATTTCCCTGGTCTGCAACTTTTCCAAAGATAGTCAAAAACGTTCAGTCTTTAAGACACAATTGGGAAAATGTTTAGCTAGTTCAAGCAATTAAAACACCAAATTACAAGCATTTTGTCATGTCAGCCTATTGGTTATAACACCGTTGTTACTAATTTGATCATTAATGCTGTCTTAAGTCTGTTTCTCTTTTTTTACTTTCAATTTATTTCTTCTTTGTTTCCTTTTTGGAGGCAGAGAAGAAGATTTTATGGCCCAATTCTTTATTATAAAATTTATTTAATTCTACTTTTATCAGCTTCTGCAATTGGTCATCAGGCAATGCAAACTTATAGATCAATTAAATTGGGAAAAATGTAAATCAGTAATTATTAAGTTAGATTTTCTGACTTAAGCTCTACAAACTGCCAAAAGAATACAAAATCAATGTCACATTAAGCAAAAAAATCCTCGTGATCCTCAAGACTTTTGGGAAAATATTTTGTGAACTAACGTGACACAGGGGGAACCTTTGGAACCTACAGTCAAACAAAGTGGTGGCAGTGTAATGGTCTGGGCCTGCTTTTCTCCACCACAACTTGCCATAATTGATGAAACAATGAACTCTGCTCTCTACCAGTAAATCTTGTAGGAGAATCAGTGGCTGTTAGTTTGTCATCTTAATCTTTAATGGCAGAAAAATAATCCCAACTAAACTGAAAGATTGAAACAATCGAAACAACTTTAGAAAAACTTTCACCTTTCTTTGTTGACTCTTATTTACCCCAATTAGCCTACTTCCTCTTAGATACAACAAAAAAAAAAACTATTGGTTCTTATACCTAGATTTGGCTTCTTAGGACTTCTGCTTGTACTGAAAAAAAAAAATACTATTATTCCTGTTACCAATTATCTACTGTCTAACATCCAGTATTAGTGTATTGCTGTTCAATATTAATAAAGTTTTTGTAAAAGTCTTTGAGTCAATTCACCGATGCACCGTAGTATGGTTTTTCCTTAAATGATGTCGGAAAAAAAAATGGACTGTCACTTTAAATTCCAGTTTCTCTATCATTAAAATAAGTAGCACACCTGAACCATCACATTAATCAAACTCACTGTTATCACCTGTAAGCCTGCATCAGCTGCAGCCAATCAGCTCAGCTATTCTTTTCTTTCTCATCAGCGAGTCAGCAAGCTAAGGTTAGCCAAATAGTGGAGAAAGGCTTCTCAATAATTCACAAACTAATTAACTTGTTAACAAATTATCTGCTTTAATTTGACATAATGTAAATGTCAGTGTTCCCTGGCTGTTGTACAACCCTGTTGTCATGACAACAGTGAGGAGTGAAGTCTTTTTGCAGTCTACAAACAAGGTAGGGAAGTGTTATGTTTATATAAAGTTCATTTTACACAGCAGTTTTTGCCTGCATTTGCTCATATAGTGGGTTTTTATTAAAATTATTAGAATTTTATTTAAACAATATCTAAATTGGTGTATTCATAAGATAAGAAACCAACAGAAAGTAGCAAAAACACCATGCCAAGCTAACTGAATTAACTGTTATCAGTTTGTAGCAGCTACGTTAACTAGCTTGGAGACATCAGATTTTATTTATTGTTATTTAATATGGTAGAATACCAAAAAGAAAAAGCTATATGAATTTTTATAGTATTATATTCAAAGCAAATATTTAGCTAGAGCTACATTTGTTGGCAGTAAATTTACTGAGCTATGAGCAGACTTTAGCAGAGCTAATACCAGTGTAATAGTTTTAGTATTTATACCTTTTATGAAACTTATTTAACAGTGTCATCTCAAAAGTGTGGATAAATACATGCTATTAAGAAGTTGCATGATTGGATGAAGGATTAGAATTGGACAATATTTTGGTAATTGTTATTGTCAAAAAAAAAACATTATAACGATGAAAACTTATCATCCTGTGATAATAATGATCAACTCTGATTATTTTTACAAACTCCAAAACCTGTTATGATCATGGTTTTTGGTTTTGCGTTTTGAACAATTTTTTTTTTTTACCTCTTTTGGTTTTATGATATGGTCAATATTTGCTGCGTTCACATCCCAAAATATGACACGATCCAATTAATTTGAATAGTTTGGCAGTACTATTTCAAAACTTTGTTAAATGAGCAAAGTACCCACCCCTTTTAAGTTTTATGTTTGGAAGTAGTATTCATATTTTGAGACACTGCAACGGGTGACATAACAAGACACCTGGGTAGAGATTTATAAAGGACCAAAGCCCATTCTCCCATATTAGTGTGATTTTATTTAATTTGTGTGTGTGGTTGCTTTCTGTCCTTGTGTTACTTTTGTATTTTGTGCAACCCTTGTATTATTTTGGGGGTCTTTCTATTGGTTCTTGCTTGGTTATTTTTACTTATTAACTACAGCTTTTATTTGCTATATTTGTCTTTTTAGTTTATTTCTCTGTTCTGTCTGCTTTTGTACTTTTGTTCTCAGAAACTGACCATAAAGGTACAAAGAGGTTGCTGTGATTTATTTACTTTTTTGGTGACATTGTGGTTTTCTTCTTACATTGCAATCCAAAAACATTCATACCAATTCAACTTTTCCCATTTTAAATGGACATTTTATATGTTTCATTGTGAAACATTGTGGAAAGGTTTAAATTACAGTTACCTAAAAGAAAATTATAGCTCACGTTTTGAATGTCTCTGTGTTTTATTCGAAAATTGAAGGAGCATGGCCTAAACTGTTGGGCCAGGCCGGGAGACCATTAGTCAAAGAAGCAGACAAGAGACTGATGGTAACGCTGGAAAAGTTGCAGAGACCTAAATCTTCTTTCTGTTGACAGGACAACTATTTCTTGTTCATGTCACAAAGCTGTCCTTTATGTCTCTGAAAAACAGCTATACAAAGACATGTTTGCATTTCACCACAGGCCAGGAAGGGGACACAGCAAACATGTGGGAAAAGAAGAAATGAGACCAAAATTAAACTTTTTGACACACATGCTTGTGTGGCAGAAATTAACACTGCACATAAGCTCAAAAACACAGTGAAACATGGTGGTGGCAGCATCATGCTATGGGGGGTCTTCAGTGGGGGTGAATGCACCCAAGCCACACTTCTTAGATTTTCATTTAATTTGTCCTCTTTTTTTCTACTTCTCTAATACAAACTACTTTTCATTTGCCAATCACATACAATAATAAAACACATAAAAGTCTGAAGTTATGATGTGGGAATAAAATAAAGTTTCCAGGGTTCACTTCATGCTTGTTTATGTTGGCTGTATATGTAATCATTTGGTTCCTTTGTCTTTATCAAATGTTTGGATCTCTGGATTTGTTTCTAGCCTTTGCTCATGTTTTCTGTTGTTTATTTTTGTCTATTTTCTCAAATGTTATCCACAAATCTGATTAGTTTCTGATTTCTAAATATGAATCTGGTAAAAAGTTGGTATTTCATTGCATTTTTGCCATATTTTGCTTGATGGATTAACTTAACTAAGGGTGCAAACCTCCCTGTTTTACTTTGCTTTTCGTGGAGAGGCGTGTGTCCTCTAAATGTTGCGCGTTTTGGGCGACAAATCAGCCCAACAAATGCCTCTGTAGTTTATAGCGGGGCGATTTATTCAACTTTTTTCGAATTTAAATAGTTAACGTTCTTCTTGTTTTCCAAGCCTCTGCCCGAAATTGCCAGCTACAATCGGACGCAGCGAGTGCACCTTTGCGCAGAGGCTGGTTTTATACCGAGTGGGTCCTCTGGGTGCACAAAGACAGCGGCTCGCAGAGGAACTTGTTCAGAGCGAACCGGGGACGCTGGGAGGCGAAATCCACAACCTCCAGAGTCCGAGTCTCAACAACCGTACTGTTTACCTCCTGAAGCCCTTTATTCTGCTTCAGATCTCAACAATACAAGGTAAGGAGTTGTTTTAGAAGCGTTTCAGCGGTAATGGAGCGCTGCGGAGCGGGTTAAATCCTCTTCGCTCTGGCTTCCCGAGCGTGGTTGTTTTTGCAGAAAATGGCGTCATCGCCCTCTTGTTTCTGCTTGGCCGCGGCGGGGAGAGGAGTAGTTTCAGGGACTTGTAGCGGCACACACACGAAGCGCCTACTTCCTTAAAGGCGAAAATCGCGTACTGCGACGTCTTTTATTCAACAATAAGGCGTTAAATGGTGAAATACTTCGCGTTTTGGCTCTGTAGAAGGACGCGCAAAGATGGAAGGGTCACCGGTCCTGTGCGCCAAGCTGCTTCTTGGAAAAGGTGGCACGGAGCCGCAAAACGCAGCGTTTTACATCGGTTGAAGACTCATCCAAAAGACCACAGATAATTTAGCGTCCTCACCACGACGTTGATGGACGTACTTATGGCAGCTCTGCACCTTATCTTTGTGTATAATTTACTCGGGTTAGCTCGTTTTTACGCCGCACTCCCCTGCCATGCTGCAATCGTTCCGAGGGGCCTCTCTCTCACACGGCTTGAAAAGGTGCATTATACTCTTGGCTTTTCCCTCTGATCAAATAAAGCTGCTCCTTTGTTGCTGGAAATAGCGGCTACAATATAAGCGTGTAAAAGGAGATTTTCGAGGAGGGTGGGGGGTGGGGGGGGTCTTAGAGGGTGGGGGGTGGGGGGGTGCGATGCAAATCGTGCCATGAGAAACGGCGACCTGCCCCTGTGCTCTGGTTTTACAGCTGAAGCAGACGAGGACATGCTGAATGAGGTGGAAATAAAAAGTCCCTTGGATGAATTGCTCACTTTTTCTCTAAACTGCATGGGGAAGTCCAGGCGCTGCGCAATGATTGTGTTGCCGCTTTGCGCAGAGAAACGGTGGCAGCTGCTGTAACCGCCGCCGAGCATTTCACCGCGATATTTTTTTTTTGTCGTTGTTAGCCAGCCTTTTGTAAATAGTTGAGGACTCTAGGATAAAAGAGCACAATAGTATTCAAGCGGGCCCTTTATGGCCTGTGAATGTGGTCCTAAGTCCCCACTCCGACAGCTACGTGTATGCGTCCTCGCTCTGGCCACCACACAGCGAGGCCACTGGGTTTGCCTGTGTATCCGCTCTGCCTTGCTCCTCCTGTGCCACAGAACTCGATGCCTGGTCGTGCGCTCGGAGCTGAAACGCAGGTGAGCACACAATCGAAACAATCCACGAAACATCATCTTAATAATCGCTCCGTGCACATTTTTTAAGTTTTCAGAGTTATGCAACAGAATCGCCGCTTCACTAACCCGAAATCCATCCTCGGATGGATATGTTTGCGTGAAATATCAGGGAAATCGGAAAAGACTTCGCCGCGATCGCGTTAAATTAAAAAGATATATCCTTTGCAAATCACCCAGTGCCATTTGCGTCACAGCCCGCGGCCTCTCACGCCCATGGGGGGCGATGGAGTTGCAAATGGAGACTGTATGTATGTGCTAACGCTGCCCCAGCTGAAAAGGGAACCAATAGACACAGACCCAGGCGGCAACGATCGCCAAGCGCCGCCACTCTCGGGCAGTGCACCGACTTGGCATTCCGTCTCAACGCGGAAGATCGCGCAGTTTTATTGTGGTTTGTTGTGCTTTCTATCGCTCTGGTCGCGATGCGTAAGTGGATCCTGCACACACGGTTTAAACGGAGGCCAGTCGGAGAGGAGTAGCCTATATCTGTCCTGTTCTTCCCTCATGGTGATCGGTGCATGTGGCCTTTGAGAACTCGCTCTTCGCTGGATAACTGTGTTTCCACTGGATCGTGATGATACGGCCGTAAAACCTTTATTACCAGCGCAAAGATCGCACGGATATTTCATGGTTCAAAAACTGGATCGGTCACTTTTTCTCGGCTTGTTTTTGTGTTAGTTAGATTCGCGACGCGCCACAAGTTTCTGGTTTAGAAATGAACGGGGCGTTTTTTTTTTTATCCAGGAAGGTTGTATTTGTTGTCGATGCGCTTTTGGGCACTGCGCATGGTTTCATCCACTGGACCTTAAAGGAGGCGGAAAATCACGAAATTCTCAAATGCAAGTAAATGAAACGTGGGAATCCCTATTTAAATAACACTGTGCATGAAAAACGTTTACATTTAATCATAATACGCTCGTATGTAGACTTTTACAATAAAAAGTAAAGCATTTTAGTTTTAAGAAACTAAATTAGCTTTAACTTAAGCTTTAGCGGATGAATTGCAGCCCTGTTATCACTGCTTTTGTTTTATACGAGGAATTTCACCGTATAGTAAAGCTTTTCATATGTTAAAACCTATATGTTGTGATGCTGGTTTGGAAAAAAAAACCCCACTGCATCCTGTGTTGAAAATGATTGTAGTGTTTGAACTTATTTTTAAATTTTGTCAAGTTACAACCTCAAACCTCAATGTATTTTATTGAGATTGTGACTGGAAGACCAATAAAAAGTAGCACTAAATTAGCTAAGTGGAAGAAAAATGATGCATGATTTTTTTTTTTTTTTGCAAATAAAATCTGAAAAGTGTGGCATGCATTTGTATTCAGTCCCCTTTACTCTGATTCCCCTAAGGAAGATACAGTGCAACCATTTGCCATTAGAAGAGGCCTGGTTTCCCAGCCATGTATGGGACACAGCCAACAAGTGGAAGAAGTTACTTTTGTCAAACAAAACTATAATTTAACTTGTTGACTTTGTTCCAAAGACTTAAACGAAGAGCGCACATCACCCCTATAGTTAAACATGGTAGAGGCAGTATCATGCTGCGGGGATGCTTTTCCGCAGCAGGAACGGGGAAGCCGATCAAAGCTGATCAGAGGCATGGTGCTATATACACGGCAATCCTGGTAGAAAAACTGTTGGAGGGTGAAACTTAAGGCTGGTGCTGAGGTACACCTTTTGGCACAATGACAGCCGCAAACATTTAGCCAGAGCTGCACTGAAATGTTTTAGATCTAAGCTTGTTTATGTCTTGAATGGTTCAAAGTCCACACCTACATCTGTGGCAGGACTTGATAATTGCTGTTCTCAGACATTCTCCATCACATGTGATTAAACTTGTGCTATTTTGCAAAGAAGAATTCCCAAAAACTTTAGCCGCTGGATGTGCAAAGCTGGTAGAGACACACTTTAAAATACATGCAGCAACAAAAACGTGTTCTATAAACTATTCATTCAGGGGCGGCTGAATAAAGATGCATTTCTCTTTTTTAAGGTTTTTAGTTGTATTATTTACTTTCTTTCACAATTATGAGCTACACTGTGCTGGTCTATTCACCTAAACATACATAGAAGTTTGTGGATGTAATGTGATAAAAGGTGGAAAAGTTCACATACTGTAGCACGACATTGCAAGCCTGTTGATTAGGATGGTGACAATTTCTTAGAACAAACATAAAGAAGATTCATAAGTTTTAACACTGTGGAGAGGATCAGTTCAGCTTGTGGAGGAGCACAAGAGTGACCTGAATATGTGTTGGTGCTACATAAGATGCAGCCATGTGATTTATGATTCTAATACTTTTCTTTGCAGTGTTTTTATATATTTGGTAGCATTAGTTGGCTGTCTGTTATTTCTTTGAAATGAGGTTAACTTGACATAAACGCAGCAGTAAGGACTTCCTGCTTCCTCTGGGCTCAAGTCCTGCAGTTGTCGGTTTTTGGTTTGCAGCTGATGTCATTGTATGATTCAGTCAGTTTAATGATGTATTATTGTGTTCAGTCACTGAGTCAGCTTGTCAGATCCAAGTTCAGGTGAAGTAATTGAACAAACCAATTAACCTGCCAGTTCCATAACTAGTCTGTGAAGCAAACAGAACCACATATGGTGAAGAATCCACTCAGCCAGGCAACTAGAAAATCAGCATCTGGCTCTGCTGTTACTGGGTCAGCTAGTTGTTCAGCCTGCACTCTCACTTAACAGCCTAGCTGAACTCATATGCTGCTGTGTCAGTGGTGAAGGGGAAGGTTGTCTTGGGCACAGCTTCACCCCTCAACAAGGAGCTGCTTAGTTTTTTTTTTTTCTTTACTTCTCAGTGATAGAAGTGCCTCTGACTTCTTAGAGAACTTATTGTCAGGTCTACTCTCACGACAGTGTTAGCTCAGGGTAGAGTGGCTTCAGGTGATATGAATTATTGCTCTCATTCTTTGCTTTTTAACATTCACAAAATACAGTGCCTATGTTTAATATTTCACTTTTATTTTCAGAGCTGTCATTCCACATCTGGTCTGAAAATGCTCATTATGCACATCCCATGGCTATATTTATTTAAATGTGTCTGTGTTGCTTTTACAGACACTCAGCTGCTGCATCTCTTCATGTTCCTCTAATATGCTGGGTCTGTCCATACTTTAAAGTAACACTGGAAAATGAACTTTGCAGAATTCATTCATAAAGTTCCAGTGTAAATGTCGGTGTAAGTCTGTTCCTGTGCGTGATTCTCCCTGTTCTGTTCCTTGTCTTAATCATACGATGAAAGTTAAAATTCAGTGGTGACTTTGGACCTTTTTGAGACTATCACTTTCAGTCAAGTGAACTTTGACCAGATAAAAATATAAAGTTGAAGAAATTTGATGATCAAATGACCAATGATGCTATTAGTTTGAGTGGGTCTACACCTTATGGCATGGACTTTAAACCTTAAAGATAAGGTTCTAAGTGTTCTCTGCTCCAGTAGAATGAAGTGTTTTTTCTTCATGGGATGGTGTAACCAACACATTAGTCAATGTTAGGTTTTCTTCTTGAAAGAGTTGGTGGGGTTCAGTTTAACTGTTCCTATGGTTAAGCTTTAAAGCACAGCCCAACATTTTTAGGTATATTTGAGGTCCAGACTTTGAATAAGCTTAACAACTTTATCCCTTTTAAAAACAGTTTTAATGCATATTTAGGATCCTGTTGGATCAATAAATTGTGTCCACATTCCAACCTTTTGAACCAAACTATCCCCTTCATGTGAAAATGTTTTAGAACAATTGGGAGCAACCCAGGAGCCACCAAAGCTCAAGCAGCACTGTCCACCATGAAGTCAGTTTCACATCGTCGTGGACTGAGAAGGTGCTGACCAAAAATAGAAGGCAGACAAAAAAGACACTTTGAGCTGCCCATATAGACAGGTCAGAATATTGTACCAGTTGTCAAGCATGGTGATGGCTGTATCATGATAAGAATCATTCTTCCATTCATGAAATAATGAGAGGGAGGATTAACTTCTTTGACATGACCTCAAATCAACAGTGAGACAGCTGAAACTTGGTAAAAATTGGGTGTTCGAAAAGGAAAATGACCCCAAACACACATCGAATCTGGTTTTGGAACAGATCAAGACTAACATGAAACTTCTGGAATGGCCTCAAACCAGTCTATGGACTGTACAACCAACCAGCTTTAACGAACTTTAAGATTCTACCAAGAGTAATCAGCTATTCACACCAATATGCTGGCAGAAGCTTGCAGTTTCTTTCAAAATCACATGATCAAGATAGAATTTGATATGAGACATTTAATCAAACATTTGTAGGGTTTTATGTAGTGTATTTATTGCAGCCTGCATGTACAATCTTGACCAGGAGTAGATTAAAACACCTTCACAATAAATCCAAACTAGTATACCTAGTTCTTTTTTATAGTTCAGTAAAGATGTTAGAAGGAAAACCAGTTCAGTGTAAGTTCATGGCTATGATGAGTATATGTACACACCTGATAGGACCTGTGTTGTAGTTAATATATTGTACAACACTTTAACATCTATGCGTTGTTTCCACTGAGGTCAGTCTCAGGAAGTCACCTTTCACTCCGAACAAATATGCAGAAAATGTGATCATGTTTGATGTATTATAACTTTGTTAGCACATGAGGCTGCTTATAGACTGGATGTGAGAATCTCTAGAGTTTGTCTGTAAATTGGCAGCGTAGAATGAGCCGTGTTTACACAACACTGCTCAAAGTGCCTTTATTTATATGAGCCCTATTTGTACTTGTAGTATATACATTGCCATTGGTGATGTAAACCTGCCATCGCATCACAAGAACAGCACCTAAACTGCAGCATTCAGTGACTGAGTGCTGAGTGTCTGTAATACCAAGCAATATGGATGTGTACCAGTTGGCTATGGCGCTGTCTGTACTGTCCTGTGGCCAGCTGGTATCACTGGTGTGTCTGCCAGCTGTCAGCATCATGTCAGAGCATATCGTCCTGTCAGACCGCCTCTGCTCAGCCACAGGAAATAAATATCAGAGGACACTGATTGCTGCCACACGTTTCTTGGCTCTAGAACCAAGCAAACAGTTCAACTGTTATTGATACGTTGATATGCCGGGGGTAAACATAAGCACACAGGCCAAATAAAATGATTTTCTTTTTTTTGTGGGGGTGCCATATTTTATTTTCTGCTCTGCAAAGGAGTGGATGCCTTTTTGTATTCACACTGGATAATATCTTCTGTTTTCTCTGAACATACAATATATTTGCCTTTTTAAAATAGTTGCTTCCAAATGGTCGGCACACCAAAGCATTATTTTCTGGCGCGAACAAACAAAACCCCAGGAGATGGAAGTTAACATCGGGTGTGTTTGTGAATTATTAGGCACTGGTGGAGTAGCCTGTTTTGTTGTATAAATTTAGCTTTAAATGGAACCAGAACCATGGGGTTAATGCATACAGGGAAGATGATTGTAGGCACAGACCCTTGTTCTTGGTCTGCTGGGAGCTGGATTCAGTGCTCTGTTGGTGTACGGGAAGATTTTCGGAAAAAAGTATTCATACCACTTTAGCTTTTTCATAATTTTTGTCAGATTACAACCAGAATCCTAAATGTATTGTATTTGGGTTTTATTGTAAACTGGAAGGAAAAGTATTCATGGTTTTAAAAATCATTTACAAATCCATCTGTTTTATCTGTACTCAGTAGAAATACATTTTGCTGCACCTCCAGCTGCAAGTCATTTAAAGCATGGGGCAATTTTCTTGGCAAAATAGCTCGATCTGTCAGATTGGATGGGCACCATCCATAAGTATCAGTTATCAAGTCTTGCCACAGATTCCCTCTTGGATTTAGGTCTAGACTTTGACCCAGTTCAACACATGGAAATGCTCTGTTCAAAACCATTGCATTGTGGCTAACACTGAAGGTTTAGTCATTGTCTTAATGAAAAGTGAGCATAAGCCAGAGCCTTAATTCCTTTGCAGCCTCTAACAGGTTTTCTTCTAGGATTGTCCTGTATTTTGCTCCGTCCATCTTCCAATCAAGTGTGGCTGTGGCTCAGTGAGAAGAGTATCCGTCTTGCAATCGCAAATTCGTGGGTTCAATTCCAGATTCCTTTCCCCTGCCATGTGGGCAAGGCACTTACCCCATGAATGTAGAGTATGTGAGCATTTTGAATACAGTGAGGTGAATATATAAAAGTGCTCTGACTATGACTAGAACTGTACAATGTCAGTTGAGTCCATTTACCATAACTTAGCAGCCATGGTAACTGCTTAAGACATGCTTCCCCACAGCATGATGCTGCCACCACCACATTTAACAGTGGTAATGTTGCATTCAGGGTGATATACAGTGTGTTAGTTTTTCACCACACGTTTTGCATTTTGCATGTTGGCCAAAAAGTCCAGTTTTGGTCTCATCTGACCACAGCACCGTCTTCCACTTGTTTACTGTGTCCCCTACATGGCTTGCAGCAAAGTTCACACAAGGCACTTTGGTTTTCCTATTGCTTCTATTCCATGAAGAATACACCAATGCTTGTTTTCCTGTTAAGAAATTCTCCCACCAAGCTGTGGTTCTCAGATTTTTAGGAGTAAATAGCTTTAAAAACCAGATATCTTTTTCTTCCACTTGACAACAATGTGCTAATTTGTTCTGGGTTGTAACGCGATAAAATGTGGAAACGTTCAAGGGGTGTGAGTACTTTTGCAACGCATTGCAGTCATGGGTTTGTTCTGAGGTTTGAGTCTAAACATTTAAATGATCTTTAGACTTACAATCTAAAGTCCTGAGATGTGTTGTTTTATCTGGCATTCCAGCCATGTGTCATCTTTTTCCGCTTATTAGCCATTATCAAACCTGTTCTTTTTATCACTGATCGTCTGAACTTTGATTTTAGTGTAAAAGAGTTACTTTTTTCAGTGGTTATGTGAACAGGTCAATTAAATCTCATCTCATTGTATTTTAGATACTTAACCCTCCTCTGTTCACTGGAAGGAAAATATTATTGACATTTTTAAGTATTTGTAATTACCTTAAAAGAGCAACTAACATCAAGTAAATAGATACAGAGCTTGGGCAAAAGGCACCTTACCCTTCTTGATTTCCAAGTTTTAGCCTTTTATTACCTGAGTCATAACGGGACTCACTACTTCATAACCAAGACTGTCTGTTGCCATGGAAATGCGAGAGTCCCTTGCGTTATGTGTCTTAGTGTATTATTGGTGAGTGTGTGTGTGTGGCCAAATCCATTTGCTTTACATCCTTGAGATACATCTAAGCCCTTAAATAAGTCCATTCTGGCTGTGTTTTTTGTTTTTAGATGTTTGACTCTGGGGGTTTCATGTCCACTAGCTTGTCAGATTTTTCAATGAAATGCCTCTCCGCAAAGTAATTAGCTCCTAGTGGTCTTTATTTGTTATTTGCAACCTACTGGATACCGCTGTACATTTAAATCAGACTCAGGATCCCAAGATAAATCTGTTTATTACTGTTTACGATTTCAGGTAGCACAGCAAGGTTTGAGTCATGTAAAAACTTAGTTTTACTAAGATGTTTCCTAATGCACTGAGATTTTCATCAAGCTGAAGTCACTCATCCTCATGCTTTACCCAAAGCGACTTATTCTAGATGAAGTGAAGGAGTGTATTCCAAGCTGCATCGGGTGTAAGCTAAGACCTTCAGCCGGTGGTCAGGGGCCACAGAGCTAACATGTTAACACTTATTAGGCAACAACCAAACAAGACACATGTAGTAAAAACTAGATTTTTATTCCCACTAACAAGGGGAGAGGAGGGAGTGTCATTTCACATGAGCTTAAATTTGTTGCCAATTTAGGAGACTTATTAAGATGGAATTAATTGTTGTTTAATAAGTAAAGAAACTATAAACTGAAATGTAATGACAGCCTGATTTTATTTTTTTCTCCTTTTAAATCTGCCTTACATAAACACAACTTGGTCAGGAATACACGAGCCTGGATCTGGCATAAGGGCAACATGGCCACGTTGCCAGGGGACAATTCTATAGGTACGGCCCACCTTTAGGAAAAAATGGCTACTATTTCAATGCTTAGTCAAAAATAAAAAGAATAGTTGTTGTAATTGGGTAATCTCCTTGGGTAGCTGCCTCCACGAGGCTGTCATTATTATCTTGCAAACTGTTGTTTGGAAACAGCGGTTCTTCATTTAGAGTAACTTGTGGCGCTCCTTCACTTCCCAAACCGCGATTGTCCAAATTTGGCTTTTTTGTAAGCAAGGGGAACCTGTTCTTTTTGCAGGTTGACTGCCACTTATTCACGGTAAATGTTTCTTTTAGCCCATCAACATGTGACACAAGATCGTTTGTGAAGCTGATCGAGGACCAGTTTTATTGTATCTATAAGATGTTGTTAGAAAAGTTGAAAACTGGTACCGCAAGGGGAAAAATATGAGGAGGAGATCTGTGTTTATTAAGAGGCAAAGTTATTGTAGGGCCAGTGGGTACTGGGTAGAGTAGCTGTCGTGCAAGTTGGGGGTTAAATTCCAGTGTCCTTCCATATGCTGATGTGACCCCGGGCTAGGAACTTGCCTGCGTGCGTATGTGAGTGCAATTGGTTGTAGCTTATATATATATATATATATATATATATATATATATATATATATATCACTCCACTTACCATTTTATAGGACGGTGAGCTAGTTTGCAGCAGTGAGATTCTGAAGGTTTTTGGTACCATCACCAAGCCAGAGGATTATCATTAGAGGGGTTGTCAGACTCAGGACTAAAGCAGAAGAAGTTAGAGTAACTTCTAAAAGAAAGAACTATTTAGCTGTCTGCCCACTGAACTTTATTTATTGTGATAGCTGTGCTTTGTTGCTCTGTTAGCATATAAAGTGCATATCTGCAGTATGATAAATCAATGTCTGTTCATTACAAATGTTCTGTTTCCTCTAAGGGATGCAAGCTCCCAGTTATTATTTACCCTTATTTAACTCCACCTTGACACTCTTTATGACTTACTCTTCAGTCAGTAAGAAGTACTTCATTTTCACTGGTTTTCAGAGTGCACAGTCATGGTGAAAAGAAAGCACACCCCATGTTAATTCATGTGTTTTAAGGTAAAAATGGTTTGGTCTTTACCAGGTTAAAGAGTTAGTTTAATCTCACCTATGGTGTGCAACAGCATAGAGATGCACCGATCAGGCCTTTCCAGGCAGATACCAAGTGAGGTCTGACCTGCTGATGCTGATTTTGACCATTAGTAGTAGGAAGTTTAAAGGCAACACAAAATATAGAGACTGAAAGTTGACATAATTATTCCTGTTTTGATGCATCAAAGCTCATATTCCTTTATCTTGTTTGCATTCGAACTAAGTGCATGAAAATACATGCTGTTGTTTGATGTGTTTATTGACTGTAGGAAAAGAGAATTGAGATCTTTTTGCAATATTTGACTGGATTATCACCAGTTATTGACGACCAAGTAACATATGATAGATTTCCGATCTCTGGCCAGTTGATCGGTGCATCTCTATGAAACCACACACAACATGTTTCACCAGGTTATAATTAATTAAACAAAGATATGGCCAAATTGGAAATGTTTATGAAAAGTGTTTTTGAATCTGTCCTTTTGTAGTGGATTTGACTTCATCTGAACTGGTTATCTAGTCTTTAATAAATCAGCTAATGTATCAAGTTGCTCAAAAGTAAATTTTTGTATCAATCCTTTTGTTTTGTCTTTTAGCACAGCTAATTCTAACTCAGTAAACTCTTGCTCTGACACAGTTCAGAAGAAATGCCTAGTTTCACCTGTAGCATCTTAGTTTTTTTTTAAACAGAATCTGTTGTTTACATGGTGCCACGGCTCGGTTTTATACACGGCGGAAATACGACATCAGCAAGCATCAACTATCATTTGTTGTTTTTTTAACTGATACTTAATTTTTACCTCTGACAGACTGACATTTTATCATCTCTTCTTCTGTCGCGGCTCCACTCCAGCTATTAAAGCAAAGGTCCATCCTTTCAGCCTCTGCTGTTGAGTTATTGCCTTGTAGTAATCTGGTTTATCATCAGCACTGAGTTTCAGGATTCAGAAGATGCCTGAAGCCTGGACTTGAAGGAAAATAAATGTGCTTATTTTGATTTTGGTAGTGACCTGAAAATCTAGATTTAAAAAATCTACCTGAGCTACAACTTATGCAATTAAAGTGTCTCTGTTATGCATTTTAAGTAGATTTAATCCTTGTAAACAATAAAACAAGCTGTTAAATTACAACAGCATAGCACTGTGACAATACCATAATTTACACAGCTGTTACCATGTAAAATATTTGATTTAATTTCCTGGTGCATACTTCTCTGCTGGAACAGCTTGACCTTTGCTTTTACATGAACACAGGGATGGCGTGTTGTTGTGTATTTTGTATATCATTGACAAATTTCTGTATTTGTTTTCCTCCAGATACCTAATTGGCCTTAATATGTTCCATGAACATGCTTGCTGTCTTGTACCCACAAGCTCATGCTGTTCAGTGCTCCATGACAGTTCTTTTTGAGATGTTAAGACTAAAAAACATTTTTAAACTACCAAAACAATTTACGGGCACGTTTGTTTCCCTCTGCTGGACTTTCTGGGAAACTACAACAATCTTAAAGTTGGGGGTATGTTGACTCAAGTTTTAGAAATATTATTGTTGGTACCTGACAAAGTCATAGACATGCAACAGTTCTTTAGTCATTTTTTAACTCTACCATAGATGGACACCTCCGCTCTACAGTCAAGTTTCATTTTCTTAAATTTTCTCTATTTCTGTCATAACGTTCCACCACTATCTTTTAGCACTTATTCCATACATTACTGGCCTTATGTAGTTTAGCATAAATAAAAAACATGTTTCTTTTTTTCTTACATCTTTTTCAGTTTCAAGAAGAGATTTGTGGATTCTCACTTACTGCCTGACATCCAAACCACATCCCATTTCTTGCAGCCTTTTTTGGTTGTTAATGTTTGTCTTTTAGTTTTTAGTCAGCCTCACTCATACCATATTTCAACTACACACAGTTACAAAAAAATGAAATGGACATGTTTTGATTGTTCTTACAACCCCTGCTGGAATTGAACTTATTTAATAGTTGCGGCCCAGTAGTGCAATCCGAGTTTATCAATAATGTCCACTAGAGGGGAGCAAAGCGTTAGTTTTTTTTACTGGCAAAAGTGGATCTTAAAAAGAAAAAAATCTAAGACAGTGAAATGTACAGTGACTCTTAAAAGGTTGGACTGCTGATACCGATTTTCTCTTTAGGAACTGTAAATAATAAAATACCTTTTTCTCTTTTCCAGACAGACTGAAAATGCAACCTTTTTAACTACAAAATGTTTATACCAAATAGTTTCTTAAAGAAAGCCCAAGTTTCAGAGCTATCTCACAGAGGTTCCTTTACAAATAAAAACCACAAAATCACAACATTTCTTTTACTTCTTTATAAGACAGATTATTTCTCCGTGTTTACTAACTTTTTATCTCATCTATTGTTGTGCATCTAAGCATGTAATGTGCACCACATCATAAAATATTCACCTTTTTCTTACAGGAGCCATTAAAATAAATAACTGGTGTCCAACTCAATGTTGTAGAGGAAATAAAACTCAGATTTGTTGATTGATTGTAACCTTAAGAAACCTTTCTGTTGTGGTCGGTTGTGAATTACTTGTATTAGGTCTAGACCTGTGTCGCACCTTAGAGTATATGAGAACTGTTCTTAGTGTTATATATGTATGTTGGTAAACAGTAGAATCAGTCTAGTTAGCATTTATAGAGTAAGTGGATCTTTACCATAGATTTAGACTCTTTAGGATAAAATGGAGTACCTTTGCTGTAATACATCCTGCTTCCTGTTATCTGCTGTGATCTAACTCCTTGTAGTTAGAGCCTGAATTATATCCCTCTGTAGAAAATAGTTGCCTTTCTGAAAACAGCTTGTCTACCTTCTATATCTTCATTTTTAAGCTCCGTTATGATGCTCAGAATAGCTAAGTGCGTCTTCCTCGAGCAGTGAGGACCTTAACATTAGAGAGGTTGTTGTCAGTAATAGCTGATGAGCTTATGAAAAGTAATTTCACTGATTTTTACTTTCCTGATAACTAGTCAGGGTGGGTCAAGTGTTGAAATCCTCTGATCACCACCGCCACATTTGTAATTTTATTACCTGCTCTTTATTCACATTTCTTACACTCTTTTCAACTTGACAGTGAAATTTAGTGTGTGCCAGATGATTTACAAAGCTAACTCAAGTAACACATTTTTGTAAAAGTCTGTGTTTTGTTGTACAGTCACAGTTAAATCTACCTGTTTTTCAAGAATTAACATGTGTTCATGCATTTTGAAATTCATTGGCTCATGTGGTCTGTTGTTACAGGTGTAAGCTGGTAGTGAACGTGTGGTACACCAGGCCAGTCTTGGGAACATGGCAAAGGCCCCAAAATCAGCTGGGAGGAAGACTTCTCACTGTCTCCGCAGACAGGTACTGGAAGAACAAACACTCACATGTAACTCCTCTTTTCCCAGTAAGGTTGTGGATGATGAGATCCAGATCTGTTATTCCAGTCATAAAACTGGTCGAGTGATTTTGCTTCATGGTCACATCTCAGCAAGTGCACTTTGGTGCATTTTCCTGCAACTGCACCTATATCAATTTGCTCTTCCTCTTTTTAGAAGCTCTTTGGCTTCCAAAAATAAATTCCCAGTGGTTTTCTAAACCTGAGAATCTTTTTAATGCTTTCTATTTTAGGTAAGAAATTAACTACTTGAAGGGACCTTAAATACTTCAATAAACAAAACAGAGGTGTTTTTTTTTTATCTCACAAACTGCATTCATCTGCCTAAACTACATTTAGAATTATTTAGGTACTATATGCTTGGCTTTTGAGTATTAGCTGTTATAAGAGCTGTACAGTGCCTTGAACATTTACATATTTTGTCACGTTACCACCACAGTTCAGTTTCATTTCAGTGGAATGAAACTGAGACATTGTTTTCAAGATTATTATTATTATTAAAATTATTATTTTACAAAGACAAACCTGAAAAGTGTGGCATGCATCTGTATTCAGCCAATAGTTTGGAAAACCAGACATTCCCTAAAAATACAGCTACAGGTATGTCTCTTTTCATTAGACTGGTTGGAAAGTGTCTGTAAACAATTTTGAAGTCTTGCTACAGATTCTCAAATGGATTTATGTCTGGACTTTGACTGGGCTGTTCTAACACATGAGTATTCTTAGATTCTTTCATCTAAACTATCCATTGGAGCTTTGGCTGTATATTTGGAGTCATCCTGCTGGACGGGTGATGTGCACACAGATTTTTGCATGTAGGGTAAAACATTCAATTTTGTTTCCTTCTGATTGGAGAATCTTTTGCAGATTTTAGCTGTTTCCTCCACTTGGCCTATGGAAAACATTAAATAGGACTTCTTGCTGCATTTCCTTCAACAATGACCTTCTTCCTGGCACATCTCCATAAAGACCAGATTTGTGGTATGCGCGACCAATAGCTGCCCTGTAAACAAACTCTCCCACCTGAGCTGTTAATGTTTGCAGCTCCTCCCGAGTTACCATTGTCCATTTGGCTGCTGCACTGATTAATGCTCTCTTTGTCAGTTTAGGTTAATAGCCATGTCTTGGTAGTTCTGCAGTGTGTGCAGAACTGTTTTAGTGTGTGGAACATGTGTAATATTCTTCCTCTTCACAATTATGGGATGTTTGTTTTTTTTGTTTTTTATATATATATTTTTTTTTCCGACAGTAGGTAAACAGGAAAGAGGCCAAAGAGAGGGGGAGACATTTGGCAAAGGTCATCAGGTGGAAAAGTTGGATCATTTTGGAAAGCACTATGTGTGTGTTAAGATCCTTTAAAAACAAATGTAATCCTAAGTACATTGTCATGGTGATGTTTTTAATGCAACAACAAAGTTCAGCTAAAAGAATTAAGGCTGAATATTACAAATATTTCATTTGTTTTAAATTAAGTTTCATAATAAGGATGTCATTATCTCATGATGTACGCTGTATCATTTCTGAGATCAATAGAAAATGAGTCATGTTTAAAAATCATAACTCACACATTCTAATATGGGTTGAATTTCTTTTTTGCTCAGCTGTGTTTTAGTGTGCATTATGTGATTTTAAGTTTTCTTTTATTTTTCAAAATTATAAGTCAGGATTCTAACGTTTTTTCTTTTTTTTTTTTTCTTTAATAGCTTTTATCTGGTTATGTGGCTTAGCTGAGCATATGTGCTCTGCCCTGTCATACATGCATGAATGGAGTGACCCAGTACCAAAGTGGTACGTCTTGTGGCGATGCAGTGTAATGCGCCTAATGTGGACTCATTTATCCATCTCAAAGGGCAGCAGGGACACACGCAGTTAGTCAGACAGACGCAGACAGAAAATGAGAATAAATTGATTCGTGGGAAAGAAAAAAGATTAGCGACTGGAAGAGAAAGAAGGTCTGGTTAACAGACACAACAGAACATGTAAAACCTCAGAAGCTGGAGTGGTGTCACTTATCTGCTCAAACTCGGCTGTGTAAGGCATAGATAATGGTCCCTCACAAATAGTCGGCCAACATGATGGCCATACACATGGGAACCATTCACATCCAGGTGTTCTGAGCCCACACTTTTACCAATAATGTGCATTAATTTACCAATTTAATGTCTTGAAAAGTTTGAAACGTGTAAAAGTTGCTTTTAGCATTCTCCGGGCTGATAATTATAGAAAAAAGAAAACTGAACATAAAAAAAATGTTTTAACACTGTATTGCTTCTTCTGTTGCTGGTTCAGATGGAAACAACAATTTTTTTAATCCTTCCAAACACAACAAAGGTGTTAAATATCAGAATTATGTGAAAAATCAAAGCATTTTAAAAATTGCAGTAGGACTGATCTAAATTAGCTCCGATAGCAAAAGAGAGAAATGCAAAGCTGATAAGAGACATACCTAAGTATCTTAGCTGCTGTTGCAAGAAATCCTTCACATCCTTTGAATGATAACTTTGATGATGCTGGTTTTAGGAACAATTCCAGTTCAATTTTTTGTTGTAAAATTATGTTTATTTCTGGGTTTGGCCCTTAGGGTGGTGGTCAGACGGACATGGAGGAACTTAATTTGGACACTCAGCATCCACCACAGGGGCAGCCCAAGGGAGGAGATCAAATCGTTATCCAAAATACTTCTTCAGCTGGAATTCTGTCGGAAAGCTGGGACCACAAGGAAACTCCGTTGGAGGCCGAGGAAAAGAGCGACACTGCTGCCCATCCCCAAGCCAAGTCTCTGTGGAAGCCCATTCCCCCTCTGCTGCCTGAACCCCACAGCAGCACCACCTCAGAGACCAGAGACCAGAGCTGCCAGACCGAGGAGCAGGTTCAGCCCACCACTGCCAACAGTCATGGTCATAACACAGGTGTTTCTTTTGATTCTGGACATCTTGCTGCTTTGATTCATTCACCTTCAGGCTAAGACTGTCTGTCAACTCCCTGTGTTACTTCACTGCCAGAGCACTAAGTATAGCTGCTCAAAATAAAACTGAATGATTTGTTCTCACTGAGAAATTGACTGCTGTAGAGATGAGCTGTTTTTGGCTTCCAGTGCCATGACGTGCATTGCAAGTTGGCCCAGGTTATTTAAACATTTAAGGACATTTTATTTCCAGCGTAATTGTTTCTGCTAGTTTTGTGCATAATTGTAGTGGGCACCCTGTGGGTTTCTTTTGTAGCAATCAAAGCTCCAATTATAACATTTGGAGTTGAATAACTTTTCTCACATATTTAGCCAGAAAGTAGTGTTTTGATATTTCAGATCCTTTGTAATATGTTGTTCATTTCTAAATATGCACAATCATAGTAAACAGGACTTCTGCTGATCTTTGACTTATTTGTGGAGGTCAGGGGTTACAGGGCTTCAGTGACCTGCACTGCTGGGATTATAGTAGCTTGGATGTAGAGGTGTGGTAGAATGGTAAAGACAATGCTATTTTTTTATTCATGAGTTTATTTAATCTCTTTGACTTTTTTTTGACTTCTCCCACAGTTGTCATGCATGTTTCCGACCTTTTTTGTCTATGACTTAGAGGACTTGTCACTGTGTCCACAGTTTTTCCTCCCTGTCTCTCACATGTAGACAGCTGACTCGCATGTGAAATGGGTAGAGTCCATGCTGGTTTTACACACTGGTCTCATGAATGAACTGCGTCTAACTGATCCAGATAAGGGCCATGTGGGAGGGACCAATTGATGCAGGCTGACACAGTTTTAATCTGCGTCACTGCATCATTCTACAAACACATTGTTCACAACGAGCCCCTTCGCTGTTGTATACATTTGTCGTGCGTATTTAAGGGCTGGTGCCACAAGCTTTTAAATACTGTTTTACATTTTGCCCCTGTCTGCTGATGATGAGTTTATGCTCATTATTTTATTGTACGATGACTATTTTTCGTCCAATTTCTGATCTCCAGTTTTTGTCAAGGTTTCACCTGCTGATGTTAATTTTCGTCGGTTCCAGTTTCTCTTTGGGAAGAGACAACAACAAACAAAATCTTACTTTTTTGTGTTCCTAATCTATTGTTATTATTTATTTTAGGGGCATAGACGACATCATGACCCATATGTGAGCGAACAGTCACTATACAACAGGGTTTTTACTGGTATTTTAAAGCAAGGGCAAAGTAATTACTGTTGATATTTTAAGCTGTCTTTAGTGTCCTATATTAGCCATTAGTGAGGCTTACGTTACACAGTAGTCTCATAGACAGGTTGAGAGCTCAGAAGGATAAACTGAGGAATATTGCTGTGCTCTGTTCAACTGTTTTGCTGTCTGCTTTAGGTCTAACTCTCTCGCTGTCCCTCAGAATGAATAACTATCACTGAGTCTTGAACTCAGTAACAACTTTGACAATGTAGAGTGTTGTTGCAACTGTGGCATTTTAAGCTGTGAAAACAAGTTTCCTTTAAGCAGGTAGAAAGCTTCAGTAGGTTGTTGTAGGTCTTGCAGTTTTGCTTTTATTTGTATTGAATGTATGAAGTAAAATAACGCCACAATAGTTCCTTTTTTGGTTTTCTCATTGTGATTTCATCATTTTTAGCAGGGCATGTCGGTACATTAAAAAGAATTCGTCTTCATCAGGATAAGTTTTTCCTATTTGACCTTTAACTCTGTTGTGATTGAGGTTAACAAACCCAAAACCCCTTTTTTTTGTTGTGATCAGGAAATGTCCTTTGGGACGTGTCTGATTTTCACTGATTAAGTGGCTATGAGCTGCTCTGGTGTGTTTTAAACTACAAGGCCTGAAAATGTCATGGAAATTCCTCTTGCACACTTTTTTTCCTTAACCCCACTGAGAGCCAGTACTGTTGTGAATTTACATTTTGTCATGCATCCGATGTATTTTTCCTTACATCTTAAGAAGAAGAAAGATATGTTTTAAGCTTTCTCCTTGCCTTTATGTGAGTCTGTTTGAGGAGAGCATGTATGGTGATTTTGTCTCAGTGTTAGTGAAGGTAATGAGGTCAGAATGAATTACTATCCTGTCCAGATCTCATTGTGTGCTCTTTCAGCACACAACAATTTGCCTTGTTTAATAGCAGTTACGCAGTTCTCAAAGATGGCCATACTCTTATGCAATTAGGAGCTGACTGTGATAAGGTACTGTGTCTTTCTCTCTGTCAAGGTTTCTGTGTTGAGCCTGGCGATCCTCCTCTGCTCCAACAGCCTCTGCAGACCTCCAAGTCCGGGATTCAGCAGATAATCGAATGCTTCCGATCTGGTATGAGTCTCTGTTTTCTTGTTGTTACCTACTCCTTTTATTTACCTATCTCCTCTAACTTATCATATTTTATTGTGATTAAAAGCCTCCTTGTCAGGAATTGGATTTACACATTAGGAGGACTTTGTGTTTTTGGTTTTTTTATATTATTTTCACCTGAAGTTTTGGATTTATACGTTTTAATCCTTTTTTGTTTATTTAATAAATATATAATTCTAAAAATGTATAAATGTATCTAACATCTGTTATTTATTATATTTTCTTCTAGAATTTTTGGTCCGATTTACTGTATCTGACTTTTATAAAGTTTTAACCTGTATTAATGATTTTAGCAGTTGTTTTTTTATATAAGAATATTTCCTTAAAATATAACATTTAATATTTTATTAGCCCCCCTGCTAAGTCCTATTTTTTTCTATGAATAACAGAAGTGAGAGGTCCTGCTTGTTAAAACAGGGTTTTACTGATATTTTAAACCAAAGATAAGATGATTAGATATGCCATTTGAAACTGTCCTGAACATTGTATATATATACAGTTGGCATAGTTAGCAAAACTTGCTTTATTAATAGTACAAGAATATGTATTCCCTATAGAGAATGAACCTTAACTCCAAGGCTGCAATGTTATCTGCTGAAGGTTTTGCTCTCTCGCAGCCTGAATAAACATTTATTAACATTTCATATAATATGTTTCCTTTTAAAAAGGTTCTTACACCTGAGCTCCTTCAGACTAAAATACCCTCACCAATACTGAAAAACATACTTTTTTAAAGCTTTCTTCACTCGCTTTCTTCGTCAGAGCATCCACACCAAAGACTGTTTTTTAAGCTAAAAGTCAGCTGATCCCAGTCTCATAGTGCTGCAGATCGTGGGCTAGGACTTTAATGATTTTACCCTATCAGTACTACCTCAAAACCTGTGTCAGGTAGATGTTATCACCTAAACCAGTTCACGGTGGTCCCCCTCAAAGTTTTCCTGTCACTAATTGCATTTAGCCTTAACATTTGTGATCTATAAAAAAGCCCGAGCAGCTTTTCACATGTGTGTGACCACAAATGAGCTCATATTTGTGGCCAAATTCCAGAATCCTGAGTTGGACAGGATGATGGAAACCATATAACTAACTTAAGCAGTTAACTGACCATATGCAAACAGGTGGAAAAAGCCAATTTGTTTGATTTACAGCAAAAGTCATAAAGCCAAAGATAAACTAATGTAGAAAATAATCGTGTGTCTAAATGTGCAGATCATTGTACTATGAAATAGAATTGCCCATAATTAACTAAATGACCACATCTGTTTACTTCTTGACCCTATTATTAAGTTGTTAGCATGATAACATTGCTCCTGGTAGGCAGGGTACTAATCTTGTGGGTTCAGCGTGTTTATCCGCTGCTGTTTAAGTATACAAACATGCTGCTTTGTTATCCACATAAACTGTTAATTCCTGAGCTTTGCATTTGTTTCTGGATGTATAGTGACATAACCTGAGGGAGGTTTTCTGCAGAACATGGATTTTACATCGCTTAATAGTGTGAAATGTGATGTCTAAAACTGCTATGAGTGCTGAAGTTCAGTCTGATTTGATTAAGAATCCCCTCTTGAATCAGCAAGCTGATGGCACTTTTTATGCAAATGAAACCCTTTAAGACAAAGGGAACCTGAAACCTGGAAAACAGAAAAGAGATTGATTGGATGCATGACGGTTTGATTTCTTCCTTTGTTTCCTTTGAAAATATATCACAGATAGGATTAAAATAGCTGTCATTTACCTCTTGACCATTCGGGTCAATTTGAAACCAGTCAATGGAAGTTTCTACATTTTTTTTTTTTTCATTAAGGAAAAGGTGGGCAAAAATAAAATAATACATAGAAAATAACAACTGCTATTTTGTTGCCCTTAATTTGGCTTTTATTTAAGCTCAAATACTTTGAAGCATAAACTTGATTAAGAGAGCATTTGTTAGTTGGATGGGCAGAACAGCAGTGTGGTAAAGTTCCCTTATTCCTTAGAATTGTTTTGGATTTTACATTATTTGTTGTCTCTATACTGACCTTTGCTGTGAGTGGGAGCAATATGTCTGAGGGCCCTGTTATGGCCAGTGAAAGATAAGTCGAGATCCTGCTTTATTGCAATTCTTCACAGGAAAAAGTGCAGAAATAAAATGGCAGTTATCAATATCTGGACTGTTTATAAATTGGTTTTACATTTTTCTTTCAATATGAAGTATATAATGAGAACCAGCAAAAGTGTCAGTGTAGATCTTTTTGATGTTTCACGGAGGGGTATCACTTCCTCCTGAAAGATCGTATTAAAATGAGGTAATGAGGGACAGAGATATGCTGTTAGAGTTGACCCATCTGCTCCCTTTTCCTTGCAGGCACCAACCAGCTCAAAAGTATGCTTCTGAGGGAGGTAGACACCATCTTTGAGTGTAAACTGTGTCGCAGTCTGTTCAGAGGCCTCCCAAACCTCATCACACACAAGGAGTACTACTGCTTATCACGGCTGCCCGAATCTGATGGTAAGCAACGCAACACGTGCACTGCCTTGCAAATGTATTAAAACCACCTGAATTTTTGTTTTACATTTTGTCACTTTACAGCCACAAATGAATGAATTTCAGTAGAAATATTTGTGACAGACCATCATGTCGGTCATAACTACTAACTGACTTTACTCTGGTACCACCAAATAAAACTTGGTGCAACCAACTGCAATTGTAAGTCACCTAATTACACACCTGTGTGTAATTTAATGTCATTATAAATCCAGCTGTTCTGTGAAGTCCTCGGAGGTTTGTTAGAGAACATTAGTGATCAACAGAAATGTTAGAATGATCCAGTCAAAGTCCATACCCACATCTATTTGAGAATCTATGGCTAGCCCTGGAGATTGATGTTTATGGATCTAATCTGACTGAGCATTGGATACTTAGCGGAGAAAGGATAACAACAGGAGATGGTCACATCCAGGGAATTTGCAAGGCACTGTAAGCATGCAGATATCGACTGAAACAAAACACTCATGCATACATATTTGTAATTCTAGGTCAAAACCCTAAAGTAAAAGTATAAAACATCAAAAAGCACCCATGTTCACTCGTTATATGACAATCACCAGTCAGAACAAGTGAAGGATTAATAGGTCTATTTGTGCATACTAATGATGTTCAAGTAAACATTTAAAAGCATCCAACAGACCAACAGCAATTCCCTCAACAAGGAGGGATCAAACGTGACGTGACTTCATCTAACTCTGTGAACTCTTAGGTTTACAGAAAGGCTCTCTTCCTTCAGTCTCCTTAGACTTCTTCACTTTTTACTGTAATATTCTGTCACTTCAAGGATGCTTCACTCACTTTAATGGCGTTTCCCAATTATTATTCTCGTCCTCGCACTTTCACACAGTAACAAGTTCTCTGCCCTGGACTCTTTCTTTCTGTAAGAGAGACTTTAATTTGCCAGTGTTTGAGCTTTTTTTAAATTTTATTTAGCTGCAATGTGTCTCCATGTTTCAATCAGCTTCTCTCTTATACTCTGGAATCGACAATTATCTCAACAAGGGAAGTCAATAATACCACTCTTGTAGTAATATTTTTCTCCACCTTATCAATTACGAGTACGAACTTTATCCATCCTAATCGTCACATTATTGGACTGGGGTTGTAATGGTGTTTTTCCTCTGAACAGGTTGCTTGGTTTCCCTCAATAAACAGTTTATAGCTGTGTATTGTAGCATTAAATGACCTAATTGCAGTCATTTCCAACTGTTGATATGTTGATACTGTGCATTGATTGTTTGTGGTTGCAGTCTGATCAGATGAATCTTTTCCTTTTCACCTTCTTCTTTTACTTGAAACAATGTTTTTTCACATTAATGATGCTTAATGGCAATGATTATATATTATATGATTATATGTGCTGTAGAAAAGCAAAGATCTATATGAATAAAAATATTTGCTAAACCTAATGAGAACCAAGTCATGCTTTGAGTCCCACTAATGTAGGGCCTAACAGTATTAATGTTTTCTTCCTTTTTACCATCTTGTTTACAGGTACATCTAGAACAAAATGAATATTTTGGAAAAAGTTCAAGATTCTTTTGTCACTAATTTCAGAAAATAAAATATTTTATGGGTTCCTTACATATAAACCGAAATATTATTTCTTGTAATTTTGATAATTATGGCTTACGTGAAACATGAAACCCCAACATTCCGTGTCTCAAAACAATTTGAACATTGCATGAGATCAATAAAAAAAATATCTTAAGCAGAAATTTCAGCCTCCTGATTAATTTCTAAATTCTTTGCAATAATTACTGCATCAATGCGGCGTGGCATGGAGGCGATCAGCCTGTGGTTCTGCTGAGGTGTAACGGAAGCCCAGGCTGCTTTGATAGCTGCCTTTAGGTCATCTGCATTGTTGGGTTTGGTGTCTTTCATCGTCGTCTTGAAAACACCCTATAGAATCTCTGTGGGGTTCAGGTCAGACCAGTTCATCAAGCACAGTAACACCATTGTCATTGAATCGGGTTTTAGTTCCCACGACAGTGTGGGCGGGTGCCAAGTCCTGCTGGAAAATGGAATTAGCATCTCCATAAAGCTTGTCAGCAGAAGGGAGCATGGAGCACTCTAAGACTTCCTCGTAGATGGCTGTGTTGATTGTGGACTTCAGAAAACCCAGGAGACCAACACCAGCATATGACACGGCACCCCAAATCATCACTGACTGTGGAAAGTTCCCACTGGATTTCAAGCAACATGGATTCTGCACCTCTCCACTTTTCCTCCAGACTCTGGGACCTTGATTTCTGAGTGAAATTCAAACTTTAATTTTATCTAAAAGGGGGACTTTGGACCTCTGAGCAACAGTCCTGTTCTTTTTAGCTTAGCCCTAGAAAAACATTTCTGATGTTGTCTCTGGTTCAGGAGTGGCTTGACACAAGAAATGCAACCTTTTTTGTAGCCCATGTGTAGGACCTGTCTGTGCGAAGTGGCTCTTGTTGCTCTGACTCCAGCCTCAGACCACTCTTTGTGAAGCTCCCCCAAATTCTTGAATTAGTTTTGCTTGACAATCCTCTCAAGGCTGCAGTTTTTCTAGCCAACTTTTTCATTCCACTCAACCTTTAATGAATATGCTAAAATAAAGCTCTCTGTCAACAACCAGCTTCTTTAGCATTGACCTTTTGTGGCTTACCCTTGTTGTGGAGGGTGCCATTGACTGTCTTCTTGACAGCTGTAAAGTCAAACTTCCTGATGATTATGTAGACCACAATATTGACATTACATTACATTAATACATTGAAAAAGCTTTTTTAAAATTGGTGTAATGTAATGTTTTTATTTTTGGAGACAAAATGTGGGTGTTTCATTGTCTGTAAGCCATAATCAGCATCATTTCAGGGAATAAAGGCTTTAAATATTTCATCTATGTGTAATGAATCTGAGTGTTAATTTCTGAAATGAGTGACCAAAACAATAAACCTTTTTCACAATAATCATATTTTGTTAGCTGTACCTGTAGTTATAAAACAGAATATTAAAACAAGGAGGATACCAGCCACTGGTGAGATTATGGTGTCTGTTTAGACTTTAAAGCTTTCATCTGATTCCTGTGCACAGCTTGCAGCTGCAGGTAGGCAGGTTGGGGTTCAGTGTATGGGGTCAGAGAATTTGGCTGCAGCTGAAATGAATGGTAAAGTTTCAGCTTATTTATTTTTGCGTGTGTTATTGTCACATAAAATTGTATATATTTGAAAATAGTGTTATATATTAAACTAACATGAAATGCGTATATCCTAACCATTCTGTCGAAGCTCTGGCTGATGGTTTTCTTCAGGATTGCCCTGTGGCTGCTTCATGCTGTGGGGATGCCAGAAAACTGTTCAAATAAAAACCCATCTTCCTATTGACTGTTACCAGCTTTCCCGCTTCCAGCAACATGTATCAATTCAATTCAGTTTTATTTATATAGCGCCAATTCACAACACATGTCGTCTCAAGGCACTTCACAAAAGTCAGGTACATACAGGTCCTTCTCAAAATATTAGCATATTGTGATAAAGTTCATTATTTTCCATAATGTCATGATAAAAATTTAACATTCATATATTTTAGATTCATTGCACACTAACTGAAATATTTCAGGTCTTTTATTGTCTTAATACAGATGATTTTGGCATACAGCTCATGAAAACCCAAAATTCCTATCTCACAAAATTAGCATATCATTAAAAGGGTCTCTAAACGAGCTATGAACCTAATCATCTGAATCAACGAGTTAACTCTAAACACCTGCAAAAGATTCCTGAGGCCTTTAAAACTCCCAGCGTGGTTCATCACTCAAAACCCCAATCATGGGTAAGACTGCCGACCTGACTGCTGTCCAGAAGGCCACTATTGACACCCTCAAGCAAGAGGGTAAGACACAGAAAGACATTTCTGAACGAATAGGCTGTTCCCAGAGTGCTGTATCAAGGCACCTCAGTGGGAAGTCTGTAGGAAGGAAAAAGTTTGGCAGAAAATGTTACACAACGAGAAGAGGTGACCGGACCCTGAGGAAGATTGTGGAGAAGGGCCGATTCCAGACCTTGGGGGACCTGCGGAAGCAGTGGACTGAGTCTGGAGTAGAAACATCCAGAGCCACCGTGCACAGGTGTGTGCAGGAAATGGGCTACAGGTGCCGCATTCCCCAGGTCAAGCCACTTTTGAACCAGAAACAGCGGCAGAAGCGCCTGACCTGGGCTACAGAGAAGCAGCAATGGACTGTTGCTCAGTGGTCCAAAGTGCTCCATAAGACCTCAGCAGTGCCACAAGCTGATTGCCTCCATGCCACGCCGCATTGAAGCAGTCATTTCTGCCAAAGGATTCCCGACCAAGTATTGAGTGCATAACTGTACATGATTATTTGAAGGTTGACGTTTTTTGTATTAAAAATACTTTTCTTTTATTGGTTGGATGAAATATGCCAATTTTGTGAGATAGGAATTTTGGGTTTTCATGAGCTGTATGCCAAAATCATCCGTATTAAGACAATAAAAGACCTGAAATATTTCAGTTAGTGTGCAATGAATCTAAAATATATGAATGTTAAATTTTTATCATGACATTATGGAAAATAATGAACTTTATCACAATATGCTAATATTTTGAGAAGGACCTGTACATTCCAATTAATCCTAACCATTGAACAGTGCAGTTAGATTCAGTTATTTATTCAAATTGGATAAAAAAGTTTTTCTATCTAAGGAAACCCAGCAGATTGCATCCAGTCAGTGACTTGCAGCCTTCACTCCTCCTGGATGAGCATGTAGAGACAGTGGACAGTCACTGGCGTTGACTTTGCAGCAATTCCTCATACTGAACATGCATGTAGCAACAGTGGGGAGGAAAAACTCCCTTTTAACAGGAAGAAACCTCCAGCAGAACCAGGCTCAGTGTGAGCGGCCATCTGCAACGACCGACTGGGGGTTTGAGAGAACAGAGCAGAGACACAAAGAGAACAAAGAAGCACTGATCCAGGAGTACTTTCTATGGGAAGGAAAAGTAAATGTTAATGGATGTAGCTCCTTTAGTCGTTTCATCTAGAAAGAAAGAACAGATAAACTCTGAGCCAGTTTTCAAGGTTAGAGTCTGAAAGCGAGCACATATAATTAGTTACAGTAAAAGCTCAGTCAATTGCTATATCTAGGAGAGAGAAAGGGTTAAATACTAAAAGACAGGGCTATGTGGATCATCAGTAGAGGGTGAGCATTAAGTTGTTGCCAGCAGAAGCTCGGACGATTCCCCTCTCCAGAAAGGTGTCACAGGTAGACACAGAGCCAGGCCAGGTGTAGCTTCTAGGAAGAGAAAAGAGAGAACAAAGTTAAAAGCTGAAATAACAGCAAATAATGCAACATTGGAGAGTAGTGTGAGAATGTAGCGACAAGGATGAAAGTGGTCATTATGTCCTCCAGCAGCCTAAGCCTATAGCAGCATAACTACAGAGATAGTTTCAGTTCAGATTATTTAGTTAAACGGTGCTTATTTACAACAATGTCGTCTCAAGGCACCGCACAAAGGGTCCCACAGTGGGCATTCTTTATTCAGTAATGTGCAGTGTGGGATTTCTGCCACACAGCATTTTGCATTGAGGCCAAAAAGTTCAGCATTTGTTTTATCTAACCTGAGTGCATTCTTCCATTTTTTTCAATGCATTCTGTGTGGCTTGTGACAAATTACTAACAGGACATCTTTTCAACAATGGCTTTGTTGTTTCCACTCTAAAATAAATAACATATTTGTGTAGAGCTTCACTTGTCTTGTTATAAGATTTTGCCAACTGAGCGTTTGGATTTTGTGGGTCTCTTGGCTGCTCTGCTCTGCTCAATGCAATCCTCGTCCGGCCATCAGTTTAGGTGGATGGCCATGTTTATCTAGTTGTACCCTACTCTTTCCACCCTTCTGCACAACTTCTCCCTGACCTGTCTACTATGTTTCTTCATCTTCATGATGATGCTTGTTCACTAATGTTCTTCACACAACAGCATCTTTATGCTGGGATGAAATTGCACACAGGCATGCTATATTTACTAATCATCTGACCTCTGAACTCATTTCATTGCAATTATTTAAGGGCTAAATACGATTACACACCACACACAAATGAAAGAGGGTAATTTTCTTTCACTTCAAAATTATGAGAACTTCGTGTTGGTCTTTCACAGAAAATACAATAAAACGAACAGAAATTTTATCCTTGTAACTGTAAGACAAAATGTGGATAAGTCTAATGTCTTGATACTTGTGCAGGACGTTGTACCATTCGGCCAAAATGTGATGTGTAAAAATACTTTTTGTTCCTTAAGCCTAATTAATTTTCTCACTGAATAAAAGCATGTGTTGCAGCTGCAGAGACAGATGTTCTATCACAGATTTCCTCATCACTGTCTGCTGTGGATGTGGAGGTCTTATCCACATTATTGCTTGTTGACCCTTTAAATCATTGCTAATAGAGCAGTTAAAACAGGACTATACACCGTCAACATCTGTTAAACCGTTTTTTATATTGATTTTTTTTTTTGCTTGTGCTTTTTATTCGTTGTAAGATTTCTAGTGAAATTATAACACTACATATTTTTCTTTTAGGAACTTCTCTCAACACCGTACTTGATCTTTTGCAATCACAGTGGGGTTCTGACCCAAACTTTAAGAATCATACATGAACTGAGCAGAACTTAATGGATTCTTTTCTCCTACAGGCTCGTCTGGTGATGACAGACAGAGTGTAGCCATGAAGGATTTACTGGATGCTATATATCCCAGAGGTGACCGGCCTGACTATGTGGTCCGACTAGAGCCTATTCAGACCACCAACAAGGCGGTGTTCCAGTACCTCACCACAGAGGAGGAGCTGGCTAGATATTCATCGCACACAACCAGGCAAGTCTTGTCATAGCAAGCAACAGATGCATATTGTAGTTTTGGTAAAACCACACACTTTACATTCAACAGAATAAATGAACATATTTTATTTATTTAGTCATTCATTTCTTCCTATTCTTTTTGTGACTATCTGTCATTGGAAATCACAGTGCTAGAGAGAGCCCTGTTGCTTGGGAAAGAGATACTATGGAAGGTGTGGAAAACAATCCAGTCAGTCAGGCAAGTGGAGCTGAGAGCCACAACAGCCCAGCACCGAGGAAACTGGAGGCTGACGATGAGGCTAAAGAGGAGCAGCCAAAGCCTGAAGATGAGGGGTCCAATAGCGGGGTAGGTTATACATTTGTTGTTTAATGATTCTGCCTGCAAGCGTTTTCTATCTGGTCTGTCTTGTTTTTGGTAAAAAGTATTTCTTTATTTTTCTGACCATCCAGGTTGAGGATGTGACCATCTCCTGTTGTCTCTGTGGCCAAGACTTTAACTCCCGTCGGAGTATCAGGCGTCACTGCCGCAAAATGCACCAGACGAAACTCGAGGAGCTCCGAAAGTTCACAGAGACACGCACAGTTCCTACAAGCCTGCTCTCTATGGTGAAAGGTAAGAATTTCTACATGTAATAGAATATGGTCAAAAAGATTGAATCAGTTGTATAAACTTTCAATTCTGATCATTTCCTTGAGATGTAAAAATCATATTCCAATAGAGGAAGAACCTGCCAACATTTTTAAATTGAATCAAGTTTATATAGCGCTTTTCAGCAACAAGGCACTCAAGGTGCTGTACATAAGGAAAAACATTACAATGATATAGAAAATCAAATGGAGGTAATTTAAAAAAATAATAAATTAAAGAGAATAGAATGATGGATAAGAAAATGAAAGGAAAATTGGACTGAAAACACAACTAATAATGTTTAGATGGCACAGTCAAAGGCCACTCTAAACAAATAAGTTTTTTATCTTGATTTAAAGCAACTTAGGGTTTCGGTGCTTTTACAGTTTTCTGGGAGTCTATTCCAAAATAGTGGAGCACAAGAACTAAACGCTGCTTCTCCATGTTTGGTTCTGGTTCTGGTTCTAGGTATGCAGAGTAGATTTGAGCCAGAAGACCTGAGAGGTCTGGCTGGTTGATACACTGACAACAAGTCTGTAATGTATTTTAGTGCTAAGCCATTCAGTGATTTATAGACTAACAGAAGTATTTTAAAGTCTATTGTCTGAGCTACAGGGAGCCAGTGTAGGGACTTTAGAACTGGGGTGATGTGCTCCACTTTCTTAGTTCTAGTGAGGACGCGGGCAGCAGCTTTCTGGATCAACTGCAGCTGTCTGATCGACTTTTTAGGCAGACTTGTGAAGACACCGTTGCAGTAATCAATTCTACTAAAGATGAACGCATGAATTAGTTTTTCAAGGTCCTGCTGAGACATTAGTCCTTTAATCCTGGAGATGTTCTTTAGGTGATAGAAGGCTGACCTAGTTACTACCTTTATGTGCCTCTGAAAGTTCAGGTCTGAGTCCATCACTACACCCAGGTTTCGAGCCTGACTGGTGGTTTCTAGCTGTATTAACTGAAGCTGTGCGCTAACTTTTAAACGCTCTTCCTTTGGTCCAAAGATTATTACTTCAGTTTTGTTTTGATTCAGCTGAAGAAAATTTTGGCCCATCCAAGCATTGATTTCTTCTAAGCATTTACCAAGCGCTTGAATGGGTTCATAGTCACCTGGTGACATCGTAACGTATAGCTGTGAGTCGTCTGCATAGTTATGAAAACTTACGTTGTTGTTTATTAAAATCTGAGTTAGGGGGAGCATGTAGATATTGAATAGAAGGGGCCCTAAGATGGACCCTTGGGGAACGCCACATGTGATTTTGTGGTCTCTGATATAAAGTTCCCTACTGACACAAAAAAGTCCCTGTCCTTCAAGTAGGATTTAAACCAATTGAGTGATATACCAGAAAGGTCAACCCAGTTTTCTAATAAAATGGAGTGATCAACAGTGTCAGATGCTGCACTAAGGTCCAATAATACCAGCACTGTGGTTCTTCCACAGTCTGCATTTATACGGATGTCATTGAACACCTTGACAAGAGCAGTCTCTGTACTGTGGTGAGCACGGACGCCTGACTGGGAGACGTCGAAGCGGTTGGTCATTGTTAGGAAGTTCTTTAATTGTTGAGCTTTTTCAATAATCTTACTGATGAAGGGAGGTTTGATATAGGCCTGTAGTTCTGCAGTAGCAGCTTGTCCAAGTGGCTGTTTTTCAATAGAGGTTTGATAATTGCTGTTTTCAGGGCATGGGGGAAAACACCTGACAAAAGGGACGTGTTTATTATTTGTTAAATCAGATGTTATTACAAGGAAAGCTTTCTTAAGGAAAGCTGTGGGTAAAAGATTGAGGCAGCAGGAAGGAGAGCTTAGTTGGTGTACGATTTCTTCTAAGTTTTTGCAGTTTATTTGATAAAATTGGTCGAAATCAGTTTTAGTAGGAGACAACATTGGTACTGGAGTTGATGTGGATGTGCTGACTGCCCCTCTGATCTTTTAAATCTAGCATGTTCCCTGATGCACAAAGGTTGACTGCTCAAAAGGATAATAAAGAGCAAGTGTTTCTTTGAAAATTGTTCCTAAGGTGACTAGCTAACGCTTAAATATGGTGCGTTCAATGAGTGGAAAAAGATCAGGTTTTTGAGTGCTGGAAAAATCAGGGTCGAAAATAGGCCAATTGCACTAACCAGAAGATTTCTAGGTGCATCTCTACTGTCAACCCCTTCAAGGACAAAAATATATGTATTTGCTCCTTTTGAGGTTTTTTTTTTAAAAGGGGGTACATTTTATAAATTAGTCCATAATTTTGGTGCTTAAATGTTCAGCTGAAGAGATCCAATTTCTGGACCTGTGTTATTATCTGTTTATTTTAGAAGAAATGTTTGCTAATTTTTATTAAAAAAATTAAATGATCAGACTGAAGAGATATTTATCTCGGTGCTGTTAAAGGACGACCAAGGACTCTCAGTACTCCAACTGGAAAGTCCTGCCCAGTGTGCCTGAAAACCTTTGCCACCAAAGCCAACGTACGGCGGCACTTTGACGAGGTGCACCGGGGTCTACGGAGGGACACCATCACACCCAGCATTGCCTCAAGGCCAGGCCAGCCCTTCTCACTAGAAGTCACACCTCCGAGGAAGAACAGCAATTCCTCCCCAACACGTGGCCACAACTCCAAGCCCACTGCTGTGAACTCTAAAACCACCACATCAAACCAAATCCTAGGGAAACCTCAGAGTCAGCCCCCGGCCTCCTCACAGACAAACTCGGTCTCATGTCGATGCACCCTGTGCAAGAGGAACTACAGCTCACAGGTGGGTTAATTGACTCTTTCATAGTTGAAAGGCTGGTTTTCACTGGTAATCAAATGTACTCTGGTTATGAAATTATTTACAGTGCTTTCCATTAATCACATCCCTTGAACCTTTTTTGTTACGTTACAACCACAGTACATGTATTTTATTGGAATATTGTGTGATATACCAACACAAAGTAGGACATTGAAATTAGTTGAATTAGTTGACAATACTTTCTAGAACTTTCTAGAGCTATCTTTAACTGCAGTCCCAGTTTCAAGTATTTTGTTTCAAGTTTTCGGTATGTCTCTACCCGCTTTGTAAATCTTGAAACTAAAATTGCCGAATCTTCTTTGCAAAATACCTCAAGCTCATTAAGATTGGATGGAGAGCGTTTTCAAGTCATACCATAAATTCTTTATTTAATTTTATTATTTTATTTGACTCTGCAATTCTAACACATGAATGTTTTTTTGACCAAAACCATCCCATTATACCTTTTGCCGAATGTTAGGTGTTGTTCTATTGGAAGATGAACCCCAACTGTGGTCTCAAGTCTTTGCTTGTGAGCGTTGGTGGTGCAGGGGGCACACGACCCATGTACGGAGGCCTTAGTCCTCGACACAGGCTGTGCAGGATTGACCCACGTCCCGTTGACTTTTACTGCTACCCCTCCCCCGCTCTCGCAACCCTCTTTCCTGTCAACTTACTTTCGACAAATGGGAAAAATAAAGGCCTAAAAAAAACTCTAGTTTTTTGTTGCCTCCAACAGATTTGTTTTTCCAGCTTGCCTGTCCCTGTTAAAGAAAAACACCCCCACAGCATGATGGTCCCACTACCGCAATCCACAGTTTGGATAGTGTGTTCTGGGTGGCGTGCAATGTTGATCTTTTTCAACCAATCGTTTTTTGCGTTTTGGGAAAAGCTATTTATTTCTATTATGTTCGCATCTGACCAAATGCTTATGTTGGACTTTAATGTTAATGTTAATGTGATGTATCAGAATGAAGGTGACTAGATACATATGCAAGCCAAATATTTCAGACTTTTAGTTTTTAAAGACTTCTAAAATCATTTCCTATGCGCTTCTTTGCATTGGTCTGTCACATAAAATGGCAATCAAATACATCAAGGTTTAGGGTTGTAATGTGACCAAATGTGGAAAAGTTGAAGGGGTATATATATTTAGGCACTGTTCGATTAGATTTTCTGATTGTGGAAACTTTATTTGTATTTTTGTTCTTTTCAGCTTATGTTGAAGAGACACATGCGTATAGTTCACAAGATCTACAGTGTCAAAAGTAACAAGTCTGCTGGCACACCATCCTCTGCTTCAGCTGTAAACACTCCTAACAGCAGCACCCCTAACGTGAGCCTTAGCAACAATGTAAGAGTGAAGGAGGAAGCAGTGGAACCCTCGGATGAAGAAGATGACATTGACAGCAGCCCTGCTCCATCTCCCACTGACAACAGCGGGACCACTAAAGAGGTTCCACAAACTGTTCCGAAGGTAAAGGAGGAGGAAACCTCATCCAGCCCAAAGATGCCTCCATCTCTGTCTTCATCCTCGTCCCGTGGGGGCAACACGTACAGTACAAACATGGCTGCCAAAATCAGCAAACTGTCAGTGGGCTTTGACTTCAAGCAGCTCTTCTGCAAACTGTGCAAACGACAGTTCAGCTCACGGCAGAATTTAACAAAGCACATTGAACTGCACACAGATGGCAATGACATCTTTATCAAGTTCTACCGCTGCCCTCTATGTCGCTATGAGTCACGCCGCAAACGTGACGTCCTGCGTCATGTGACAGTTGTCCACAAGAAGTCGTCGGCATACCTTGCTAAGATTATGCCCAAACTAGAGAGCAGAGCTGTGAAGAGGCTGGCAGAGGTGGTCCTGAACACTACAAACAAGAGGCCAGGCAGCAGTGTCAAAGAGGAAATGAATGGGCGTCATGGTTCATCATCGTCATCCTCCTCCTCTTCTCCCTCACCTCCAATCACCCGCAGACAAGAAGCCTCCACAGCTGCCCCAACTGCCACCTCAGCCTCCTCCTCCGCCCTGCCTCCTGCTCCTGTCACAAGGAAGCAGCAAGAGCTTTCATCTCCGGTCTTAAGTCCTTCCCCTCCCGTCACCCGCAAGCAGGAGAGGCAACAGCCCCGCCCCATCAGCCCTCCTCTCACCCGGCGCAGTGAGAAACACTCCCTCTCACGCAATGCATCCTCCTCGACCCCATCCAGCAACCAAACCCCACACACCCGGCGACACGACGTCCAATCAGAGAGCAGCTCTGTGACGTCATCCACTGAAGTCAGAGTGACAAAGAATTTCTCCCTTCATGCTTGTGACCAGTGTGGGCGGGCGTTCGCTAAGAAGGTAGGGTTTTAATTTCCCAACATTAATGTTCTGTTTTGTAAAGAAAAATTTTTTTAGAAAGAGTTCAGAACAGAAAATGTACATTTTAAGATCTTAGTCATTAAACAGTTATGGCAAAGTGTTGAGCCTGATGGATACAAACGTTACTACTTTAGTTTTATGTTTGCACTTTCCGAGTGATCAGATGCAATGCAGCAGTTTCATTTCTGCCAATAAATGACATGCTGACATCTGAATATGTTCAGGGTAACATCTTAACAAGGACCGTCCAGCTGATATTCTCACATTCTAAGTAAATTAGGAGAGCAGAAAAGTAACTAAAAAAGGGAGTCAAGCCTGGTATTACAGTTTTTTGGATCACAAGTGCTTCACAAGTGGCTGATATTGCCTTTAGTATGATTGCACCCAAATAAAACACTTACTGAACCATTAAGGATAAGGTTCAGCTGCTGGGAAGAAAGTTTTGGGGAGCCCAAGAAATTCCAGCAAGTGCCAGGCCTCCCTCCTTTAGAGAACTTGACTAAGGTACTGGGTTGCCACTAGAGCGAAGCTTGCTCAGGAATGGCAGGAGCTACATGTGAGTGTTTCTAAATACCCTAATACCCTTTTGCAAACTTTATTTAATTTGGTATTCCCTTGTTCAAATAAACTGATCTTAACCATACGTTGAATTGTCACATGATGACTATTAAAATAAAGATTTGTTTTGCTTCCACACCTTTTTCCAACCTTTACATCTAGTTGTACTTGGAGTCACACAAGCGAAGCCATCGAAATGCTACGGTGGGAACAGCCAGCAGGAGGAAAGGAGTTAGCACCCGTTCCAAGTCTCTGGTCTGGTGAAGCGTACAGTGTAAGAACACAGTGGTTACCTTTATGACACTCACTCTTTATCACTGATCTTTGTGTCCCATCCTCTGGATTCCTGCCGTTGTCTTTCCCTTCCCTGAAATTATGTATGTGCAATCAGAAACCATCATGTCAGGCTAAAATGTTGTGAACCTCAATCTTTTTGAGCGGTTGCTTACCACAGGTTTTATTTATTTATTTTGGCAAAGTAGAATCTGTTTCTGTCTATGCAGAAGACCACTTACTTTGGTGGCATTAAGAAACCACTCTTCAGGACACTGACCAGCTGTTTCCGCAATTTCTTTCTTACTTACCAGTGTATCACTGCTTCTTTCTGCTTACTAAAAATTGCAACATATTTCTGTTCAGGTTTTTAATGTTTCTCTTATAGTTGGTGAAATTGTTGTTACATTTTCACATTACAACCTCAAAGTTACATTTGTTTTATTTAGACACAAAGTAGCTCATAAATGTGAAGTGGGAGAAAATAATAAATGGTTTAAAAACAAAATGTGGTGGGCAACCAGTTTCCTTCAGAAGTCCCTTCATTAGAAGATGGAGTCTTCATACAGTTTGAATGCAGCTGTTCTATGAAGGGCCCAGAGAACAACACCAAGGAACACAGCTACAATGGATTGGTTTAGATCAATGGATATTCATGTATTAGAATGGCCTAGTCAAAGTCCATACTTAAGTCCAATTAGAATTATGTTGCAAGACTAGAAAATTGCTGTTCAAATGCTGGTAGAGACATACCACGAAAGATTTGCAGCTTAAATTGCAGTGAATGGTATTTCTACAAAGTATTGACTCATTCCACTTTCACAGATATGTACTACATTGTCCTGCTCAGTCATATAAAATACTTTGAAGTTTGTGGTCATATTATGACAAAATGTGAAAAGGTTTAAGGGGCGAAACGCTGTAACTTTTGTCAAACTTATGCTGACTTTTCACTTGTTTCTTTTTCCATTCTTTTCTTTTCCAGACATACAGATTGCCACAAATGAAGGACAGAGAGCCACACACAATCGGAACACTTAACTGGAAAAATGAGACTACTAGAGGAAGTACAAGGAGAACTTGGAAACATGAAGGAAGAAACTAAACAGAGCCTTATAAAGGAGCATAGTCGCATAAGAACTAAAACCAATGTTGTAAACTGACGTATGTAGTTTCATAACGAAGCCAGACAGCCTGCTGCTATCTACACAGAGACTCCAATCTGCTGTACATATACATATCTGTATTTACTCATGTAAATATTGAGCTATATGCAGCCTACAGATATTTACTGCTTTGCTTACATTATCCTGCGTTTAGCGAGCGGATGAAGGTAGTCTGCCTGAGTGAGTGGAACAAGGGGATCAGAAACTGGATTTTTGGGCTCAGTCGGATCACATGTAGAAGATATTTTTTGAATTTTGTTCTTTCAAAATGAAGAATATGACAACATAAGTTATCCTCAGCTGAACTATGCCTGGTTTATGGATATTTCACAAGCATCTCAAGTCAACTACTTTGAACATGTTTACAGTCAGACATTTTTGGGTGAGGATAAAAATGTGAATTTCCATCCCTCTCAGTTATTTTCCAATTGAGTTAACTACTGTTGTTCTCTGCTGCTTTGCATTACTGAAACAAGTCTAAGTTAACTCTCCTTTATTTTGAATTTGTTCTGATTCAAAAGGTGGCTGTTCTCGCAAATGGAAACATCTCAAACCAGTCACTTTGTTTTTCATTCTAAAACCTTCTTGCCTGATTGACTCAGATCTACAATGAACTGTAACAAGTCCGAAGGATAAGTCTGTTGTTTCCACAGATGGTTGGAAACTTTAAATAATATATGAGAGACAGTTACAGTTAGGCGGAGGGTAAAAAATTGACATTTCAAGTTGCAACAGGTCACAGTCTTACTGCTGTACGTCTTTACGACAATAACTGGGAGAATTTACTTTCTGACTTCCTTCATCTTGAGGTTACACCCTTCCATAGCCCTGTTACACTTTATCTTACCTTACATCCTCAGTGCCTAAGAGCTGATCCAGGTAAGCTATAGAAAGCAAAACTATTTCTGTCTGACAGGCCTATACAAATCTCTACACTGGAGCGTATTTACATTAACTGTCTGATCTTAGCTGTTACCCTACCAACGTAATCCATTTATTTTTACTAGTTTGTGCAGTTTGCTCATTAAAAACTTGCTTTGCTTTGTGTGCAGCCATTGAGCTTGTTAGAGAACAGCTCCTAAAGGTAGTCTTTAAAACACTGGGAAGAGTTTGGAGGAAATGAAGACCAAGAGGAGAGGAGAGGAAGTGAGGAAGACCAAATGTAGATATGTCTTAATGTTCAAACTGTAAGCCATGAAAAAGTACAAAAAGCGGAAAAAGGAAAGTCCAACCTTTTATTTTTATAACAAAGGCATCTGCAGCAAACATACTGTGTATTAACTCATCCTGTGCGGATGGTAGAAGTAATAGCTATAATAGATCACATACCTATTTACTTATTTGTCCAGATGCTTCGAACATGTTTGAGCTGTGAGCGCTTCATTCTAAAGGAAGCTTAAGTTGCTCAACTTTTAGCTTTTTTATTTATTTTTTTTTCTGTTTTTTGAAACCTATCAAGACAAAGACCTGACTTTGAACTCAAGAGGGTTTTAGTTCATGTATTTTTTTACCCCAAAGTTTCTTACATCAGATGTTGTAATATGTTAAGCTTTTTCCTCTAGAGGCCACCAGAAGTAGAAAAGCCTTTTCAGATGTGACCAGAATGTCAAAAGCCACTATTTAATAAATAAAAACATACTTCCTAATGCACCTGAGTGGATTTCTACATGGATTATTATTTTTTTTTTGTCCTGTAAGGTTTTTACACAAACTAGCATATATTTCTAGAACCTTGCGGCTGACTAGGGCCTCCTACTGGCCTGGGGGCTGCAGGAGAAAGTGAATTTAAACTAAATGGAATGGTAAATGTGCCCGCATTTCAATAAATTAGAACATGATCAAAAGGTTAATTCATATTAAGAATTCAATTTAAATTGTGAACCCCATACCATTGGGATTCATCAGGATTAAGTTCCTCAAAGTTTGAATGTTGCATCAGACCAATAAAAACAGATATATTTAGAGTTTTCAGCTTTTTACTGAATAGATAGATAGATAGATAGATAGATAGATAGATAGATAGATAGATAATGTTCGGTGGCCCAACATCACTCTGCTGCAGGCTCTCAGCATATTCGATATGCTGTTCAAAGTAATTGGTGTTACTTATTAGCTAAAGCATTTAGCTGCTTTGACACACTAGTTGAATTTCCCCTTGAACTAAAATATTCAAATTTAGAAGTAATCTTCATCATGGAGGCGCCTAACCCAAAAACACCAGAGGGAGAGACTTCTGACTCTGACTGCTAATTAACTATAAAAGCATGATGAGTAACTCAGTTAAATAGGGATATATTGAATATTCTGTTTTTATATTTGTTTCTATACTGATAAACTGAGAATTTAACTAATGGAATGGGTTTAAACATGTGCATGTGTTTTATTTGGGTGGATTTTAATATTTCGATGTTAAATTACTTGAAATCCAAACTTTCTAAAATCCATTTAACTATATGAGGTAAACTCTATCTAATCATGAAGATAGTTTTGCCTGTCTTAATTTTGTCTTCAATTTAAAAAAAGAAACAAAACATGAGTTAAATTTACCTTTAATTGAACATCATGTTAAACTACAAGGCAGGTATATATATATATATATATATATATATATATATATATATATATATATATATATATATATACACAATATTTACAATATTACATTTGATTCAAATCAATTCAAAAATAAATCCTGAAGGGTAACTAAATGTTATAGCTCATATTATGAAGGTTTCTTCAAAGAGCCGTTGTAGATGATGATGGCTGTGGGCAGGAAGGATCTCCTGTAGCGGTGTGTATTACAGCAGATCTGAAGCTTCTGACTAAAGATACTCTGTTGTTGTCCAACAGTCTCGTGAAGAGGATGCTCAGGGTTCTCCATAATGTTCTTCATTTTATGAAGAATCCATCTTTCCACAATGATCTCCAGAGGTTCCAGAGGAGTCCCCAGAACAGAGCCAGCCTTTTTTATCAGCTTGTTGAGCTTTTTTAAGTCCCTGGCTCTGATGCTGCTTCCCCAGCAGATGATGGCAGAAGAGATCACACTTTCCACAACAGACTTATAGAAGATATGCAGCATCTTGCTGCAAAGTCTGCTCTGTCCCTTCTTGTAGATGGCTTCACAGTTGCATCTCCACTCCAGTCTGTTGTCCAGGTGAACACCGAGGTATTTATACTCCTCCACCACCTCCACTTCTTCTCCCATGATGGAAATAGTGACCTATTCCTATTTCTCTTAAAATCTACAATCATCTCCTTTGTTTTAGTCACGATGTGTTCAATCTGTGTTCAGATGATTGTTTCCACACCATGCCACAAAGCGGTCCACCACCTTCCTGTACTCAGCTTCTTGTCCATCTCTGATCCACCCCACGACTGCAGAATCATCCGAGTATTTCTGCAGATGACAGGAGTCTGTCTTGTACTGGAAGTCTGAGGTGTACAGAGTGAAAAGGAATGGTGAGAGTACAGTCCCCTGTGGTGCTCCTGTGTTGCTGACTACCTGGTTAGACTCACAACCCTTCAGTCTCACAAACTGTGGTCTGTTTGTCAGGTAGTCTTTGATCCAGGAGATTGTTGAGGCCTCCACCTGAGTCTTCTGGAGTTTCTGACAAAGCAAATCAGGTTCAATTGTGTTAAATGTTCTGGAGAAATCAAAGAACATGATCCTCACAGTGCTGCTGGCTTTGTCCAGATGACAGTGGGTTTGTTGAAGCAGGTGTATGATGGCATCTTCAACTCCAACTCCACAGAGATCAGCAAACTGGAGAGGGTCCTGATAGTTTATTGTTTGCTGATTCAGGTGGGCCAACAGGAGTCTCTATAGGACCCTCATGATGTGAGATGTCAGGGCAAAAGATTTAGTCACTGAGGACTGATGGGTGAGTTTTCTTAGGTACCGGAACAAGACAGGAGGTCTTCCACAACACTGGAATTGTCTTCAATCTGGCTAACGTTGAAGAGGTGCTGCAGAAATCCACAAAGCTGCTCTGCACAGGCCTTAAGGAATCTAGGGCTGACACCATCTGGACTTGCAGCCTTATTCCGGTTCCGTCTTTGAAGCTTGTTGTCCAGCTTCTTCTTGCACACCTCCTTGCTGTCTCTTATCTTGACTTTAAGTTGCTTCTGTATACTTCTCAATAATTCCCTGTCTCCCTCTCTGAAGGCTCTTTCATTCTTGTTAAGCAGGTCCTTCAGGTCACTGGTAATCCAGGGTTTGTTATTGAGGAACCATCTCACGGTTCTGATAGGGATGATGTTATCCACACAGAAGTATATATAGTCGGTGACACACTCAGTCATGGCATTAATGTTCTTTCCATGTGGCTGGCACGGTGCATCCCAGTCTATAGCCTCAAAGCAACCTTGCAGGGCTTCTTCGGCTTCCTGTCACCATCTTCTCGCAGTTCTCTTTATTACAGGTTGCCTCTGAACAAGGGGCTTATATTTTGAGCTGAGAAAGACAAGATTGTCTGCCTTTAGAGATGTATGAGTCCTTGACATTTGCATAAAACAAATCCAACATTTTGTTTTCTCTGGTACAGCAGCTGACAAACTGTTAAAACTTTGGGAGTCTACCAGAGGTCCTCCTCTTACAATCTCTGTCTGGTAGCATGGTTAAAAAGCCCGACGGAGAGACGCAGGAGTCAGGGATATGATCCTGCAGCCATGTCTCAGTAAAACACATAATACTGCATTCACAATACTCTGGCTGGGTCCTTTGTAGGGCTTGGAGTTCAGCCAACTTGTTTCCCAACGATCTCACATTGCCCATCATGATCGATGGAAGAGATGGTTTGAACTTCCTTCTTCTCTCTCTTCTCTTTGCTCCTGCTCTGCATCCACGATGCCTCCTTTTCAACTAATCAGGACTTTGGGTTTGTATTTGACATATTATTTGAGCTTTTAAGATGTTAATCAGCTGGTCCCGGCTGTAAAAAAAACCAACCCTGTTGCCATGGTGACGCATCATAACAATTGTTCAAAAGTAAAAAAGTATCAGCAAAAATCCTTCCACAGTATCCGACATCGGAGAGGATAATCGTCCAAAAATATCAATTTTATCCATCACAAGAGGAATTTGTGTTGTTAAAAAGAAATAATCAGAATAAAAACGTAACAGAGCGACTCCAACCTGCTGCCACCTTGAGAGGCGCAATTCTAGAAAGATCTTACATACATAGCGATCTTAATAAATTAGAATATCATACATTTCAGGCAATGTCTTCAAAGAATGGTGCATGATCACCTTTTATCTAGAATGTTTTTTTCTTCCCCACAACTTCCCATTACTATGCTTTGTAAATAGCTGGTTTGACTTTTTGTGGCTTACCCTCTTCATGGAGGGTGTCACTGGGCAACTTTCAAGTCAGCAGTCTTCACCATGATTGTGTATAGACCATAAAACCATTACTGCATCAGAATAAGCTTTTGGTGGTCATTTGTAATATTCAAATATTCAGAGAAACTAAATTTGGGATTTAATTAGCTGTTAGCCCTAATCATGAAAATGTACCTAAATATTTGCTTGAAATATATGTCAGTGTGGAATGAATCTGAATGAATGAAGGCGTTACTTTTTGAATTAAATTAATAAACGTTTTGACGACGTTTTAATTTATCCAGATGCACCTATATAAATGTTTATATCGCGAAATAGTCATTAATTAATGTGGCACCTTTGACCGTTTAAAGCAGGAAAATCAGTCCCCCCCCCCCCCCCCCCCCCCGCTTTTATCTGACATTGTAATTACCATTCTCTTACCACTAGATGGTGCCATTGTCCCGTGCCTCTGCGCCCTCTTCTGACGCGGTAAGATCCCCAAATTGAACGTGTTGCTCACATTTCCTCCCAGTCAGGCAGAGGAACACCCCAGTCTTGTTCCGATTGCCTCCACACATAGCTTATCAAATTGTTATTACACCGCAGATGGGATGCGGTTCATTTGTTTAATTCCATTCACCACAAAGAGCCACAGCGCACTGTTTTTTATACGGCAATCCGGGTTGAAGGGGGGATAATCAAGGGGCTCAGTAAAAAATGAATTAGGAAGTTCTTTTCATTCAGCGTGCGTGCATATTTCGACGACTTGTTAATGTGTTCGAATAACCAAAAGAGACAGATATGCATCCAATTGATCAGTAATAAACTTAATTGAATGTGGAGGAGGGAGTCAGCAGGAGCACAGTGGTGCAATTAGGCGTTGATTTGGTGCGTCGTGCACCATCGCGGAGGATCTGAGGGTGCTGTACACGCACAACAACACAAGCAGACTTTAAAGGGGAAGTGTTCAAGCGCAAAGTGCGCGTTGGAGCTTTGCGGATCACCCTAATCAGGTGGGTTTTACCAACAATATTGATCAGCGCCGTGTATCATAAATTCCTTTGCTCTGTCTCCCCCTCCTCTTCCTCCACCTCACCCTTCATCTCCTCTCTCTCCTCTCTCTTTCTGTCTCTCTCGCTACCTCAGATTCATTCTTGGTCATCGGCTTCAACAGACAGACTATCTCCATTGTCTCCTTAAACAAGTGCGGAGTTAATAGTTACAGTTTGCGTCACGACTGAGCTCCATGCCCTTTGCGGATCTTTTTATTGTCTTGCGATCAATCTTTTGATCAATCTTTTTTTGGAGAAAAAAAATCTCTCTCTTCAGGAGGTCTGAAATTTACATTTTTCTTGAGGTGTAAAACTGCTTAGCTCCGCAAGGAAGTTGCCTAAGGCGGACAGGGACCCCACGGGATGCTTCCCCTATTCCACATCGTGGGAGGAACCTAATTTTCTGATTTTCTTACCTCTTATACTCCCTCAGTGGGTGTCTTCACATTCCTTCGGTGATGGGTGTTTAATGCCAGATTGTCTCATGCCCTGCGCAGTACTAGTTGTTGGGTGAGTATAAATGTCTGAACTTGATGCATACTGTTGTACTGGATATATCTGAATTAATTTAAACTGCATGTGTCTCTTTCTGCATTGGTCCTAATTAGGCTGCAATCAGAACCCCAGAATCGAGCCTATTGGGGCTGCATAATCAGCGCACACGCCTAGACTTTGATCTCTAACTCTCCATATGCGTTTTATCTTTAAGACGCACGACTCAGTCTCTGCGAAATAATGAAGAAAATGCAACCGAACTGGTGTAAAACATACATTGAATGTATGTTTTACAACTGGATAATTTATTTGAGCTGTTTCATATATATATATATATCTGTTTCAAAACCAAAGAGTCCAAATTAAGCTAAATAGAGGACCCGTTTGGGTCTCAGAAGAGGTAAAGATCAGCAAGTACTTCTTTGAAGAGCTCCAAAGGCACTGACCACAACTCTCGGACCACGAGTTAGGATGGAACGATGGGGGGAGAGGATAGAAAACCTATCACTTTCTGAAAATTGCCAGCCCGCTCTCTCCCTCGACCAGTGATGAAAGGGGAGCTGCATGCAGCAAGGGAGAAGATTGGGAGGAGGAGGTGGCTGTGACACTGGATTGCAGAAATAAGAACGAGGTTGGTGGAAGTGGAGGTGGAAGTGGAGGGATGGTCCCCAACAGGCAGCTGTGGGTGTAAATTAAAGAGTAATGAGCTCACTGAAGGCTGTTTAGGGTTCAGACCTCTTCATCTTTAAGCCAACAAAAGATCACAGCAGGGGAACCCTCCTCCTCATCCTCCTCTTCTTCTTCAAGGAATCCACAAGAGATGAATTCAGGTTTTCTCTCCCCCAGCATTTGAGAAACATCATACGAGCTCTCTTGAGGGTAAAGGAGTAAGAGCCAAGATGATTAGCATAAGATCGGGTGTGCAATATATGAGCATTAAGACACAAATGTCAACTCTTTCCCCCTTCAAGGCACTGATAATCTTCAGTAAGACTAAGTGTAAATGAGCCTGAAGACCAGTTAATATACTCTGATCACAGATTTTTTTTTTTTTTCAGCACTCCTCTGGGGATGTTTGCAGGTAGTTATGGCTCAAATGAACAGAACAGATTTCAACTCGTCATTTAATGCCTGCAACTAGCAATACCTCACAAATGCCTTAAACTTTTTCTCATTTTGTCACGTTACAACCACAAGCTTCAGTGATTCATTAGGACATTTTATGTGCAAGATCAAAACAAAACAGCAAATAATTCTTGTCGGTATCAATTTGAAGTATTGCAACAGATTCAATTTGGTCTTATCTGACCAAAGCACCGTCTTCCACTTTTGCTGTTATGCAACTTCTAAAGACGTCTGAATGCACCTGATTTTTTTTAATGATTATCAGAGTAAATGGGGGCTGAATGCAAATTGGTCCTACTAAATAAAATCCTAAATAAAATATATTTAAGTCTGTTGTATGCTGACAGGATGTGGAAAGGTTCAGTGGGTGTGAATACTCGTGCAAGGTGCTGTTAATGAAGGAAAAAAATAAATCAGAAGCTGATGTGAGTTACATATACTGCACATCAAAATTACTGTGAGCCACTAAGCCTCATTAAGAAACCTTCTGTGACTTCGCCAAGGAGAAAGTGTTTAATAAACAATGATGCAGTTAGTATACTGGTGTTTGCAGATGAATCAGTGCTGGCTAACCTATATAATGCAGGGGGCTTTAATCATAGCATGGGGCTAACTTGGCTTCTAGAAGTGCCTTTGACCCATTTCCAGTTAGACTGGGGAGAAACTGATGAATTAATTGGGACAGAAGTGAATTATTTTCATCAAGCATGACACTGTGATGGCATCTGATTTCCAAGACAGTTTTGGGCCCTTGTGGGTAAATCAAGGTTGGGCTAAAATATATTTCTAAAGGTTGAGTTTAGGAAAGCTCTTGTGTTATGACAGAGGGGGTTTGGGGAGTACCAGTGTGGGATATAATCCAGCAGGAACAGATGCAGTGAAAGATTATGAACAGGATCTCCTGCAGGGTGGTACAAGCTCGCCTGTCTTAAATAGCAAGGGCGACCCAAGCCAGAAAATGATTTATGACAGTCCAGTTCTGCAAGACGGACACTCAAGATCAAGTGCTTACTTAAGAACTCATCGTTTTCATTTTTAAAGAGAGAAACAGCATCACAAACGTCTTTCAAGGATCCTTACAGGTTTTTCTCGCTGGCTTTGTTGTGTTCAATATTGTCAAGGTTCATATGATCAAAAGACAGGCTTTTATCTTATTTTTTGTGTTCCTCTAAATCAGTTTTGCCTTCTCTCTTGTGTATTTTCCCTGCCTCTGATCAATCACTAGCTGAGTGATCACAGCTGTGTTCATCAGTCTCTCAGTACACACACCAACTGTTTGCTATGGACTTTCAGGATGTCTTTCTACTTTCAGAGTGAAACTTTCTCACCACTGTTCCAAACTGGACTACTTTTTTTATTTTCTTGACCATGGAAATGGGAACTTTGTGTATATTCAGTGCATTTCTGGTACCTAAAGTTTGGTGCCTGGTTCTTTGGTATCTTGGACTTGTTCAAGGAAATCTTACAACTGCTCAGTCAGGCAGATATGTCCAGAGTTTGAAGGGACAACGCGATGTTTATCTTCTGTTTGCTCTTCTTGAGATATGTATGCTGGAGCTGACCACTGCTATCGGGAAATGCTGTTGCCTCCCTTCAGATAAAAGGTCATCATTCATTCATATTTAGGTGGGTGATCCCAAAGGATGAAAAGCACAATGATACACCAAGCCTTGCTCTACCCTGAGGTAATGACTTTACTTTAATACATATACACCTGTGTTAAATGCTGTCATGTTTGTATGGTCTATGCTGTTAAATGATCCCTGAAGCTTACTATTAGTCTTACATGTTATGCTAGTGTTTTGTATTTGCATGTGCACAGTGATTCCATGTAGGATCATAGGAAAAGGTGTTTGATTTCATTTAAAAATAAAGCTTTTTTAAACTTTCATATACATGACTGTAGGATATGTTAGTTTAAAATTTATAGGCTTAATGTGAAGAATTTCAAGAATGTGGGACTTAATACTTGCTAATTAATTAAGGGGTTTTCCTTTTCAAGTAAATATATATTGAAATTCTGTTTTGTTTTTTTGATCAAGGGTTTCCTTTTTAAAAAATACATTAACCACAAACTGACATGAAAATACAACAGCAGTCAGACTTATGAACCTTTACATCTGCATGTTCTGGATACTTGGATGGCTGATGTGTGTATAATAGTATAAAACATGCCGTTTTATTGGACACCATACATGTGAAGAAATTAAGCGTGTTTTATGAAGCATCAAGCCATGTCACCTATATGAAGTATTTAGTTTTTAATGCACCTCGGTTAAATATAGTGTGTGTATATTGGGATAAAGTGAAGTGATGATGTGTCGGGAGTGAGTAATTTTTGCCATGATGTTATTCTGGGTTTATTTATTTATTTTTTCATACGTATTAATTACCTGAGCATCAGAAGATAAAAGTCCGATGCCCTGTACACAGTTGTGGTGTGTATGAGGCAATGCGCCAACAAAACAGTTGTGGCGGCCTATATCAATGTCGTCCATTTCCAGTCCTTAGGAGTCAAAGTCCTGCATAATTTTAGATGTTTCCCTAGTTCATAAAATGGCATTTAAATGAATGTGTACTTGGCAGTTCTCTGCAGAACTTGAGCAGGTAAAGCAATCATTTAAATGTATTTATTTGGAACAAGGAAGTGTGTACAACATGCAGGAAATCACCACTTAAGGCTTGGACTTAGTTGTTGTGCTTGGTCTAAAGCTTTTATGCTATTATTGTAGAACTGTAGACAACAAGCGCTACATATTCGGAGTTATAATGTAATGAAAGTTGTATGGCTGTTTTGTGTGAAAAAAAGACTCTATACTAGACTGATTTTATGCAGTTATATTCAGATAAGATGGATATTTTTTACTAACCAAAATACTAAGTGTTAAATTTGTTGCCATGGAGCTCACCAAAAGAAATTAAAGAGAAAATCTTTTTTTCTTCTTGAATCTGGCTGTCAAGCTAATGATTAATTATCTTTAAATATTTATTTAGGCCCCAGAAATTTGCACAAATTGCCTCTTCACCCTGTCTGCACTTACAAAAGCAAATGAAAATCAAGGATTTGAGATCAGGGGAGGCAAATGAGAAAATAAATTCCCAGGGGCCTCGGCTAATGAAAGCACATTAGCTGTCTCACCGTGTAGAAATCTGCCAGTTCGTCATAAGTAATTTTCAGTCCCCAACCAACTTATTGCAACAATATGGCTGCTTGCTGCGCAGCTCAGTGGAGGAAGCATGACATTATTACAACCGGGGATAAAGGCGGAACCATGCTGCAGTGGGGGAAAGCCGATAGAGCGTATCAACATTTAATGATTGTGATGTCTAAAAACATTTAACATTTACTTTACCTGTTGACTGTAAAGCCCTGTGAAGAGGGGCAGTATGCACTGTATATGTTCATTTAACTGCAGTAGTTAAACTCTCTCCAAGGTTTTGCTGTGTCTTTTCAATGCTGCAGCTCGCGTTGCCTCATTTTTCTATTGTCTCTCTCTATTCTTGAACTCTACTTTCTTCCTCTCCTCCATTTTCCCCCTTGGCTCTCCTCATTCCCATCTTCCTTTGCTTCGTCATAACTGCAGCAGGTAGTCATGCAAATAGCCTGAGGAGCTCCCCACAAGGTCCTCTGTAAGCTGTTTCTCTTCTTGAACTGCCGGCATATAAGTGAATGATGGTGTAGGAGGTGATTACAAACTGAGACACTTGGGACTTTGCATTGGGAGTGTGCTGTCCAGTGAACACAGTGGCTCTCAAATGTGTATGTGTTTAAATACTTGGTTATTGCAATACCCTTGTTGCATAAGTGTGCAAACTCTAATATTTTGCTTGAGCACCTTGTGATTCATTTTTAACATTCAGTCTTTAGATCACATCTGCCATTAGTTATATTGAATCCAGTTAACCTGAAATACAGTTCAGCTGTCATAATTGAATTTCCCAGACTTTTTCCACTTTGTGAAGACGGTACTCAGAAGAAATTATGACCAGGTTCAAACACCAGCCAGTTTTTACCCAGATTAGGCATCTGCTAGAAAGCTGAAGAGGGATTTATTTTTTGGTGCCACACTCCAAGCACACAGTCATATCTACATAGGAATGACTTAATGAGAGGGAGATTTAAATTTGGAATGGCTTGGCCAGACTGCAGATCAAAATTTGATTGAGAATCTGTAAGGTCACCTAAAGAGGGCTGTGGACAGAGATGTCCTTGCAATCTGATAGATTTAGAGATCTTTTGCAAGGTAGAGTGGGCAAATATTCCGTATTTTTAGTTTAAGGGTGGTAAGATTGATGCAACAAGGTTGTTGCACCTTTTTTTTTATTTTACTTTGTTCCTTCTAGCAGATTTCTTTCATTAAAGGATAAATGTCACATGTGAAATAAGTCTTGGAATTTTTGCTACATCTTAAAAACCTGGCATTTTAACAGGAGTGTTTGCACTTTTGAGAGTCTCTGTATATCTATGTAGTTTTATTCCTCTTTGTCAGTGTTTTCCACTTGCTAAGTGAGCTCTACTAGCCTGCAGCGTTTTGACCCTTGCACGGTTAATAGTACCAACATGTCCTCTCTCTGTCTCTTCAACAGGCTCAACAAAGGATGTGACTTGTGGATTTCATGCTCTGCCCCCTAACCAGATACTCTCAACTAAAGTGCCACATTTCCTGCTACACCTCCTGTCCACGCACTCTCTTCCCTGGAATATGACTTCGCTCATGGGGCTTGGCTAACTTCACACCTGGGGTCCTTTACCCCTGCCTCGTTAATCAGTAGAAAGGGCTGACATAAATAATCTTTAAAGACTCTAGGTTCGCATTTTGTTACCAACCTCTTTGATCATGGAATCTCAGTGGAGCCCAACCTTTCCTCTCCACTCTCCCTCTGTCATCTTCCTGCTTCTGGCTACTTCTTACACTTGGCTCTTTCCCATCACCTCTCCTCAGCGAGTCCCGATAGACCCTCAGGCGGCACCCGAATACGCTCACTCCATACGACTGGACGGCGACATCATACTTGGTGGATTGTTCCCGGTGCATTCGCGGGGCGACCGCGGTACACCATGCGGGGAACTGAAAAAGGAGAAGGGCATTCACCGCTTGGAGGCCATGATGTTTGCCATTGACCTGATCAACAAGGACCCAGAGCTGCTGCCCAACATCACCCTGGGGGCCCGGATCTTGGATACCTGCTCCAGGGACACATACGCTCTGGAGCAGTCCCTGACGTTTGTACAGGCCTTAATAGAAAGGGACGGCTCGGATGTCCGCTGCGCTAATGGAGACCCTCCGATCTTCACCAAGCCTGATAAAATTGTGGGTGTGATTGGAGCTGCATCCAGCTCTGTGTCCATCATGGTGGCCAACATCCTGCGCCTGTTTAAGGTAGGATTCAACCTAATTTTCCTCTTCTGTATCTTTCTCTCTCCGCAGTACACTGTCTTGCAAAAGCTAAAATGTTATTTGATTGACTAACTAAAGGCAGCGGTTATTTGTGTAGTCGAAGGAAAATTGTAGTTTTCACACTTTTTACACACATGAAAAATTGAAGTGTGGCTGTATTTGTGTTTATCACCCAAAGGAAATTAAATTTTAGAACCACCTTTTTCTGCACAAGTAATTTCCCTGCTCAGAAGTGAACCTCCACCCCAACATGTTTTCTTCCAGGGTTGTACTGTATTTACCTCAACCATGCTGCCCTGACCAGCTTTCTTGTCCCAAATTGTACCTAAAGCATGATACTGTCACTACCATGTTTCAATGTGGAAAAGGTGTGTTTATGATAAATGCGTTTTTTTTCTAATTCAGTTCTGTGATGTCCTGTTTTTTCATGTTTCCTATGTGGCTTTTGGCAAACTGGATGTTCCCATTATGGCTTTTCTTCAACAATAACTTGCCACCCTTCCATAAAGGCTAGATTTAAGCTGATTGCACTGTCAGCAGACTCTTCCACCTGAGATGTGGACCTCTACAGCTTCTCTAGAGTAACCATGGGTATAAAAAACCTCTTCACAAATGTCTCTCAGACCTGCCTCATGTGTTGCTTGGTCTTCATAATGCAATTTGTTCAATGGTGTTCTCCAGTTCACCTCGGAGACCTTCATAGAACAGCTAGATTTACACTGAGAGAAAAATCAAACATAGGCTTGCACTGGATTTTATTGAGGAGAGAAAGCGTGAAAAAATTGCAACGAGTTGTTAAAATAGGTGCTAAATACAAATGGACATCACTATTTTCAGATTTTTGTTTGTAAAAACATTTGAAAACCGTGTTTCATTTTCCTTCCACTTCACAATTGTGCACTACTATATGTTGGTCTAACATAAAAATCACATTCATGTTTAAAGTTGTAACATGAAAAAAAATCTGTAATAGTCTAAGGGGGACGAAGACTTTTGCAAAGCCATGCATATGCTCAATCATTGGCATCCTTCGCACATCCAGGCCTTCACCCATAGGCACTGGCAAGATAAAGTTATGTGATGACAGCCATTTAAAGCGTTATCAGTTTCTGCGGCAGTGACACCTCTTCCTTCATCAGTTGCAGGAAAAAGATAGCGTGTGCATTTGCCTTTCGAAGCCTAAAGTGTGATTTCAATCAAACATTCAGATCTGTGTGTGAAGGAGAAACTGATGTGTCAAGTGATGCTTGTAAGATTGGGATTGAGCAAAATAAATAATAATAAAAAAAAGCAGCAAAGGCTGAAAATATGTCAACAGCCACTTCCTTTCCTGCAGCCTACAGTTGTTAATGCACACGTGCAACGCCTGCAAGGACGCTGCTTTGTGATGCCTGTTTTCCAGTACATGTGGGCCTAATTGAGTGTCCTCATGAGGGGGAAACTCTTTTGTGATCGTTCATGTTTTTTGCGTCCTTTCCTGAAGCTTTTGTGCATTTCTGCTTCCTCTTATCAGGTGTGCGTTTGTGTGTGTGTATGTCTAGGAGTGTGCACCCATTGTCATCATTAGTTGCACAGCGCTGACTGATAGTGGAGCGTCCATGAAATATGGGTCCAGTAATGAAGCCCGTGGCATTTTTCACATCCACATTTATCCCACGCTCTTCCACCGTGTGACCACACATTTCTTGGCACAGAGAAATCCATATGCTTGTGTGTGTGTAAGATTTTACTGTGTTACGGGACGCACATGTTAACAACCGGCTTGTGCCTTGAATGGAAGATTTGCATACTAAACAACAACAACAACAACTACTAAACATGATTTATTCCAGGATCTGTCACAGCAACAGCCCTCGAACAGAGTGCTTTTTCCTGCCTCTGCGGTGCTTCGCTCTCATTTGCCTAATACGATTTGGAGCCCCGCGCGTGTCTGCGTGCTTGCTTGAACTCGCAGTGTGTGCGCACGGCGCGTGCAGCTATTGTATGTCCGCTGATAATTTGTGTGTGGGAGTCTTCAGCTGGGTTTTTTTTCCCCTGTGGATTTCTATTTTTTTGTTTGTGTGCGCAGAATCTGTGGGATACGTCAACCTCACGCCTGTGGCTGTGCTAACACATGACTCCAGACTGTATCTCTCACACTGCATGCTTCTCCATAAATAATACACCCCCTCTCTGGAAATCGTGGGACGCAAACACATGTTCACACAAATATATTTCAGGAAAACATATGTCTTTTTAAATGGGATAATCCGACAGTGTCAGTCACAGTCAGTCGCCCACTCAAGACGAGAGGGGGGAGGCCCGGAAGCAGAGCAAGAAAGTCTGTTTGTGAGTCTTTTTGAAATCAAGCAGCAGACAAGTGAGATTCAAACAACAGATTGTGTAAAAAGGAATGCAAAATTCTCCCCCCACCTTATTTTTTCCTGTGCTTTAGCAGCAGAGGGAGCCCCTTGCTGAGAGTCACAGCTGAGAGAAATCAAATCAAACAAGAGTCGTTGATGTTTCTTTTGTTCGCTGTTCCTCGTTTGAAGATTATTGCTTCGCACTGAGGGAAGATTCAGAACAGAGTGAGGCCGGGCTGAGATGAGATGGAACTTTGGTGAATCAGGGGAAAGCGGGCTATCACAGCTGCATGTTACAGAAGAAAATCTGCTGAAACTATGAGAATATATCTGCTTTTAAGAATATTTGTTGTTTGTTTCAACATGGGTCTTGTCCTGTGGCCTTCCACAGAATTAATCAGTGAATCAGAATCTGTTTCAAACAAGGCATGAACCTGGTTAATTTTGGGACTTCTTGTGAGATAATTGTTTATGTAAACTCTTACGTCCCAACCTGAGATTTAGCTGCCATTTCATCTGTTTTTGTGACATTGAAAGACAAATATGGAACAGAATTGTAGATAAGAAAGTTGAAGGAAAATCAAACTGCATGCGTTTTGAAATTTGTGTTTTCTCTTCAAAGAGTTTTAGACATCAGGTGCTGATTGCATGAGTATGTTTGTAGTTGTGAAGGACCTTCTACTTGGTTCAGGCGTCCTGCGAGTGTTGTGCAGCAATTGCTGGGTTGTAAATAACAAAACAAAAAAATGCATTCATAGAGCATCTATGTATGTATCATCCCAAGGCACACTGAAAAAAGCATCAGTCTCTCTAAGTCGTTTAAACCGGTAAAAAGTTATCTGTAATGTATAAGGAAGTCAATTGCATGAAGTCCTTAACTTTACAGCCATCCCTCCTAATGAGCATGCATGCGACAAGACGTAATCTCAAGGCACTTTACATCGTCGTTCACTTTGCAGCCATGCCTCAAACTGAGCATGCAAGTTGTGACAGTGGAAAGGTAAACCACCCGTTAACAGGAAAAAAACTCCAGCAGATGGCCATCTGTCACGACAGACTGGGGGTTTGAGAGAACAGAGCATACACACTAAAAGAAGAGTAAAATATTAAAGGCATTAGTAGCTCCTTTTAGTGGCTTTGTCTAGGAGAGAAAAACAGCGAAGCAGATACAAAAAAAGGAGAACATTAAGTTGTTGGCAGTAGCAGCTCTGCCAGTGCCCCCCTCCAGGAAGGTGTAACAGCTAAACACAGAGCCAGACCAGGTGTAGCTTCTATGACGAGAACAGAGAGAGAATATAAAGTTAAAATCTGAAATGGCATAAAACGCAAATTGGAGATTAGTATGAGAATGTAGCAGAGTGAATGAAACTGGTCATTATGCACTTCAGCAACCTAAACCTATAGCAGCATAACACTATTTCAGCTCCTGAGTTTGTTAGCCATTTTATGCTTAAATTATGTTTAGGCCAGGGCTGGTTGCAAGTTTAATACCATAAATTAACAAAGTTGTGGCCATATGGATCTTAAACCAGCCCATGCCTAATCCGGTTATAAAAATAAGCAAATGGAAAAACATACACCATAAAGTCTAGCTCACTTCATGGAAATGTATACGGTCAGACGGGATTGTCTTGTCAATTCCTCAAGCTGAACTCCAGGAAGTAAAGCGAAAACTCCAATCTATAAATTTATTTGATTTAATTTTCTAGCTTGAATGACTCTAAACCATGAACACACAGAAAGTCTATTATAAACCTACATTTTTCTAAATGATTTTGCTGCTCTAATTTTAAATATGTGGCCCAACCTGATACTAATTACTGCTTTCATTATTTTTTTGTGATACAGAGAATGTTGAAGGTAGCTACCATTACTCAGAAGCGTAGCCTCTACCTGGAAATGAGATCTTGTGTGAACAGGATTTGATAAATGGGAAAATGATCAATAGTTTTGGTATTGCCCAAACTGCCTTAAATGGAAGTAATAAAGTAGGCAACATAATTTATTTAAAACAATGTGCCAATGTTGGTGGTGCAGTTGTTAGCGTTATTACCTTGAATCGGGAAGATTTAAATCCCACCGGATGGCCTTCCTGTTTGCAGTATGCACGGGCTCCTCAGGTCTCCTTTGGTTTTCTTCAGGTTTGTAGCTTCCTCCCACAATCCAAACCAGTGCATAATTTTGTTAATTGGAAATGGTGAATTGCCCTTAGGTGTTCGTTTGCATGCATGGCTGTTGATTGGCAACCTGTCCAGGTTGCATCTTGCCTTTCATGCATTGGCCACGGGAGATGAGCGCCAACCCTCTGTGGCGTTGAAGGATTAATCATGCATAGAAAATAAGTGTATGGTGCCAAAGTCTTTAATTATCCACATTATTTTGGTTTTAAGGTAGCCACATGTTTGTAGAATCTTCTATAAATATTTTTTCTTTTTTGTAAAAGTGTTCTCTCTGGCCTTTAGATATTACTTCACCCCTTTTCAGGCAGATTGATATCTTAACATGATGACATATTGTGCAGTGTTGTTAAAAGAATAAGTGAGTAATAATAAGTCAGTTTAATTTGTGTAACATTTTTCACAGTTAACAGTCACAAATTGCTTTAGAAAGATGGAGGATAAGAAACCAAATGTTTTGTAAAATGATCTCAAAGCAAAATACGCTAAGAAATTCCTTCAGGTGCTTTTTAAATGTGCTCACATTGTCAGACATAAAAAAGGAATCTTGTTCCACAGTTGATGCAACCATCTGAAAAGAGTTATTATATGTGATCCTTGGAACTACAAGTAGATCTTCAGGGCTTCAGTTGGAGTATGTGGCTTTAATAATGCTGTAATGGAAGAAGGAGTTTGACCATGTAAGGCCCTGAAAGATGGTTTGGTTTTTAAAATGGATTCTAAAGCGCACAGTTAACCAGTGCGACAATATGAAAACAGCACTGATGTAAGCTTTTGCCTTTGTTCTCATCAGGAGCAATGGAGCATCAGAATTTGGTTCAAGGACTTTTTAGTTAAGACACGTGAAGAGTGTTGCAATAGTCTAGGTTAGAGGGGATGAAAGCATTAACGTTTTGACAAAAAAAAAGTCATTTTTTTTGTGTTTTTTTGGTTGTTTAGAAATATGTCACAGAACCTAAAATATGCATCAAAAAGGTACCAGTGGTGTTACTTGGGCTACCTTTAGTAGAAAATTGGTTGCTACATACATGGAAAGCAAAAGAAACCTGACAACTGTTTGTGGCAGCTCATTCTCTGTTCTAGTCATTGCTGCTGTTTCAACTTGGATCTGGTAATGGCATTTACGGAGGTGGTACTTGTCTTGAGAAGTTAAAGAACCACTGATGTTCTGTTTGCAAGTTTTTATGCTATTTGCTATTTAAGATTTACATTATTTCAATGTCAGCTAGAGAAATCAGAAGACTTTGTCTTTGTCAAGGGGATACTGATAACCAGGTTTCTAAAGTTTCAAATTAAAATGGGTTCTTTTGGTAAACTGTGTTACATGTCGATCCAACACCGATTCACTGAGTTTCAGTGAAAATTAGGTGGACTTTGGGTGTACCCTCCTTTTATTTTCAGTCCAAATAAAACTTTTAGAAAATATATTCTTTGGGACCACTTGAAATATTGTAAGAAAGTGTGGGTCATTTACTTTATATTGCTTAATGTATTTTTTTAGCAGTCTTAAATTCTAAGCGAGTCATGTATTAAAGCAAGCACTCTTACCTGCAGTTTCACCATTGGTGGTTGTAGCATTTCCATTTTGTATTATTACATGTATTTTAAATTATTTTACCCCATAAATTGGATTTTTGGAAGATTATTGGGACAAGTTAAGGCTCCCCAGATGGGTTGCAGATGTTCTAAAAAAAAAAAAAAAAAAAAGGTGAGATGATTAAAGTGAAAAGTCTTTTTTTTCCCCCTGCTTCCCAACTTTGAAACCCTACCTCTGCAGAGCTCTGTAATATAAAGTAAAACCAAAATTTTTCATCTTTTTTTTATCATTAGCTAAATTAAAGTCCTAATTCCCTAAGAGTTGGAAGTAATTGGTCTCTTCATGGGAAGCATGTAGATATGGCATGTATTTTAAAGCCAGAAGTGAACCACAGAACCTCCTTTCTCTGCCGACTCAGTTTGTTTAGCACTTTAGCATAAAGTTAAATTAAACATTGCACACTTCTCTGGCCTTTGCCTTTTAAGTAGTTTATCCAGATCCCAAGAGATGAACCATGATTTCCTTGAAACATTCATTGTTGCAGGGTGATGTGCATGTGTAGAACAGAAAATCTTTAAAATCAGATCTTTTCAGAGCACATTGATTGTCAGATGTGGTGGATAGATTAAACAAGATACTATAGATTTAAAATTTTTTTTATAATATAGGACTGGTGTTTTCCCAGGCTTTCACAAACAGCCAGTTTAACATTAAAACTGCAGAGGCTGGAAGGCGAAGCATTCCTTCTATCGGAAGGCTGTACATTTTAAGTATTTTGCACCTGCTATGCATATGCGATCCAAGGAGGGAGGCATTAATGCATTTTCCACCATAAGTACAAGTATACTGAGCATATTAAATGTTACAAAACTGCAAACAATTTCCATCATACTGTTTCCGTTTCCACATTTTAAAGTCCATTTAATGAGATGCCACAGGAGGAGTCAGGTTGACCCGGGTTTTCTTTGACAGTATGGTGCTTATTGATGCAGCACCATCCTTCCTCAATTTGTTGCCGTGCACTGCCAGTCAGCTGGCTAATAGATTACAAAGCAGTCATGATGTAGAAGCTAAAACAGCATCACTCTTTATTAAACACATTTTCAAAACTAGCTTGCAAGCTACAGTCAACCTGTCAGTTACCCAGCCCACTGCTGTTACTGACTAAATAAGCAGCTAATGTCAGGTTGCTATGTGGCTAGTGTTGAGGGCAATGCACTTCAGTGGCCAGTTCTTCTCAAACTTGTTCTAATCGAAAGCAGTGACTCTTCACTTGAACTGTCCAAGGCTGGAGTCAAGAACGTTGCCCTATCGGGGCGCACTGTAGCACATGTCTAATTTGCGTTAAAAACGCTAATTGACACACATTAATTGACTAGATGCCCAGCAGCACTTCTAATGTGCATATCCTTTAACCTATGAAGAGCAAAGTGGCAAAAAGGGATATTCTGCACAAAAGCATCAAATTAGTTTATTATATAATTCTGGTTTATGTTCAGGTCTGTAGTTCTGGTCTATAGATCAGGTTTATGCATCAACATTAAAATAATGAATAAATGTTGACCATTGTTGGATCATGAACCTATGAGTGTTTCAGTAACCTAACCTGCTGACATTGGTTCTGAATAATTTAGATAAAATAGAAACCAAATGGAATAACTGAAAATCTAGCAAATACTTTTTTATGTTAATAAAGAAAGAAACCTTTGCATCAAAGGCAGCGACTAATGGGCTGCCAGCATTGAGCTTTGTCTACCACTACCTGGAAATCCCACAATGAAGTGACGGGCACATTTCAGTCGGTGACACTTGCACGCTGTGTGTCAGAGGCTGAAAATGAAATTCAATTCTCAAATTGATAAGTGGTGGCTCTCCCCTGGTGAGAGCAAATGGAATGACATGGCCTCGGGGGAGCTTGGGAAACACTGCACACACAAACACACACGCAAATCTTTACCCCTCCATTCATTCAAAATCAATTGCAATTGATATTGCTTGAGGCTTTCAAACAAACACACACATGCACACACACTTGGGGTTGTTTTTATTTGAGAAGACTGCTTATTGTCTCTGTCTCTGGTGGTGGTTTTTATGAAGTTGTGTGTTTCGAAGCCAAGGTCGGAGGCAGAAGTCTTTCCCACGCTCTGCTATGCTGTTTCACATTCATCCAGCTGAGCTAGCCAAGGTTTGGAAATGATATCCTATTTTATATAGTACTGTCTATTTGTATTATTCCTGGATTTTGAGCAGAATAAAATTTTTTTTTCCTTAATACCATTAGCTTTGTCTCTTATAGTATGGTAAAACAAACACCTGCCAAAACGTTAGGCAGTGGTATTTAAAAATCAGTGATCATCTCTGAGAGGTGCACCAAACAGGATTTTACTGCCAGACGTCGACTGAGGTCTAACATGACAATTCTGAAATTCCTTTAATTCAATTTAAACATTCTAGTTTTGACTTAAACAGGAAATCATGGCATTATAAGAATATCTCTTTTATTTTGCATTGAAGCCTAATTCTCCTAACTTTGACTGATTTCTACTAACTTGCAATAAAGTGCATCAAAGAACATGCTGGGATTTTTCAGTTTTGACAAATTTATACATTTAAAATAAATACCTCTTTTTGTTTATTGAATAGATAGATATTTTTCCAAATTGGTAGGTTTGGAAGTTTTTTAAATTCAACTTACTCTGTATATTTGCTTTCCATATGTACAATTTGACTTTAATTTTCACCATGGAAAAACAACATCCTTTTTAGGTTAACCACAGTTGCAAGGTCAGCGTCTTCGGTTTAGTTTGGACTTGTTGCCTTTAACATTAGCAGCAGCACGTGTTGCAGTTTTATCCACTGTAAGTGCTTGCACCATGTTCACAGTAATAGACAAACGTTGATGTTGCTGTAAAATCTGGTAAGGTGTGCTGCAAGCTGGTCTCTAGATATGCAGTGGTCAGGTTGCCATGACAACTAGTTATTTACATGGGGTGTGTTTGCAATGGATAGCAGGGGATTTCATTTACTCAAATAATGTAATTATTTTTTTGCACAGTTGGAACTGCAAACTTATTCAATTTTAATTGTGATAAACACGAGGGGAAGCAGAATAGGGGATAGTTCAGTAGGCGAGAGGCAGGGTACATCCTGGACAGTTGGCCGCTCCATCACAGGGCAACACAGACTGAATAAACCTAGACTCATACACTTGCACTTAAGAGCAATTCAGAGGAGGCAACTCATCAAACATTGTTTTTTAACTTTGCGCCTAAGTCGAATTACCTGGAAATGGCATCCCTGCAGTGAAACAGTGGTTGGAGCCTCATGATGTAGGCATGCTTATCTTCAGGAGGGACAGGGAAACTGGTCAGAGTAGATGGGGAGATCGATGGGGACAAATACAGGACAATCCTGCTAGAAAACCTGTTGAAGGCATGCAAAATACTTCAGGGCTGGAGCTCAGGCTCTTACATGTGAGATGGTTGTCATCACTGTGACAACATGCTAAAACTTTTATAAACTTGAACACTGAACTGGGAGTTATGATACTGTTCTGGTTAAGTGAAAGAGGTATCATAACTAAATGCTTCTGAAGATATGAATGTATGTTTCGTACATATAAGCAGGCCTGTGATTCAATTGCTTATCTATATTAGCATTAGCTTCCTTCCATGTCCCTTGAAAATTTACTGGTGAACTGTTAAATTTCTCTAATACATTTATTTCTTCTCGTATCATTGCTTTCTGTGCTCTCTTGTGTTGGTGCATACTGTCATTCCACATTATTTATCATGTGCACTTTCAGTCTTACGAGGCAACCACAGTACATATGACTGAAAGGTTCTTAATTCATTGCATGAGCTAATAAAAATCAAACACCCTTCACAGTACGCAAATCATGAAGAGGAAACGCTTGCTTAGGCTGTCTATAAAGCAGGCTGGGGCCTTTCGCACATTTAAAAGCCATACCAGACCAATTTTCTTTCGGGCAAATCAGCACCTCCTGAATTACAAATCAATTTGGCATTACACTTTGCAAGGATGACAACAGCTGCATCAAAATGCAATTAACAAGGAACGTTGTAATTTTCAACGGTAGATGCCAATTTGGACATAATTCCTTACAAGGTGGCTGCTATCCTTGAGGATAGGCCTACTTTGATCTACAATGTTGTTCAAATCCTCCGAGCTGTTTTTAATAGAAAAATGAAGGGACAGGGGGAGGAGAGGGTAGTGGGTGTGAAGGAGACTAGAGAATGAGGGAGCAGAAAAAAGGACTGAATGAAAAGCAGACAAGTGGAAGTGAATCCAGGACAAAGATGTGCTGGAACGACGGATAGAATAGAAAGTTATAGATAGTTCTCGCATTGCATCCTCCAGGGCGTAATGATGTGGTGTTGATTTCCTTCATGAAAGCGTTATACATTAAGAGGGTGACGATAATGAAGCCACAAAGCACACTGAACAGCGAACGGGAGCACTTATTAGGACATGAGTGGGTCGCCGTTTTGTGTCAGCTTGTATGCATCGCTTCGCCACAAATCATCTGCAGCGTGTGAAAAATCAAGGGTTCTACACCGGGGCAGGACACAATCATCCAACCTTCACTAACGAAGGCAGACTTAATGAGCAAATGGTTAATGAAGAAGAACCTAATTGTCCTTCTGAAATTATTTATTACCTTCATCTGTTGAGTGTTGCCTGGAGATGATTCATTAACAGTGGCCATATGTAATGTCTGAACACGGGCTAAATTGGATCTGTTTTCAACTGGATGGTGCAAACCCTTTAACCTGGGTTTAAAACGTCAAAGCGGGGAACTCCAAATATGCAACTCATTAAGCTGTTCAGTTGATGAGGAAAGGCTAAATGCGAACTGACAAATGATTTGCTTACCCATCACTGTAAATGACAATATATGCAGTCCATTATGTTGGATTTTCAAATAAGGAAAGGTGGAAATGTTTTAATTTAGAACACATACAGAGCTTTAAAAGGGATTTGCCCCTTTAGAGATTTAAAATCATCAATCAGAAAAGAAGCCCCACACCATCACACTGCCACCACTTGAGGTTGAGTGCCTTGAGCAAGGCACTTAACCTCAAGTTGCTTACTGATCTGCATAAGTGTATGAAAAAGTTCAGATTTGAGAATGCAGCTGGGTGCAACATGACTGTAGTGTAAAAGTACTTTAAGTAGTTCAGTGCATCTAGACAAGCACTAAGTTGCGCCATTTACCACATTTTAGTGAAAACTGACCTTTAGGTTCTTTTGTTCAGCAATGTTTTTTTGAAGTCCTCCCATAGCTGCCAGTTTTGCCCAGTCTTTCCTATTGAATTATAATTTATAATTCTTTAATTGAGAGAATTGCAGCATGCAGAGCTTTAGATATTGAGTTCAACCTATGGATGTGTTGTTTTGGAGTGACGGGGATAATCTTAATCCCACTGAGAACCTGTGGTCAAATGTGGGTGGACAAAACAAAAAGTTACACTTGAAGCACTGATGCAGCTAGAACAGGCCACTGTTGGTCAGGATTTCGCAAACAAGCTGAACACTAAAGACATCCAATAATCTATTTGCTTTTCAACAATGGCCTTTAAAATGTATGGAATATTTAGCTTTGACTACAACATACCGGTGAAACATTTCAAAAAGATTGGGAAAAACAAAACAAAAAAAGAAACATTTCTGTTGCCCTCAGGACCTTTTAGCTATGGCACTGGATATGCAAGCATAACTCAAGTTCAAAGTTCACAAGCAATACCTTGTGAACTTTGAAGAGAACATTTCATGGATTTCAGTGGTCCTGTCCAAAAAACGCATCCAAGTGCATGCATCTCGACGAGGTCCAAACTACCCAATGCATGCTTATTTACTGCTTAAAAAGAAACGTGCCCTCATGTGCTTTATACAACAAGTTAACAGAGGTGTGCACTTTTGATTAGATAGGAAAGTAATTTAAAGTTTAATTAAGACCCCTAATGAGGTACAAAAGGTCATTAGAAATTTGTGCAATGTTATAATTATTGTGTTTCTGCCAATTTGGCCGTAAATGTGTTGCACTGTATAGCTTCCACTGAATGTGTGTACGTTTGGCAAAGGCTGTATCTGTCTGACTAGTGTCAGTGAGACGACCAGTGCGTAGAAAGCATTAAAGTGGAATGAGATTCTATCTCTCGCCGTCCTTTCATCAGTTGAATAGAAGCTTAGATAAGGGATAAGTGAAGCTATTACACACACGGCCCCAGATTTCACACATCGCAGGTAGACAATACACACACAATTTGTTACACTTTAGGGACCTTTCTCACGTTTTTGACTTTTCAATGTTGCGTTCAGCTAATACCGTGACCAATGGTGGTTGAGTATGAGTCACTTGAAAAAAATGGGAGTTATTAATACTATTAGTTTCACCTAGGTTCTTCTGGCAAGTCTGATATCTCAAAGAAACACCTATTGCGCATTATGTCCCCTGTCTTTTAAATCGTGTAACAATAAAGGAGAAAGTCGGCCATTTATACTTTGTGCCTTCAGTTTTAAAAAAAGTCATGTACATTCTTGCAGGGAGAAGGGTGATTCATGTGCACTGGTGGGATCTGGGGTTCAATGTGTTGCTGGTGATAACCACTGAGTCAACATCCATAGAAACCCCCTCTGCAACCCTGCATACGCAATCCTGAGCACCCTGATGAGTTTTTATAGAACAAAGACATGAGTGCCATTTTTCACACCTCTGTTCAAGAAAACAAAATGTCTTCTGCGGGAAAGAGATATTGACTACACTAGAAATTGCAAAAAAGTGTAGACAATTACAGAGCAAATGTTTTTTTGTTGTTGTTTTGTCCGAACCTCTAGCGGTTGAAATATTCTCATTTTTGCATATTCTGTTATTGCATTCTACTAATTAAGTGCTATAAAAGCACTTAAAGTTGGATGGAACTCAGACCATCATAAACTTCTGTTACTTTGGTTCCCCAGAAATGGTTTCTGCATGCATGATTGCCCAACGTTCTTTGGAAGACTTTATCTGCAGTGAAATGTTGCTGCAGTAATGAATTTTCTCATTTAAAGTAAATGAACCCACCAAGAAGGGAAATGAGTTTGAGGGAAACTAGTTTAATTTCTTTGTTTACTCAGGAAAGGGACGTGTACTATTTCATCCTGTAAACTAGATACCTGCTCTTTTAAAAAATGTTGAATGATGAGGATTTTACAAGTAGGATACATGGTTTTCAAAACTTTTTACTGAAAATAAATCTGAAAAGCATTCAGTGCATTCGTGTTCAGCCCAACCTAATTAGATATTACTTATATTTGTGTTGGTTTATCACATGAAATCCCAATAAAAAGAATTGTGGTTTTGACAAAATGTGTAGAGTTCAAGGGGTGTGAATACTTACGCAAAACTTTGTATATTCGGTGTTCATCATCACCATTCTTATATATTTTTGTTTTTGTACCAACACACCCTTTAACTCCTACATCCTGATGGTCAGATTTGGTATTACAGCTTGCTTATTCCAGACAGATTAAGATTAAAAAGCCAGAACCCTACACTAATGCTATTTGGTAAATGCATTTGAGAAAATAATACAAGTGTTGAGCCTGCTCAACTACTTGGCAGCATTTTTAAGTCAATTTACAAAGAATGATTCTAAACCCCAAGTGTGACAGAATATTCCCTTTATTTCACCAAGCTAAAGAACGTGACTCAACTTTTAAAGACCAGACTCTAAATCTTTTAAATTAACGTGGTCAGCAGATATCACTGCTGACTGCATTATCTCCTGCTGCGTAGCAGGTTACAGATATAATTGGGGTTGTCTTTAGCACTACCCTCTCTCTCTCTGCAGACTGGGTTTGTTGTTTAGTTATTGGCACTCTAAATGTGGGCAAAGCCTTGAATAATTTAAGTGTCTGGACTGTGAATGAACACACGCAGATGCTCTGCTGGTTGTAAGTTTTCCTATCCTTATTTTCCTAATAGTGTTAGTCATTAGTGTGGATTTGTGCATTTTTTTTTTGTACCTCAGGTGATTGTGTGAGGTTCCCTCTAAACCAGGCCAACAATGAATAAACAAATCCAGACTTCGGATCATGTCATCATTAAAGAGTGTCAGTTTGAGAGCTGTGTATGTAACATCTGACGGATATGTGGGTCATCTCATCTCTGTTCAGTCAGAACATCTTCTACCCACACACAAGAAACTTTGCAGCTTTAGAGGTGGGAAATTTGTTGGCGGGCAGAAAATGACCATTGATGGTGAAAAAAGGAAAGAGATTTAATTTGTTCCCATCGCTCTATAGGGACTTGACTGTTGACCTAATGATCTTGAACATTGTTAGCGCCTTAGACCAAAGTTACAGGGAACTTGAGTACAGAAAGTTTTCCACCGGTCCAACGATAATCAATTTGTGTGAGTTTCGATGGATCTTATTACTGTTATGTCTTCTGTCATAAGTAGCAAAAAGCACACAAGATAAAAAGTTCAGCACTGCACTATTGAGCAGTGCTGGTGGATATTTTCGTTCCCCCACAACACAAAGTAATGATTTGTATCTTTTTGTCCATGCCTGTTGGTAATATTACACACTAATATGATATGCTGAAACAGAGTAAAGAGCTAAAGTCTTAAAAAATGGGAGTAATATTAATGTCTGAATCTGGATAGTCATCTCTAAAAATGTCAAAGAATTAGGGTTTAGGTCTTGAGGCAATATATGCCTATTAAATGTTTTTAAAAATAAAATCTGAAGATGCACCGATTAGTTAAATGTGAGTGCAAACGCACACCCCGGCATCAATAACAGCCGTAACAGCCAGAGATAAGGACTTGAATCTGAGATTGGACTTCAGTTGCAGTCAATTACCGTGCCTTGTCACTTTCCTTGATTTTGCATTCCAAATATTCAAGACTTGACTTGGATTCTAAGTTTGTAATTTGAGTCTCATGAAGAGTCTTTACCTTTCAATCAGAGCTAGAGTGTTACCAGCTCACTTTGACAGCTCACAGTGACCTTTCCTTATTCAAAATGGGCTGATTCTGGTTTCTGGCCAACTAATCGGTGCATCTCTTGCCCAAAATAGATAATTTTTCCTGCAATTGCAAATGTGTTTATAGGAAGCTGACAAAATTAATATAACATTGAAATTCATTTTAACACTTTCTAGGAAAATTAAGATGGTAGAGCTTTATAAGGTCTACATCAAATTTGAAGCAGCATTTCTTATGAAGTGTTTAAGACTTGATGATGTTAAAATAGGAGCATCCCAAAAAGTTCAAAGATTTTTTTTAAACATTCCAAAAAGCAGTATTTTTCAAATAAATGTGGGTGAAAGTAGGACAGATAGAGAAATGAGACTTTGGGGAACTCACAGGGGGGGATATGGCACTTAAACAAGGAAATGGATTCTTCATGCTCCAAGTTTTAATAAGTGGCTTCTGGAGCTGAGCTAGAATCAACAAAGAATAATGCATGTTTGATATGGAGCATTAAATATCCACATTTGAAGCTTCAAATGTTGGGAACACTGGGTGCTGATTTTTTTTCCTCTGGTTCCCTTTTATATTTTCTCTCTTTTTTTAAGTCACCTGTTTTCACTAATCTGTGGTGTCATTAGGTTTTGTTTTTTTGCTCAAATTGTTTTTGTTTTATCCCTTTCTTTAAAGAGAAGAAACGCACAAGAAGAAGCTTTGCAGTTAAAGTGATAGATGCAGAGAAGAAAGGCTGTGAAATGGTAAATGTCAGAGGAAAAGAGCACAGTTTAAAGAGCATCGGGAAAACTGGGGATAAAGGAGTGTTACAAGAAGCGTTTTTACATCTTGCAGCAGTATTACATGAGATCACAAAGAACAGGTGGGTGGAAAGAATTAAAGAAAAGAGGTTAAGTGTTTGTTTCCACTTCCCTGCTTTCTTTTCTTGTGGCCTTCCTTAGTCTATCCTTCTGTCTTTGCTTCTGAGGTCTTGTTCTCTTGCAGGGCTCCTGACCATGTTAACACTTTTGTTTAATTTATTAGAAAAAGGCGATGAGACATGGAAGGGAAAGGATAAGACATGGAAACGACATTAGCCAAAAACCAGGATCTTTATGAAAAAAAAAAAAAAAAGAAATCCTCTCTTTGTGGGCATTAATACGATGTGTGAATGCTCTTGTGCGTGTTTTAAAATAGATGTCCTCTTTTGGAGATTTATATAGAACATGACAGTCTAGCTATGACACTCTTTGCTAAAGTTTCTTATACACTCCACCTAAATTGCTTTTGTGTTCAGGCATTTGGAGGAAATCAATACAAATCAATACAAATTTGTAAGAAGTTAAGAAATCTCATTTAGAAAATGTTTTAATTAAAATGGAATTATTTATTTATCAGTACCTTTCCTTCATTTTAGTATGTCAGTATCTGTGAATATGAAAATCAGCTCTGCCCTACTTCTTTGCTGTTATTTGTCCGTCTGCGTATGTCAGGAGTCTCTTAACCATTTACACAATTTGAGCTATTTGACTGCTAAAGTTATGTACAGGTCCTTCCCAAAATATTAGCATATTGTGATAAAGTTCATTATTTTCCATAATGTCATAACGAAAATTGAACATTCATATATTTTAGATTCATTGCACACTAACTGAAATATTTCAGGTCTTTTATTGTCTTAATACGGATGATTGTGGCATACAGCTCATGAAAACACAAAATTCCTATCTCACAAAATTAGCATATTTCATCCGACCAATAAAAGAAAAGTGTTTTTAATACAAAAAACGTCAACCTTCAAATAATCATGTACAGTTATGCACTCAATACTTGGTCGGGAATCCTTTTGCAGAAATGACTGCTTCAATGCGGCGTGGCATGGAGGCAATCAGCCTGTGGCACTGCTGAGGTCTTATGGAGGCCCAGGATGCTTCGATAGCGGCCTTTAGCTCATCCAGAGTGTTGGGTCTTGAGTCTCTCAACGTTCTCTTCACAATATCCCACAGATTCTTAATGGGGTTCAGGTCAGGAGAGTTGGCAGGCCAATTGAGCACAGTGATACCATGGTCAGTAAACCATTTACCAGTGGTTTTGGCACTGTGAGCAGGTGCCAGGTCGTGCTGAAAAATGAAATCTTCATCTCCATAAAGCTTTTCAGCAGATGGAAGCATGAAGTGCTCCAAAATCTCCTGATAGCTAGCTGCATTGACCCTGCCCTTGATAAAACACAGTGGACCAACACCAGCAGCTGACAGGGCACCCCAGACCATCACTGACTGTTGGTACTTGACACTGGACTTCTGGCATTTTGGCATTTCCTTCTCCCCAGTCTTCCTCCAGACTCTGGCACCTTGATTTCCGAATGACATGCAGAATTTGCTTTCATCCGAAAAAAGTACTTTGGACCACTGAGCAACAGTCCAGTGCTGCTTCTCTGTAGTCCCGGTCAGGCGCTTCTGCCGCTGTTTCTGGTTCAAAAGTGGCTTGACCTGGGGAATGCGGCACCTGTAGCCCATTTCCTGCACACGCCTGTGCACGGTGGCTCTGGATGTTTCTACTTCAGACTCAGTCCACTGCTTCCGCAGGTCCCCCAAGGTCTGGAATCGGCCCTTCTCCACAATCTTCCTCAGGGTCCGGTCACCTCTTCTCGTTGTGCAGCGTTTCTGCCACACTTTTTCCTTCCCACAGACTTCCCACTGAGGTGCCTTGATACAGCACTCTGGGAACAGCCTATTCGTTCAGAAATTTCTTTCTGTGTCTTACCCTCTTGCTTGAGGGTGTCAATAGTGGCCTTCTGGACAGCAGTCAGGTCGGCAGTCTTACCCATGATTGGGGTTTTGAGTGATGAACCAGGCTGGGAGTTTTAAAGGCCTCAGGAATCTTTTGCAGGTGTTTAGAGTTAACTAGTTGATTCAGATGATTAGGTTCATAGCTCGTTTAGAGACCCTTTTAATGATATGCTAATTTTGTGAGATAGGAATTTTGGGATTTCATGAGCTGTATGCCAAAATCATCCGTATTAAGACAATAAAAGACCTGAAATATTTCAGTTAGTGTGCAATGAATCTAAAATATATGAATGTTATATTTACATCATGACATTATGGAAAATAATGAACTTTATCACAATATGCTAATTTTTTGAGAAGGACCTGTAGATGACTAAACACAGTGCCATTTATTTGTTAAGCCAGAGGGCCTGTGAGATATGCTTCTGCTTATAACAAACCAAGTGAGATTAAAAAAAGCTATGGGAAGTATCACAAGACTATATTTTACAATGCTTGAAAGTCAAGAGGTGTGCAAACATTTTGAGGAGCCTCTGTTGCATGTCAGCTGTTATCACAATCTGACAAATAAAAGCCTTTTTTATGTGGGCCTAAATGTGAATAAGTGAAGCGCACTTTGGAAAACATCTAGTGTTGTCAGGTATGTATGGGGAAGTTGCACTGGAGGGACCAGTTTACTCTGGGTGTACAGAGCATTGCACAACACAGCTCTGAAACTCCCCCAACCGGTTGCTATGAGCTGCCAGTTCCGGGGAAGAAGGCTTCTACACTTAAACCTCTAAGCCCAACTCCTTATTTAGCAGTAGTAGGAAAAATGTTTTTCAAACCCAAAATTACATAAGACAAACAAACAAATGATATTTTAAACAGAAATGTCAGGGTTCTGAAAGTATGTTGATTTCTATGCACTCAATGACTCATGAATTACTGCATCAATGCAGCATGGCATGGAGGTAATCAGCCTGTGGCACTGCTGAGGTGTAATGGAACCCCAGGTTGCTTTGATAGTGGCCTTCAGGTCATCTAGCGCCATGGGCATTGTAAAAGCTTTTGGTACCTTTTGGACGGTTTGAGATGAGTTGAGTTTTGTGACATAGTAAATTCACCATCAGATAGGTACACTGTGATCATAAAGGGATGGGCATAGACGGTAACAATACTCAGCTAGGCTGTAGCATTTGAACAATGCTAAGTTGTTTCTAAGGCCAAACTGATATCCCTAAAAGCATTAAACCCTCAACACCAGCCGGAACCATTGATGAATTGCAGGATGGATCCATGCTTTTGTTTTTTATGTCAATTTCTAACCCTACAATCTAAACTTAGCAGAGGAAATTGAGTTTTATTGGACCAAGCAACATTTTTCCAAAATGTTAATTTCCAGTTTCGGTGAGCCTTCGTGAATTGTAGTCACGTGACTCTTTTGAACCATTCTTTGTAAACCTGAAAAATGATTGTGTAAAAATCCCAGTAGATCAGCAGTTTCCCATCTGGCACCAACAACCATCTCACGTTTAGCCTCATAAACCCACTTTCTTCCTATTCTGGAGATTGGTTTGAATAGCAAGTTGAATCCACCATGCCTGGAAGCTTAGATGCATTCAGTTGATTCTGTTTGTTTAAAAAAATTTAACAGCTACCTAATAAAGTGTTTGGTAAGTGTATTTTTCATTTTCTAAGTTGCAAAAGTCATGCTGTGATAATATTGGACATGTAAACAAAAAAAAAAAAAAAACACAGACAGCCTGGCTTTGTATGCAACTGTATAAGGTATGGAGAAGGGTCATAGTTTACTACATAAAGCTAAACATCATCATATACTATTGAAACACAAGACAAATGCACAGTAGTGTGACTCTGGTATGTGGATGTCATTGTGCTTCCTTTTGCCAAACTGTAATGGAGCAGAAATGAATGCCAACAGAAAGTGCATTTGTTAATGTTATATCATATGTTATGTTTGACTTGCTAGAGCTGGTTCAAGTTCGCCACACCGCTTTATTCCTCATTCTCCTCTTGCTCCTTCTCCTCTTTTCCTTTCTCTAACCAGCCACTCTGCCTCGACCTGTGGCAGTCCTCCGCCGGGGTAAGGCACCACTAAACGGGCTCAACGCAGCATTCTCATGTATTTTTAATGGCCACGCCCGTCATACTGAAAACCCCGCTTGAATTATGTATGGGGGATGAATAGGAGAAAAGGGAGGCGGAAAGTAGGGAGGGAGGACCCCGGAGTGTAAAACAAGAGTGAAGGACGAAATTGAAAGACATTTAGGTGGAAGGATCGTGGCAGACAAAGATGCCAAGAGTATAAAGGGATAGAGCAAGAGAGAGGCAGAGAGAGAGAGAGATGTGAATTTAGAAATAATCACAGCTTGGAAAAGAGGAGACTGTGACCTCTCGCCTCCTTCCATCAAGCCTTAATTTTATCTCTCCACCTCTTGATCTGACTTTACCCTCAAACCCTTTCTGCCTCTCTAGGGTTCCCCTTCGTCTCTGTCCCACTATTTCATCACCTCTATCCCTCTGTCAAAATCTGTTTTGTTATATTTTTCCCCTCAATCTCCTGCTCGCTATTTTCATCCTTCCTTCTGTCTTTTCCTCCATCTTCTCATTAGATTGTATTGTCTGTTGGCTTATTTTTAAAACCGACTGATCAAATTTTTAATGTGATGCAGAATGAGACATTGCTGCTAGAACCTGTAAAATATGTTGTCTGTAGTTCACCTTCCCAAAAAAAGGCTCGTCGGTCTGCAGCTTTGGGCTCACACTGCCTTCACTTCTGTGATCTATGAGCAGACCCAGCATGCCCACATGCACACGAGTTCGATTTAGTGACATTTTATGAAATTACCTTGTGACAAATGGAGCAAATGTTTGAAAAAAAAAAAAAAAACCTCCCTGGCGCAGTCATCCATACCGCCCCATACAGTTGAGGTCTTCCTTTTCTTGCTGCTTCTTCTGATTGTGCTTTATCTTCACAGTCAGCAGTTCATGCAGATGACTGCAGAGCAGTGAGCTGTGCATGGAAACGATCCACTGAATGTAAATAAGAGGCCCAGTTTCAATTATGTCATTTGCTTGTCTAATTCTTTTAATCTCATTTGTATTTGTATTTTATGCAACAGAGCAGCACAAAGTAGTGCATACTTGTGAAGTGAAATTAATCTGATACATAGCTTTCTATATTTGTTTACACAGCAAACATGTGGAAAACATTGGTTTGGTCATATTATACAAATATTATCTCTGCATATGATCCCTAAATGTATCAGGGCCATGGGGAGACAAGGTGGGGGTCCCATCATACTGTGGGGATGCTTTTTTTAGCCGTGACAGGATGCTTAGAGTTGATGGAAAAGATTTGATGGAGTTAAATACAGGGCAGCCTAGGAGGAAACATGTTGGAGGCAGCAAAAACTTGATCCTGAGGCAAAACTTCACCTTCCAGCAAGATGACCTAAAGATACAGCCAGAGCTTCAGTTAGATGAAGGCATATCCATGTGTGAGAAATGGGAAATCAAAGTCCAGACCTAAAACCAATTGACTTGTAGAACAAGATTTGAAAATTTTTGTTCACAGATGTTCTCTGTCTAATCTGAGCTTAAACTTGAGCTTACCTGCAAAGGGCAATGGGCAAAAACACACGGCTAGTCTATTTATGAAGGAAGCTTCATCCAGCTGTAGAGAGCAGACAGGAAGTCAAACATAGGAACGGTGTAAAAATCTGTTTTCAGCATGAAATGGCTTAGAAAGATGGTTGTTTATGTCAGATAACTGCACTCAATTTAAACTTATCATTGGTTTTAAAGACACACACCATTATGTTTTTTTTTTTTTTGTATTATTTGGAGATAGATGGGTCATGTATAAAGTAAAGAAATCCAAGTCATTTAATGTTCACATTTAGGGAAAAACATGCTCCAAATTAACCCAATTTTCCATTTTTCCTCTGGGTTTACTTCTGGTTCTCACCGCTGTCTTGTCCGTCTGCTGTGATTCATGATGAATCACACCCGCTCAACCTGATTCGCTGTTGACTCTTCTCCAGTTCTGATAAGGCTCTGAGAGGCCAAGATAAGTTTGAGAGGTTAAATGAGGAAGGAGGAACCTTGAGGCTTTGGTATTTTGGTTTACGTTTTGATTTTTCAGCGCAATGCTTGAAATAATTAGGATGACATTTAAAAAAGCTTTAATGTTTTTTCCTGTGGTCTGTCAAGGAGTCTTTTTGTCTATTTTGTAAGTGATTTTGTTTGGCAATTCAAAATGCCTCTCAGACACTGCTGCTAACAGTTTTTCTTCCAGATTTATGTATAAATAGGCATAAAACAAATGCCCTGCTGTTGATTTAATTGGTTTTCTTACTTTTAATGAGTTATAAAAAAGTTAAATCAGATTTAAAAATGCTTATTTGTGAACAGTCACTGCAAATAATCTAATAGTATAAATCCCTGATATCATTGTTTTGCCTGATGAACCTTAGCTGAGTTTGCTTTGGCAGGGATTTTCTAGGGTCGATACATGTTATTTAAAAATATGATTTATTTTTAAAGCAGTTGTCCAGAAGTGTGGTCAGCTATTTGCAAAGAGTTACTTAAATTAAGAACAGTTTTTTTCTTCTTCAAATTTTAACTCTTTTATCAGAGTATGTTTTTCCGTGTTTATTTACCAGCTGCTTGTTGTGCTGAGATTAACTCAGAAGTTGATCACAATTGCATATGTCCTTTAAGGAAATTAACAGATAAAATGGTCTAGCTCTACATTCCTCTTATTTAACCTTATCAGAGCTTATTGGCTCTTTTCATTGACCTTATTAGTGCAAATTGATTGAAGTATTGGAACCATTATTGACTTATAATGGCCAATGTCCAGTGACCTAATGGCCAACTACACCTTATACTATTAGTCCCTTTGGGCTGTATGTAAAGAAGTGGGAATCACTGTGGTAGCCAAATGTGCATAGAGCTAAATAAACAGATGCAGACAATTTCACATCCTGCACCAATGAATTCTTATTTAGAGAAGATGAGAAAAAACAATTTGAGAAAGAAGGAATGCAAAGAGGGAAGCAGAACAGCAGCAGCAACAGGCTGCCAATAACTGTGTAACAAATGGAAAATGGTTCTAACAGCGGCATACAATAACTTTGTCCAGAAGCAGAGAAACAATAATATTGAAAACAGATAATAAAATTAAGTTCCATTTCTCATCTAAGGATTATGTTTTGTGTTGCTTTCATTTACATGCACATGCATTGTTCATTATATAAAAAGCTCCCCTGTACTTAAAGCTATATGAGTTCTGTATGTAACACATTATGGAAGTAAAGAAATAAATGCTATAAGGCATTTGTGTCATTGTGCACAATGCTGAAGAGGAAAACTTGTCTTTAGCCTGGATTGTTGATGTTAGATGGGATTTACTAAGTATTTCAAAAACGGCTGGTCCACTGGCATTTTCATGCACAGCCGTCTCTGTGGTTTACAGAGCATGGTCTAAAAAAAGAAAGGAAGCAGTTGTGTGGACAAAAACTCCCTGTTGAGGTCGGAAGAGAAAGGACAGAGTGGTTTAAGGTTATGAAAATGGAGCTTTCTTTTATTGATCTATTGCAAATCTAAATGTTTTTACTTTATGTACAGTTGTGTTCGAAACAATGGCAGCCAGACATCAATCACAGTTTTTCATAGAAATTATATTTCAAGATGGGAATTGATTTACTAGTTGGTGTAGTAGAGCAATCTAAAACCAACAGGCCCAACAGCATGCCACTGTCTCATGTCAAACAGGCGATCCTAAATTAAAGAAGGAGGCAGCAAATGTTGTACATGTTGGTTTTAGTAAATTCATCTGCAAATCTGAGTAATCTGGGCCATTGCAAACATTGTTTGGAAGAACAATGTACTTCTTAGAAGTTTATTAAAGAGGGTGAAACATATAAAGAGCAGAATCTGATCAGCTAAAAGGATCTTTGATGCTTTGAAATTGAGACCAAAACCAGAAAGACGAGTGAGAAATCAGAAAACTACAATTTTAAAATATCCGAAATGAAGGACCCTGGGTGTTCACTGGTGCCACCAGTTGGTCAACTCTTTGCAACACAGATGTGAATCAGTTTTCCGAAACAGTGGTTGTATACTTCAGTAGTTTAGTTCAGTAGTTTACAGGAAGGCTAAATCTTGTACAGCATGTTTGAGTTAGTAAAGAAAAATTCAGACAATGTTATTCTACCTTCTGTAGAATGAAAACTAATTTGAATTATTTTCCTTCATGTTATGATCTGGAATATAATGTGCATTGTTCTTGGTATATTTTGTTTTTATGGAAATAAAAGCAATAAGAAGCATTTTGAGGTTTACTCCCTTTAAAACACAACTGCACACCAAGTGCTCTTGTTTGCTCCCAGTTTTCTGTTGCTGATTTTTGTGATGATCTTCAGAGTGTAAGCAAAGCTTTATTCTAGTAGGACAAAGAGCTGTTTTTGCCTGTTTGTACATTTGACTTCTAATTGCATGTTTCAAGGTTCCAACTTTGCAAGACATTTTTGACATTTTGGGAGAAGCTGTCCTGACAAGCCACATGCTTCCAGCTTTGCACACGTGACATTTTATAACTGCAGAGGGCTGACACCCCTCCGTAATCCATGTGTTGGATGTTTTCTGGGGTAGTTGCCGGTTGTAAACATTCCTTTGGTGCCTCAGTTTCTCCTTTAGCCATCCTTGACCTTCAAAGAGCATCATTCTAATTGACGACTACCTTCTGGGACTCTCACTTTTGCAGTCAGGCTCGAACACTGACACTTTAAAGCCACAAAAGAAGGTTTTTGGCATCAATTATGCAATAGTTGTACCTAGAAAATCATGAACCCATTCAGAAAACGTTGCTTTAGGTACATTTATTATGCTATTAATTGTAGCAGAGCAGATGGAATAATTAGTTCACGATGAGCGTAAGTGAATGTTACTGATGCAATTTAACTTAAATTAGCATAATTGAAATAAAAATCTGCATACAACATGCTGGTAGAGAAATCGATCTTTTGTCTAATTGACTGTGCGCGGTGTCCAACAAGAGCTATAGTGGTAAAATTTTCAATTAAATATCCTAATCGTCTGCAAACAGCCAACACAGCTTCTCTGCTGACAGCCTGTCAATGAATTAAGCCCTGTGTATCATAATACCTGTCGGGGAGGTGTTTCGGAAAGCCTTCGGGAGTACTTGCCACAGTTCAGCCCTATAAAAAAGCTGCTTTGCAACAATACATAAAACTCTTGGAGCGTGTTTCATTCGCTGTCTCAGAGGGGGATTTAACCACTAAGACAAGACAAGTCTCTCCGTTCTCTCGCTGAGCTCTGTCCAAGTAGAGCTGGGCACCTGCCAGAGTTTATAAATTGGGTGGGTGGGGATGGGGGGGTATATTCATACACACACAAAGCAGTGCATATGTTGGCTCCGCCATGCACAATAGGGCAGGGATAAATGTATGCTTAGTGAGATTGTTTTTTGGGATGATCTAGATGGTAAATGGAGAAATGGGAAACCTTTACACCATCTTTTTTTTTGCTGTAATCGTATTTTTGTTTTGGTTTTAATTTTGCAGTTTTTTCTTTGCAAGTGTACGTCAAATTTTCTTAATTTTAGCAATCTTGCAATCTGTATGCTCTTTTTCCGATTACATTGGACACACTTAAGGCACTTAAGGCTGATGGCCACCAATTAAACTTTCAGTTTTGACAACACTAGCCTAACTCTCAGAGCACATTTAAGTACATTTTTATGTCTCAAATGTTTTTTAGAATTCAATAAAAGGCAAATCTTTCCTCAGATTTACAAGCCTATTTATGTCTGCACAGTTATTAAAAGTTAACGCATGGTCTGTAAAACTCGAAGATAAACACAAGAAAGAACGAGCTAAAGAAGCTCCAGAAATGAGATCAAATTTTGTTTCGGGGATGTCGAGGTAATGCTGCGTGTCGGCTTATATCTCTTGTTTTAGGCTGTCAAGAGAGCGAGGAAGAAATGAAAGCTCTGCTTCAAAAGATACAGGCTCCTTTTCTGAACTATTGTGTTTCCCAGTGTGGCATCTTTGCTGGCTAGATGAAGGGGAATCCTTGTCTTATTGGCACTGTGCTACCAGATTACTTCATGATTGTGTAATTGCTTTCCTGTGGTATGTAGTACTCATAAATCGGATATTGCCGTTTATAAATAAAAAAAAGTAGTTTATAGTATTTTAAATTGTAGCAGGTTGTTTATCATGGAGTGTTAAATAGCTTTGGTCAACAGGGCTAGATTGAGTCTGTTTTTTTATGTGAAGTTTAAGTGATTCATTTTAGGATTAAGATGGAAAGGTTAGAAAACATAGGACATCTAATTGCTTTTATGCAGAGAACACAAGTTGGTATGTAGACAATATCTCTGTTTAAAATCCCACTCAGCTCTTTCATGTACTTGAAAATCAAATATTTCAGGCACAAGTAGTAAGATATAGTTTAGTTACTGTCAGTGAAAACAGTTTTAAAATAATTTGTTTAAACAGATGTACACAGTGGTGGAAGACATTGAAGAAACTCGTAAATGTAGTAGTTTTCAAGTAAACGTGGGCAGAATATTGCTGGTGCTTTTTATTTTTCTGATAGAGTAACAACGGGAGTCTGATAAGCTGACGTTAGCTGGGTTAATTAATTAGTTTGCCTTGGTTAGACGCTGCCGTCATCTTAGATGCCGCTTGTAGCTTGGAAACTGTACTTAAACAGCATTACTTTAAAAAGCACTGCTTTAGTTTCCGTTTCCAAGCATCACTCTAAGAAAAATCAGGAGCATCCAGCAGTGTGCAGAAACGGGTGCGAGAGGGGGAGCAAAGGGCTTCTCTCTAAAGAGCTCATCAACTTAATATACCCTTAATATACCTTGATGCCATAAATTAGCCCATTCCTAGAAGCCACATACTATTTGAATATTTAAATGTTGCAGATTGGTTGATATTGACTGTCTTGTATTCAGTCTCTTTTCTTAATAAAACAGAACTGCAGTCGAGGTCCGCTTCTTCTTGGAATTATAGAGTCTAATTACAATTCGAAGGCGTTCAGTTGGGAGTTTTTTACAGGGTCAACTTATGTCTGTGTTGCAGCTAAAACAAGTGAGAAAGAAAAGAAGCTTTCCTTCCTAAGCTTAGGTTATAATTTGGCATATGGGAATTAGATTTATGCTTTTACACCAAGACACAAATGCTCCCTCTGCCTTTCCCCAACAAACACAAGCATGCCTGGTTTCCTCTTTCATTTCCTCTCATGGTAGCAGTGGTGATGCATTCATAACAAACCTCATGACGTGTTTTCCCCTTCTGCACAAATGCAGTGATATATGCAGAATGATTAAATCTTCAGCTTCTTTCTCTTACCACACTATGAAACAGCAAACAATAATATTTTTGTCTACAGTTCCAGTTGTGCTTTTTTAAAACGTGTGACCAAGCATGTAGCGGCATTTTTTTTTTTTGCCTGTCAGATTTTATTTCTCACCTGCTCCTGGTATTTCTCCACGGGGCGCTGTTAGACCTGTTTGACTTCGTGAGTGATGTCTACGCAATATTGCAAAACATATGACGTGTGTGTCTCTGGGGCCTGGTCAGGGGGCCTGGTCAGGAGGCCTGAGGGGCGCTGATTAATTTAGCAGGCTATTGGTGATAACGGACTGCCTTGAGGTATGACTCTCTGGGAGTAATGTAAACACACACACACACACACACACACACACACACAGGCTACGAAAAGTGCAGCGAAGCTGATGAAACGAGCTCATACATAAACATTTTTTGCAGGCAGTGGCGACATGTAGGTCTTACATGCGTTTGACAAACAGAGCGTTATGCTAGGAAATGAAATCTTCAAACAGGAATGGACAAACACCAGGGGGCTGGTTGTCAGTTTGCCGTTTGTGTGTGCATGCCGTTTTGAATGAGATGTATTGAACAACAGTGTAAAGGAGAAATAGAGATGGTGTGTCAGGTTAAAAACTTGTCAGGTTGTATTGCCTGAGCAGATGGAGACGCAGTGTGTGTGTGTGTTTCAACAATGTGTGTGTTGAAAATGTGCATGCAACAGCAGGTGCATTAAGTTGTACTAAGCAACATATTTCATTTTGCTCTTGCTTTCCGTCAGCTCCCACTTTGCCTCCTTTTCATAGGAAAGGGAAATAAAAGGTCTTAACACTTAGCCAATTGAGGAATGCCCCTCAGCAAGTACATGTATCATTTAAGTTGACTATAAAGATGAGTTAAGAGAATTAAAACAGAGTTCACCAGTATAAAAGCAGGATCAGTTTGGGAATGGTCTTCTTTTGCATGGATAATACAACAGTAACCAGTCATGAGAGTGATGCTTATTTTCTTGCTCGTTTATTCAAACACACTTTTATGGTTCCTAATGATATGTTTAATCTACCTTGGATGTCTTTAAGTTAGAAAAAAAAAAAAAAACGCTCTACATTTTGACATGAGGGTAGTGTAACACAAAAATCATTTTTAACAAATCAGAAGGAAAGAAATACAATTTTTGCCGACATCCCTGGCTTTGAGACTTTCCCCAACCCTCAAACACACTTTTAATTTCTGTCACTTCCTCTAGTTTGTCTTCTTTACATCTTCCATACTCATCTTCTCCTTTCCTCTTTCTCTTGTCTCCTCTCTGCTACTCTCCTTGCTGTCATGTTTAGAGCTGTTAATGAAATGAAAAACCTTGGCAGGGTAAAAATAAAATTCTTTCTATTCCATCCTCTCATTCCTGTCTGGCAGTAATTATGGCCGTCTAATTGGGTGTATGGAGGCTCAGATAGTGTTTGAGAAAGAAAGAGAGAAACTCTGCTTGTGGATGTTGAGCATGTCCTGTATGACTTCAGCTGAATACAAAGTGAGTCTGCCTCCTGACCACAAAGAGGGCTTGTTGTCTTAAATCCAATATGCATGCTGAGATGAGATCCATTGTGGATAGGTAGTGGATTTTAATTGAGTTTTCTGGATTATCTGCTGAAATTGCTCTATTAGAAGTTGTATATGGGGCAGGATGTCCATGTTATTTTAACAAATGCTGGGCCCGCACTTTTAATGGATTTTAAAAATTTTTTTTCTGAGATTCTTTTTTTTGCCACTAGTGGCCTTTTATTGACAGTTAACAGACAGGAAATTGACAGACTGAAAGAAGGGGGGAAGACATGCAGCAAAGGTCTCAAGGTCTGTAATCGAACCCAGGATGGCTGCATCGAGGTGTATAGCCTCTGTATATGTGGCGCCTGCTCTACTGCTACACCCCACAACGCCCTAGAATGATTACATTTATTTTTACTTTTTCATCTGTGCTCAACCTTGTAGCTTACGATAGTTATGTTAATTTCAGTGCCCAAAATCTAGAAATATGTAAAAAAGCATCCAATTTTTCTTTTTCTGAACAAGTCGGGAATTTGTCTTGCATCACAGCACTTTTGTACACATATTATATGCACAGACACACAATCAAAAAGGACACATTGTAAGATGAGCAGATGATGGCATGCGACACTGGGTAATGTTCCATGTTTAGTTAGTTAGATTGACTGATGTACAAAAGCATTTATCTGTTTAACATTATCAAACTGTGGAACCCTAGCTTTGACCTGTTGGTAACAGTCTGTATTCATGATTCATAGCGTGGTCAGGGTTAGAGGGTTTGCTAATTTTGCCAAATTATTAGTTTTTCTACTGGGTAGCCTACAATGTTGAAGCAAATTTTCATTTGATGAAGTTGTTTAGATATTTTAGCAATGGGCAGACCTTTTGCCATGGTATGTACATGCCATGCACAATACTTCAAAACAGTCATCACTGGAAAAAAACAGAAGGAAAACTTCTTTACTTGCGCTGAAGGATCTCAGGCATAAAAAGAAAATACACTGCTCAAAACAATAAAGGGAACACCTAAACAACACAATATAACTCCAAGTAAATCAAACTTCTGTGAAATCAAACTATCCTCTTAGGAAGCAACACTGATTAACAATCAATTTCAGATGCTGTTGTGCAAATAGAATAGACAACAGGGGGAAATCTTTGGCGATTAGCAAGACACACTCAATAAAGAAGTGGTTCTGCAGATGGGGACCACAGACCACTTTTCAGTACCTATGCTTTCTGGCTGATATATTGGTCACTTTTGCATGTTGGTGATGCTTTCACACTCGTGGTAGCATGAGACGGACTCTACAACCCACACAAGTGGCTCAGGTAGTGCAGCTCATCCAGGATGGCACATCAATGTGGCAAGAAGGTTTGCTGTGTCTGTCAGCGTAGTGTCCAGAGCCTGGAGACGCTACCAAGAGACAGGCCAGTACACCAGGAGATGTAGAGGAGGCCGTAGGAGGGCAACAACCCAGCAGCAGGACCGCTACCTCCGCCTTTGTGCAAGGAGGAACAGAAGGAGCACTGCCAGAGCCCTGCAAAATGACCTCCAACAGGCCACAAATGTGCATGTGTCTGCTCAAACGGTTAGAAACCGACTCCATGAGGATGGTATGAGGGCCCGACGTCCACAAATGGGGTTTGTGCTCACAGCCCAACACCGTGCAGGATGCTTGGCATTTGCCAGAGAACAACAGGATTGGCAAATTGGCCACTGGGGCCCTGTGCTCTTCACAGATGAAAGCAGGTTCACACTGAGCACATGTGACAGACGTGACAGAGTCTGGAGACACCGTGGAGAGTGATCTGCGGCCTGCAACATCCTTCAGCATGACCGGTTTGGCAGTGGGTCAGTAATGGTGTGGGGTGGCATTTCTTTGGAGGGCTGCACGGCCCTCCATGTGCTCGCCAGAGGTAGCCTGACTGCCATTAGGTACCGAGATGAGATCCTCAGACCCCTTGTGAGACCATATGCTGGTACGGTTGGCCCTGGGTTCCTCCTAATACAGGACAATGCTAGACCTCATTTGGCTGGAGTGTCTCAGCAGTTCCTGCAAGATGAAGACATTGAAGCTATGGACTGGCCCGCCCGTTCCCCAGACCTGAATCCGATTGAGCACATCTGGGACATCATGTCTCGCTCCATCCATCAACGCCACGTTGCACCACAGGCTGTCCAGGAGTGGTATCCACCTGCTGCATACAGACAGCAGGTGGATCGGCTGGTACACTGGTGCGGTCAGAACTACCTTGAACTCAACCCTCTCAAGACTGTGGAAATGGTGGTGGACTTTTGGAAAACACCACCCCCATACACCCCCTTCACCATCCTCAACAACACTGTATCGGCCGTGGACCACTTCAGGTTCTTAAGAACCACCATGTCTGAGGACCTGAGATGGTTTTCACACATAGACACTGTTCGAAAGAAGGCCCAGCAGAGACTGTACTTCCTGAGGCAACTCAAGAAGTTCAACCTTCCACAGGAGCTGCTGGTCATCTTCTACACTGCCATCATTCAATCTGTCCTGTCTTCATCCATCCAACAGGACAGGTCCAGACTGCAACGAATAATCAGGAATGCAGAGATAATAATCAGGGCTGACCTTCCCTCCATCCAGGACTTATACAGGTCTAGGGTCAAGAAAAGAGCTGATAAAATCTCTGCAGACCCCACACACCCTGCACATAAACTGTTCAGAGCTTTACCTTCAGGCCGCTGCTACAGAGCACTGTTTACTAAAACCAGCCGCCACAGAGACAGTTTCTTCCCCCAGGCCATTTCTCTGTTGAACATTCAATAGAGTACAAAACAACGGCATACAGATGTTGCAAATGCACCAATTTATTATTATCTGTGTATATTGTATATTGTATATATGTATATTCTGTAATGCAAAAACAAAACCAAAGAGCAAAGTGTACCAGAGTCAAATTCCTTGTTTGTATGTACGAACTTGGCAATAAAGCTGATTCTGAGTTGGCGGATGCTTTAGTCCAGGTCTGGGAGGAGATCCCTCAGGAGACCATCCCCTGTCTCATCAGGAGCATGCCCAGGCATTGTAGGGAGGTCATACAGGCATGTGGAGGCCACACACAATACTGAGCCTCATTTTGATTTGTTTTAAGGACATTACATCAAAGTTGGATCAGCCTGTAGTGTGTTTTTCCACTTAAATGTTGTGTGTGACTTCAAATCCAGGCCTCCATTGGTTAATAAGTTTGATTTCCATTGATGATTTTAGTGTGATTTTGTTGTCAGAACAAAGTATTCAATGAGAATATTTCATTCATTCAGATCTTGGATGTGTTATTTGAGTGTTCCCTTTATTTCTTTGAGCAGTGTATATCCTTTGTTCTGTTTTTTTACAGATCAGTTCAATGGGGTTTTCGAAAAGGCAACACATGGTCAAGCATGACTCCACAGAATTTATAGAGCAGTACCTGAATGATTTCTTCATTATGGATGGTAATGGGAACTTTGACAACCACATAGTGATCCAAAAACATTTTTGTTGCTAAGGTATCCTGTTTCACAGTGTTAAATGCGGATGAAAAACCAAAAAACTGTTTTCTTGCATATGTATGATGTTTCAATGTTTAGTAATATAACCCAGGGTGGCAATAGCATCCCTGCTCGTATGCAAATTGATAAAGACCAAGTTTGTCCTCAATTAAGCTAGGTTAATACTTGACGCAACAGTGACGCAATTGCGTCTTCCCTGCCCGTGGGCTCTGCGCGATGTCACAGCGCCCATTCGTGCACCTTGGAACTTTTGCAACCTAGCGCTCCTTTCAGCATGAATGAAGGTACAGACATTTCATGCACCGATAAATCACTCCTTCATGAATGGAAGGGAGAGTAATAGAAAAGAAACAACAACAAAATAAAAAGGTAAAAGAAACATAAATGTGAGTTACAAAGTTAGATTGTATACATTGAAAGTATTTAAAGGTTTCATAGCTTTTTATTGTTAAGAGTCCAAATCTGTTTCTAGGAGCAGTTTTAGATCCTTTACAAAGAGGTCAAAGAGCACTTTTCTTTCCATTGTTTTACTGTTAACTGTTGCAAAGTTAACAGTAACAAGACACAGAATCATGTTGATAACAAATGATGTTTTTGATGGTGCATTCAGCCATTTCGGTGTGTGACGTCAAGCGTTTTTTACTATATTTCCACTGGTTATGTAGCATACTGTCTGTGTCTTCGCAGAATACTGCACCAACATCGGGTTCAAGTATAAACACCTACAGTGCTTGTTCAGGCTTGCGTTTGAACATTGTACTAATGGCTTCATCACCAATGATAATTCTGTCTGTAGAATTAAGTTTAACATTTTAAAGTATTCCTATACATTTTGTCAGGTCATTTGACAGGTCAGAGAGAATACCTCAGAGGAATATTTGAGGGCAGATGTGAGAGGGGGTTGTTGTAATTATGAATATGAATATATTATTTAATATTAATATTTTAATATTTTATCAAATAATATTTCGGTCTGTTAAGGGTTGTCCTGTGAATACCAGCCTAATAAGGCGGTGGTATTAGGACAAAATCGAAAGGGATGAGGCAAGCTCTGACATTAACGAACAGCAAAACTTCACGCACATGGAATGAATTCACACAATTTCTTAAAATACAAGAATTTATTAACAAAAATAAGTCAACTCAAAGTCAAACATATTTCAGTCAACAAACTCTTCACCATGCTAACACAATCCAACTAAACTACCAAGCACAATTAAAGAATAATGAAGACTAATGGGCTATGTACAATATAAACAAGTTGATCAAAGATGGTTGAAAACCATGACCAAAAGAGTGATGCAACATTACCATGCAATGTTTATGTTTGAGAACAAAGGATTATCTTGAAGAATGTGGAAGTGAAGTTAGTCTTGGAACTAGCTTAGGCAATAATTGGCATACCTTTTAAACAACCATTCACAATGCAAGATCAGATAAAGTATTATTTTAATAAAATAATATTTTAAAGAATGATCTGCTGAATACAGTGCCTTACGAAAGTACTCAGGGCCCCCTTGAACTGGTCAACCTCTTGCCACATTTCAGGCTTCAAACATAAAGATATACAATTCAAATGTTTTGTGAAAAATCAACAAGTGGGACACAATCGTGAAGTGGAATGAAATTTATTGGATGTGTCAAACTTTTTTAACAAATAAAAAACTGAAAAGTGGGGTGTGCAATATTATTCGGCCCCTTTACTTTCAGTGCAGCAAACTCACTCCAGAAGTTCAGTGAGGATCTCTGAATGATCCAATGTTGTCCCAAATGACTGATGATGATAAATATAATCCACCTGTGTGTAATCAAGTCTCCGTATAAATGCACCTGCTCTGTGATAGTCTCAGGGTTCTCTTCAAAGCGCAGAGAGCATCATGAAGACCAAGGAACACACCAGGCAGGTCCGAGATACTGTTGTGGAGAAGTTTAAAGCCGGATTTGGATACAAAAAGATTTCCCAAGCTTTAAACATCCCAAGGAGCACTGTGCAAGCAATCATATTGAAATGGAAGGAGTATCAGACCACTGCAAATCTACCAAGACCCGGCCGTCCCTCTAAACTTTCATCTCGAACAAGGAGAAGACTGATCAGAGATGCAGCCAAGAGGCCCATGATCACTCTGGATGAAGGTGCTCTGGTCAGATGAAACCAAAATCGAACTGTTTGGCCACAATGCAAAACGATATGTTCGGCGTAAAAGCAACACAGCTCATCACCCTGAACACACCATCCCCAGAGTCAAACATGGTGGTGGCAGCATCATGGTTTGGTCCTGCTTTTCGTCACCAGGGACAGGGAAGACGGATGGGGCCAAATACAGGACCATTCTGCAAGAAAACCTGTTGGAGTCTGCAAGAGACCTGAGACTGGGATGGAGATTTATCCTCCAATAAGACAATGATCCAAAACATACAGCCAAATCTACAGTGGAATGGTTCACAAATAAACATATCCAGGTGTTGGAATGGCCAAGTCAAAGTCCAGACCTGAATCCAATCGAGAATCTGTGGAAAGAGCTGAAGACTGCTGTTCACGACCGCTCTCCATCCAACCTCACTGAGCTCGAGCTGTTTTGCAAGGAAGAATGGGCAAGAATTTCAGTCTCTCGATGTGCAAAACTGATAGAGACATACCCCAAGCGACTTGCAGCTGTAATTGCAGCAAAGGGTGGTACTACAAAGTATTAACGCAAGGGGGCCAAATAATATTGCACGCCCCACTTTTCAGTTTATTATTTGTTAAACAAGTATGACACATCCAATAAATTTCATTCCACTTCAAGATTGTGTCCCACTTGTTGATTTTTCACAAACAATTTGAATTTGTTTGAAGCCTGAAATGTTGCAAGAAGTCGACCAGTTCAAGGGGGCCGAGTACTTTTGCAAGGCATTGTAAACCCAACCTTCTGGATGACCAATTCCCAACATTTTTTAATAAGCTGCCTTTATTTATTAAAATAATATTTAAAGAAATATTATTAAGGAAATAGTAAAATAATAATTAAGGAAATATTATTTTAAAAAAGAACCAAATCTTTCTGGAGAATTAGGGCTTAATGGTGTTTACTTGGTTATCAAGTTTAGTAAAATAATTGTTAGGGAAATATTTTACTAGATTGAAAACCAACAACCTTTTTGGGTAAATGATCTTAGCAGGCAAGCACATGTTCTTAGCTGTTAGCAGTTAAAGCTGACAAAAGAAGCTTGTAACTTATCAAACACATACCTTTCAAAATACCATTAATAAAAGGGTTAAAATGCATAAACATGGACAGCACGTTATGGCCGATCTTCTGTGTTTAAAATCACCCTCTTAATAAAGTTTTTCTTAACTTTAAAACAAAGACAGAACACACAAACTGAGCACGTGCGCTGAGCAGATCATTTGCTAGCACTAAGATGGCTGAGTTTCACACAAATAAAACCAAACTTCATAAAACAAAAAAAAAATGTTTAGATTATTTCATTCTAAATTACTTCTCTCTCTCTGCCCAAACCTAATCTCTCAGGTGAACCGTGCTGAGGAAAATCTGTCCAGGGCGACGAAGTTTGAAGAAAACATCCACAGTGAACAAAAGGTTAGCTTCAGCTAACCTCCGTAGCTGTTGGGTGGGGCGGCTCATTCTGTCGGCCAGCCAAACTGCACGTTACAGCTGTAACCATGGTGATGCGGTCCTGTTGTCCTTCCTTCAGATGGGGAAAACCGCTCCACTCGGTGTCGTAGAGACAGGGTCTCTGCTGGGAACTGTCTGGAACACAGTTTGCTTCTGTAGACCTTAGAGAGAAAGTCAAGCAATGCTTGTACATTAATTACCCCCGTTCATGAATGAATACCGGATACACAAACAGCAATTCATTCGTACTTAACTTGGTGCATATGATTGCCTGATCGTATGACACTCTTGGAGCCACTTTGAAGAGTTATGTCTGTTTGCCAGCAAAGAGACATTAGCGCGCTGTGTCTCTCCTTCCAGATCCCCTGGGGGACCAGTGTGGAAGATACAGAATCTTTGCGAAAGCGGGGTTTTATTCAAAACAGTGACGTCACAGGAAGTCCACTATTTCCCCTTTTCCTAGCTCTGCTGGAAGTAGGTTAATGCGGTTTATTTTGAAAGTTCCAGAAAAGTTCGTACTGGACCTTCATGTTGTCCCCATGGCTGTGGTCCCAACAGGGTCGATGATACCTCTTCCAGAGCTGATTTTGAAAACCTCCTCTCCATCCCCTTTGTCTCTTGCCACTTCTCACTTATGAGCTCCTGTAAAATACTGGTTGGTACTGGTACCGGATGCTGGTATCGCACAATGAGCTGTCCTGGGCCTCAATTTCAAGAGGGCTTCCTCGCTGTATAAGTATCTACACCCCGGCTACTCTTGACACCTGTGCAGGCTGCAATCTTCGAGGTAGGTTGCTGGTTGTGTGCACAAAGATGGATTCCAGACTGCCACTATCCACAGAAATGCTGCCAGATATTGCAGGAAACTCGTCTTACAAGCAAACCTACAACAGAAAACGCCTTGAGCTCATACGAAACAGACAAATCAAGCGTTCTTGCTGAGCAGTGCACCGGAAGCTGATCTCGTCATTTTTAGATGATACGTCTAAAATGCAGAACTGGGGAATAAATGCATAACCAGTCTAACCAAGGCAATGGTAGTAAGAGCAGAGTCTGCAGCTCAAATTTAAATCAATAAAGTCACAATTTCTATTTTGATTTGCACAGTCAGGAGAAGGAAGTGAGGAGAAATGTTTCAAAACTATATTCTTTGGGCATACAGCTGATATAGTTTCCACTCAGGTTCTGACTAGCATTGTTACACTGTTGTGCATGGGTGTGCGGTAGTGTCTCCAATTCTCTCAAATTGTGATCAGAATAACTTACATTTGAGTCTGAAGAAAAGTGAGGTAACTTGTGGAGCTAACAGTAGCCCTGTGGCACTGTGGTGACTCCATTATGCCTGTAATTGTCATGGTTTTGTTAAGTCTGACCCACATGCACAAACAGTCTCAGTAGACAGAGAAGATTTAACAGTTTATTGAAATAGAATAAGAATATTGTTAGTGTGTTCTTGTACCTGGCTGGGGGCTTTGCTGGAACGCGGAACTACTACGTCACTGAGAAGGAGAGGAGAAGTGAATGGAGGAAAGATAGCCAGGTAATAACGCCGGGCACACACTTAACACGGTGCAGCTGCGTTGCGGTTGTGCTGCAGAAAGCCACTCACATTGCGCTGTGGCCAGCCCAGCCCAGCCCAGCCCAGCTGGAGTTCTCTCCTTTTTGGCTTCCTGTTTGGCTGGGAAAATTCAGGCACTTGATACAGAAGCCGCTACCGTGTCCGGCCAAACTTCCTTCTTGTGGAAAAGTTTCTTTGAGCCGCATGGCCTCTGTAATTGCAACCGCACTGCACCGTGGCTGATGTGAGTGTACACATTGATTTAAATGATCTGGGTTCCTTAGGGTGCCCGCACCGCAGCTACATCGCGTTTAGTGTGAACCCTGCGTAATAGAGGGAAATAACAAGAGGCTTACTGATCAACGTAAAGGGTCTCCTTAGGGGGTGTGAGCAGAACTCAGTAAGGAGGTACAAATGACAAATGCACATACTCAGCAACTGTTTAATATGTGAAGGGCTGGCAGCACTACAGTAATGTGGCTGTTAAAACATTTTGAAGACATGGTGTGTTGTGCCACCTAAACTCCGAGGCCCTCAGTTTAGTTTACCAACAACTTGTTGTTGGGCTAGTAATTTCAGGCCAAAACCTTATGGTCACAAAATTACAGATATTAGCCATGGCATAAACTGTGTTGTCCTCTTTCCTTGACTTTAAGTTGGTTTCAGGTCCCCTATATCCAAGGTTCCAACAATATCTATAGTCCTGTAGTTTTTTTTTTTTTTAAACGGACTGTCCTCCCTGCATTCACTTACTTGCACGGAGCTCACCTATGTTTGCTGCTACCTATGTTCCACAAAAGTGCTCAATACATAGTTATCTGTCACCACACATCCATTTGACATATTCCAATAAAAAGGCTTTATTTATTCCTCAAGAAAA